>NC_090923.1:1296602049-1296905079 GCF_040938575.1 Ambystoma mexicanum | reverse complement strand
GCTGGCCATCCTTCCGTGATGAACCCCCTTCCCACCCGTGCGTACAGCTGGTCACAACACAGGGTGGACTGGGAATTTCCAAACTTTACAAGATAATACAGACTTACTCCTCTACGACCAATCAGGTGAAGGAGAAACGGGAAGCAGATATGAAAATGCCAATACCCGAAGATAAGTGGGCAAGATACTGCACACTCATGAAGAGAGTGTCCCTTAATGCGGGACTGCGCCAAATACAGTTTAAAATCCTAAACAGACTGCGCTATACCCCCGCCAGGATCGCTACATTTACGCCTGACGACCCAGGCAACTGCCCTAAGTGTGGGTCCCCGGCAGCACGATCCTATCATATATATTGGGAGTGTCCAGCTGTTGCACGGTTCTGGGAGAGGGTTGCAGATATGTTAACTGAAATTACACAGATCCCCCCACACTTGACCCCACAAAAATATCTGTTTGGTGATATCGGTAAATGTTCCGAGAAAATCAGAAGGCTGTTCAATGTGTCATGTGTCATAGCCAAGAGATGTATACTGAAAGCGTGGAAGAGCCCGAACACCCCCACCATGGACACTTTCCTGCGTGAGTTAACCTCCATTAATGAATGCGAGGAGCAGAATGTACTGACTCAACCAAGTATGAGCAGGCCAAAGGACATCTGGGGCCCCTTCATGGCATACCTCTGTGATATGCTTTCAGACAACGAAACAACCATGTAAATGACAGATTGTTAAACACTCAATGGTAATATTGTTGTATATGCGACTACAAACTGTGTTAATTGGGTGCCAATGTAACTGCCGAGACCATCAATAAAAAAATGTTAAAAAAAATAAAAATAAAAATGCCTGAAGATTCCGATGATCTGAATAAACCAATACTTGATGCTTGGCACCAAGAAGATGATGTCGCCATTCTCGAAAAGCATCCTTAATCGCAAGCAACTCCCGTTCAGTAACGGTATAGTTCTGTTCATAAGGTGTTAGTTTACGAGAAAAGAAAGCAACGGGATGCTCCTCTTTGGTTTCTGCACAGATTTGTGAAAGGACTGCTCCCGTAGCGACACTGGAAGCATCCGCTTCTACAATAAACTGACAATCAAGGTCTGGATGTTGAAGTACAGGTGCAGTGGTAAATGCTTCTTTTAGTGTCTCAAAAGATGTTTGAGCGTCCGGATTCCAACAGAAAGATACTTTGGAGCTAGTCAAGGCTGTCAATGGGGCCACTATTTTGGAGAAGGAACGGATAAACCTGCGGTAGAAATTCGCAAAACCTAGGAATGATTGTAGAGACTTGACATTATGTGGAATAGGCCAATTCAATATAGCTTTCACTTTGGAACGGCTCATTCGGACTCCTTGATTTGTGATATCATAACCCAGAAACTCAACTTCCTGGGTATGAAAGACACATTTCTCCACTTTTACAAAGATTTTGTTTTCTCTGAGCCTTTGTAGAACAGCAGACACATGTTTTACATGTTCTGATAAAGAGGATGAATATATCAATATGTCATTCAAATATATCACAACTTACTGGTCCATCATGTCTCTAAAGATATCGTTCATGAATAACTGAAACGTGGCTGGAGCGTTACAGAGACCAAAAGGCATCACAAGATATTCGTAAAGGCCGTACCGCGTCTTGAAAGCGGTCTTCCACTCATCGCCTTCACGGATGCGAACCAAATTATATGCTCCCTGCAAATCTGATTTAGAAAAATACACAGAAGTGCCAAGTTGATCCAACAAAACGTTTATCAAGGGTAATGGATATTGGTTCTTGATGGTGATGTCATTAAGAGCCCTGTAATCAATGCATGGTCTTAGGTCTCCCTCTTTTTTAGGAACAAAGAATAATGGAGAGGCAGCCGGCGATTGGGATGGCCGTATGAACCCCATATTAAGAGCCTTCTCAATGTAGTCTTTTAAGATAGCATCTTCCTTGGGAGTTAAAGAGTAAACGCGACCAGTAGGTATCTTAGCCCCGGGAACTAGATCAATAGGACAGTCATACTGTCTATGAGGAGGTAGTTGTTCTGCCTGCCCCTTATCAAAGACATCTGCATATTCAGTGTATTCAGATGGTATATGTGTACTGCTCTGATGTACGACACTGATAGATAAACCTCCCTCCATAAAGGCCAGGATTTGTGATTTGGATGACACCCCTTGACTGGTCAAACAATATTCGTTGCAATAAGTGGAGGGATATTGAATCAATCCTGTAACCCAGTCAATGGTTGGATTATGTAGAGTCAGCCAGGCAAGACCAAATAATAATTTGTAATGAGGAGCCGCGATAACATCAAAAACAATTTCCTCTGAATGCCCATTTGATAAATTCATACGTATAGGTACCGTCTCTGAGTGACCATACCTGAAGTTAAGACTGACCCATCCACAGTGTTCACTGTTTCAGGTTTGTTTTTAGTTATCAAGGGTATAGAGCATTTTTTTGCATATGTAATATCGATGTAGTTGTTTGTGGCTCCGGAATCAACCATAGCCCTGGAGACTAACTCTTGATCAGCGAAATGCAGTGTCACCTCTACAGCTATAGGTTTGCAAGTTGGAATGGTACGGGAGTCCGATTTAACACTCGACACAGGGACTCCTTCTAGTGTCGAGTTTTGGCGTTTCCCGAACGCTTGACTGGTCTTTTGGGACATGCCGCCAGTACATGCTCGGATGAACCGCAGTACATGCAGAGATCGTTTTTTCTACGGTTTTCCCTTTCTGCATTAGATAATCGGCCTCTCACCGCACCGATTTGCATGGGTACAGGGTCATTAGACGAGGCTGCTGGTACCTCAAAACGGCCTGATGTCTGCAAGAACGGTTTTCTTTCTCCTTTGCGAGTATTTCTTCGAGCATAGATTTGTAGAATCAAATCGAGCAATTCTGTGAATCCCGTAGGAACTGTAGACAAGGCGTCTTTTAGTTCTTCTGATAGACCCTTGTAAAAAAACACGTTTTTTTAATCTTCAGCCCATTGGGTTTCTGCGATTAGTTGATTAAATCTGGCTATGTGAGCTAATAGCGTTTGGGTTCTGTGAGGTGGGACCCGGAGTGGAAGGGGTAGCGGGAGGGGTAGCGGGACTCCGCGGGGTCGCGGCAGCGGGCCGCGAGACGGAAAGCGCGAGCCGCGAGACGGAAAGCGCGGCCCCTCCCGCCCAGCCTTACCTGAACCCGCCAGGGGTGACGTCGGGGCTTACAGCCCGGGGTCCGGGCTGGTGGCGGCGAACCCGCGGGAAATGCGGATAGTCGCGGAGAGCCGACCCGCACGGCCCGCTGAGCGTCTCTCACCGCCAGGAAGGGAGCGGAGGGAGAGACGGCTTGCTCGACGAGGCGGTCCACTCTGGAGCAGCCGGAAGCACGAGCCCACATGGCAGGAGGGAGAGTCTTCCAAGGGGCGGGGGGGCTCACGGGATGGAGTTGCCTGGGAACAGGTCTCTCCTAACAGGCAGTGGAATCAGGCGCTTTGGAAGGAAACGGCGGCCTTTAAAGGAGGCGGGACATGGCAATACCAGCCAATGGGAAGCCAGATTGACAGGGGAGGTTTCCATTGGGGGGGAAGTAAGTCACTCACATCACATAAAAGCCCGGGAACTAATCCACCGTTTGTTGTTGATTTTAGTAGTCATACGGAGAGGACGAGGAGAGAAGGAACAACTGGTGGGCCTATCCGGACACCAAGGAGGCTTAGGAGGGTTAAGTCACATCCCTGGAAGGCTGCCTAAGAGTGAAGTAACTCTCAAGGAGTTCATGGACTATACTTTCTTTGGTTAAAGTCACAAGAATAAAGTATAATTTCAGCAACCCCAACCTGGTCTGGGTCTTGATTTCTACATTGGCGATGAAGGTGGGATATCCGACAACGCGATGGAGACCCTAATTAAAACCCTGACGGATGGCCAACAGCAGTTGCAGCAATTAATACAGCTGCAAACGCAACAGGCAGTGGCTGACCGCCAGGCATTCCAGCAAGCCATCCAATTACAGGGCACCCTACAGACCACGGCCCAGGACAAACAACATGAGAATATTACCAGGCTCACAGATGCAGTGGCCAGCACGAGGAACCAACCCATGGTGCCGTCCACCCTGCTCCAGAAGTATAAGGAGGGGGGAGATCCAGCCTTTTTCTTCACAAGTTTCGAGAGGATTGCGAGAAATGCGCAATGGCCGCCTGAGCGCTGGGGACAGTATGTTGCTCCCCTGTTATCTGGAGTAATGCAGGGTGCATATCAGGCTGTGAACCCCAATGGTAACACTCCATATGGGGAAATCAAAGCAGCCGTACTGGACCGTCTAGGCCTGGATGAGGAGGCCTATCGCATTCAGCTAAGGGACACCAAGTTAAGAAGCGGAGAGAGTCCCAGGCAGTTATATTACCGCATTAAAGATCTGACAGAGAAATGGATGCAGTCCCCCACACCAGCCAACCAACCCCTCCTGGATAAGATAATACTGGAACAGTTCATAGAAGCCTTGCCTGGCCCAATGCAAAGATGGGTTAGGCAACACCACAGGCCTACATTGGCGGAAGCCGTGGACATTGCGTCGGCTTACCAAAAGGCCGGGTATAGTCGCTTCCCCTCAACAAGTGTACCAGGAAGGATGACCTCGCCAAGCATTGAACATCAGGTACAAAAAGGCCCAAAAGTGGCACACACCAGATGGAGGCAACCGGAGGAGGTTTTCAGAAAACCAGAAGAAAGGAAGACTGGATACGAGGAGAAACAGTCACCCATAATCCCGGGATTTCGACAGCCCCAGTGCTTTGAGTGCAGTGAATGGGGCCACATTGCCCGATTCTGCCCCAGAAGGAAGACCACAGAGCCTATGGAAATTGGCTACATGAAGCCACAGCCGGAAGTACGTAGCCCGGGTCCATACATCGTGGATATAAGGGTGGATGGACGACCGACTCGGGCGCTGCTGGATGGCGGGAGTAGACAAACAGCCATATCTCCCACCGTGAGTAATACCCCTAATTTACCTAACATTTCTATACCGATAAAGTGTATACATGGGGACGTAAAAACATACCCGATGAGGGAGATACAGATAGAGGTGAATCATGAAAACACTCGGTTAAAGGCTGCCGTCCTTCCTGCCCTACCCACCCCAGTGGTCCTGGGAACAGACCTGCCTCACTTTGATAAAGCACTAGATGAAGAAAGAGCGAGGAGTAACAGAACCACGAACGTAGGTGACTCTAGAAACCCTCCCGGACATAAAAGACGGAATAGACTAGATTGGTGCCAAGCCAGTTACATGACCCGACCCATTAACTGGAAACGCGAGGATCATGAGGACTCCCTGAGGGGGGAAACCCTAACTTATCCCACCCTTCGGGTAGCCCGTGAGAGAGCGGCCAATGAGAAAGATCCAGACGTAACAAAAGGACCTGGCTTTCTGTTCCGTCACGGACTATTGTACTGAAAATATAAGGCGGACGATGGGAATGTAAAGGAACAACTGGTATTACCAAAACCCCATAGAATGGTCATAATGCAGCTGGCACACAACCACCCCTGTGGCAGACATATGGCCTCCCTGAAAACGCAGCAGAACATCCTGAGACGGTTCTACTGGCCAGGCATATACGGTGAAGTAGCTCAGTTCTGTAAAGCGTGCCCCACTTGCCAGCTAACAAGTGGCGTCTTACCAGCAAAAGCCCCTTTGCAGAAGATGCCCCTTATTAACGTTCGTTTTCAGCGGATAGGCATGGACATCGTTGGACCAATAGAACCCGCGTCCCGGGGATACAAGTATCTACTAGTCCATGTTGACTATGCTACGCGGTATCCGGAGGCATTTCCCTTGAAGGGAACATCAGCCCGACAACTATGCGATCAGCTCATTCCCTTCTTCGCAAGAGTAGGGTTACCCTCGGAAGTTATCACCGACCAAGGGACCAATTTTATGTCCACCTTACTTTGGCAGGTATGCGAAAGACTGCAGATTCATCAGTTACGCACCTCGGTATACCATCCCCAGACTGATGGCCTTGTCGAAAGGTACAACAAGACAATCAAGAAAATGATACGGAGAGTGACCGGGCCAGATGGGAAGAACTGGGACCGCATATTGCCCTTGGTCATGATGGTATTACGCGACACCCCACAGTCATCTACCGGCTTTTCTCCATTTGAGATCCTTTTCGGAAGACAACCCCGAACCATCTTGGATCTTGTAAAAGAAGAATGGGAGACTTCGGATGAGATCTCTTTAACAGAGTACACCGAAGAGTTGAAGGAACATCTGACAGCACTCAGCTCGATGGCCGAGACGAATCTGGGACACGCACAGACAAACCAGGAGAAAAACTATAACAAAGGAAGTCGGATGAGAACCTTCCGAATAGGAGACCAAGTACTAATCCTACTACCCACCAGTACTAACAAACTATTGGCCAGATGGAGAGGTCCTTATGAAGTTAAGGAGGTACTCAGCCCAGTGACGTATTGGATCCACCAACCCGATCGAGCCACACCAGACAAGGTATACCATGTGAACCTGCTAAAGGCATGGACCGCGCCTGTATTAGCAGCCACAATGGATACCAGTGAGGATACCTCAGAACAGAATGTGAATCATGAACAGGGCAAGCTGGAAGACGTGCAATGAGGAACCATCTTGACTCCTTCCACGAAGTCAGAACTTTTGACCAGACTGTCACCCTTTGGAGACGCGTTCTCGGCCTTACCAGGGAGAACAGATTTAATCGAACATGAGATCAAAACCGATCTCGGACGGATTGTTAGGCTAAGGCCCTATCGTATTCCAGACGCAAGAAGTCTGGTTATCCGAAACGAAGTGGAAGATATGCTCCGCATGGATATAATCGAACCATCAGTCAGCCCATGGTCCTCCCCGATAGTGTTGGTACCAAAGCCTGATGGTACAATTAGGTTTTGTATGGATTACCGACAATTAAATTCGATTTCCAGTTACGAAGCATATCCTATGCCACGAATGGACGAGCTGTTGGAAAGGCTCGGATCCGCCAACTTCCTAAGTACGCTAGACCTAACCAAAGGCTACTGGCAGATCCCCTTGAAATCCACGGACCGGGAAAAGACTGTCTTTACAACTCCCCAAGGCCAATATCAATTCAAGGTTTTGCCATTCGGTCTACACGGTGCGCCAGCCACCTTCCAGAGACTGATGGATGTCGTACTACGTCCCCATGAGAATTATGCTGCGGCTAACTTGGACGATATCGTCGTGTATAGCACAACCTGGATGGACCATTTACACCACTTGGAACAGGTGGTGTCTGAGTTATTTAAGGCAGGCCTACACATTAATCCGAAGAAAACGGTGATAGGGGCACACGAGACGAAATATCTGGGACACCTGGTAGGCGGAGGCACGTTACAACGCCAATTCACGAAGATCAGGGCCATTCACGAGATTCCTACTCCAGCCACGAAGAAACAGATCCGTGCCTTTTTGGGTTTCATAGGCTACTACCGTAGATTTATCCCAGATTTCTCCCCGGTGGCAGCTCCACTAACTGACGCTTTGAGGAACAAAGGGTCTCCCGATTTGACCAAGAACACCGCTGCTTTGGAAGCTATCGATGTCCTGAAGCAAAGGATCACTTCGAACCCAGTACTTCGGTGCCCCGACTTCCATAGCCAATTTTTTCTTCAGACGGATGTGTCGAATCAGGGACTGGGAGCAGTGCTTTTGGAGGAACAGGATGGCGAACTTCAACCCGTCTGTTTCGTGAGCAGGAAGCTCGTACCACACGAGGAGGCCTATTCCACTATTGAGAAGGAGTGTTTGGCCATCAAGTGGGCGGTGGAGACCCTCAGATATTATCTCTTGGGTCGCTGCTTTACGTTATATACCGACCATGCCCCCTTACAGTGGCTCGCAAGACATAAGGATACCAACCAGCGGGTGCTTAGATGGTTCCTGTCTCTGCAACCGTTCGATTTCCTTACCTTACACAAACCTGCGGGTTTCCAGCTGGTGGCTGACTATCTGTCCAGGAATGCTCCCTTGCCCAATCGGCCAGGGTTTGTGATGGGGAGATGTGAGGTGGGACCCGGAGTGGAAGGGGTAGCGGGAGGGGTAGCGGGACTCCGCGGGGTCACGGCAGCGGGCCGCGAGACGGAAAGCGCGGCCCCCTCCCGCCCAGCCTTACCTGAACCCGCCAGGGGGACATCGGGGCTTACAGCCCGGGGTCCGGGCTGGTGGCGGCGAACCCGCTGGAGTCGCGGATAGTCGCGGAGAGCCGACCCGCACGGCCCGCTGAGCGTCTCTCACCGCCGGGAAGGGAGCGGAGGGAGAGACGGCTTGCTCGACGAGGCGGTCCACTCTGGAGCAGCCGGATGCACGAGCCCACATGGCAGGAGGGAGAGTCTTCCAGGGGGGGGGCTCACGGGACGGAGTTGCCTGGGAACAGGTCTCTCCTAACAGGCAGTGGAATCAGGCGCTTTGGAAGGAAACGGCAGCCTTTAAAGGAGGCGGGACATGGCAATACCAGCCAATGGGAAGCCAGATTGACAGGGGAGGTTTCCATTGGGGGGGAAGTAAGTCACTCACATCACATAAAAGCCCGGGAACTAATCCACCGTTTGTTGTTGATTTTCCTAGTCATACGGAGAGGACGAGGAGAGAAGGAACAACTGGTGGGCCTATCCGGACACCAAGGAGGCTTAGGAGGGTTAAGTCACGTCTCTGGAAGGCTGCCTAAGAGTGAAGTAACTCTCAAGGAGTTCATGGACTATACTTTCTTTGGTTAAAGTCACAACAATAAAGTATAATTTCAGCAACCCCATCCTGGTCCGGGTCTTGATTTCTACAGGTGCCTTGTTGTAGATTGAGCAATTCCAGATCTGTGGCTTGAGTAGAATAACGCATATCAAATGCCTTGCTCATGGCAGATAGAAGTTCATCACAATCGTACAACAAAGGACTATTAGTCTCCAATAAAGGATTAGCCCAAGCAGCAGCTGTTGCCCCCAAATAGGAAAGCACGAAAGCCGCCTTAGTATTTAAATCAGGAAATGAGTTAGGCCGGCACAAGAAATGGAGTCGGCACTGATTGACAAAGGTTCTATAGGTCTTGGGATCTCCTGTGAACCTTTCTGGAGGAGCCAAAGGAAACTGCGTTGGCATAATTACTTGAAGGTTCTCCCGTGGTGGTACCGTGGTACCGGATCCGGATGCAATGGCAGCTGGAGCCAGTGTTACCGGAGGAGTAGCCCTCATAGCGTCTTGCATAACATCCATGCGATGACGCAATGTGTCCTGTGCCGTAATCATTTCATTTCTCAAGTCTGTGATTAATTGAGTCAGAACCGTTAAGGGATCCGTACCCTCCATGGCTTCTGATTCTGTCATAAATCCCCAAAGTTATTTATGAAAAGGATACGGTAACCAAAAAGGATACAATTGATAAGGGTCTTCTGGATCCTTTAATTCACATGACTTGATAGAAGGGATGTCAATTTAGACCTTCCAAATGATACAACTCTCTGACTGGAAGAACAGGCAGAGAGGAGGATCACTGGAAAGGGCGTGGGAGAGTTATAGGAAGGCAGCCTAGGGAAAAGAAAGCATAATGAGAATCTATCTCAACTGGCCTTTCTGATAGAATGGTAATAATGCAGATTCCAACACTAACCTGTAGGCTTAGAACTGTAGTCTTCACCAAAGTGCATGAAGTATCCAGAAAGAAAATAAAAAACAACGACAAAGGAGGGAAGGTTAGTAAGGGAGACTTATCCCGCACGGCACGAGGGTCTCGCTAGTTACCGGGTTGGTGCACCACAGGATAGCGTTCATAGTTCTGTGCACAGACACCTTCAAATTAAAGTTGTAGTCGTAGATACACCTTCCTATCCCACCAGGAACAGAATTTATAATGAAATTAGTCCACCTGTTACTTCCTCACAGGCTTTAGTCAACCAGGTGCTGGATACACGTGAATGAACTACACGCAGCCAGGACAGTCGCGCTTGAAGGGTTCCAGCGTCCACGTGCGATTTACACGCAAACAAAGTTCACGCAGCTAGGACAGCCGCGCTTGAAGAGTTCCAGCGTCCGCGTGCGATTTACACGCAAACAAAGTTCACGCAGCTAGGACAGCCGCGCTTGAAGTGTTCTAGCATCCGCGTGCGATTTACATGCAATCCAATTTCACGCAACTAGAACAGCCGTGCATGAAGAGTTCTAGCGTCCACGTGCGATTTACACGCGAATCCAGTACACGCAGCCAGGACAGCCGCGCTTGAAGAGTTCCAACATTTGCGTGTGATTTTACACGCGAAACCAGTACACGCAGCCAGGACAGCCGCACTTGAAGAATTCTAACGTCCGCGTGTGATTTTACATGCGAAAACCAGTTCACGCAGCCCGGACAGCCGCGCTTGAAGAGTTCCAAGGTCCGCGTGCGATTTACACGCGAAAACCAGTTCACGCAGCCCGTACAGCCGCGCTTGAAGAGTTCAGAGTCTACGTGGGTTATTTCACGTGAACAGGAAAACTGCATCCAAATGAAACCGGGCCTTGCGTGTGAGAAGACACGCTAACAAAGACAGTTATAGATGCAGGAGATCGCGTGTGAAGGAAACACGTCGAAGAAAGCCAAGGAAGCAACTGACTAGATGCGAGGACGCAGATGAAAAGTTCAGCTACCAAGACGCAATCAGAAGCAGCGAGTGGCGTTTCCACGCTGCTTATAAACGTTCTGCCGTAAAAACATGTGACTAACCGAAATCACGTGAATTTCAATGACGTGAATAATGGAGACGTTGTTTTCCTGGTAATACATCAAACAACCTCCATCTTGAGTAAAACGGTCTAGCTGTTCTATGAGCATAACCTGTTCTACGCACAGACGGAGTTCCAGATCCAGAGGTACAGTGTCTAGCATGCATGACAGTGCCACCCCACAAAGGAGCAGCATCTCCCCTCTTCAAGTGGAATTTTTTTAACAAAGCAGGAGCATGGATATTGGAAAGAGGTTCCCATGATCTGTCTTCTGGGCCATAACCTTTCCAGTCCAGTAGATAAAAAGGTCTGACCGGACGTAATCTTACATCCAGTATTTCTTGTACCTCAAATTCGTCTGATCCTTTCACAGAAACAGCGACAGGCCGTATAGGCAGCCTAGTGGAATCAGAGCACGGTTTGATGAGTGAGACGTGAAATACCGGGTGCACTCGCCATCGCTGTGGCAATGCTAGGCAGACAGCAGCTGGATTAATCACCTTGAGCACCTCATATGGTCCTATATACTTAGGTAACAGTTTCTTTTCACCAGGTATCTTCAAGTTCTTAGTGGATAGCCATACTCTCATTCCTGGTTTGTAGACCGGTGCAGGTTTTCTGTGAGTATCCGCATAGCGCTTATCTCATTTTTTAGCCTGCTCTAGCTGTTGTGTTACTTTTCTTTGCACGTGCTTTAGATCACTGATAGTACGAACGGCTGCAGGAGTGTCCAAAGATAACCCGGAATCCAACAGAATGGATTTGGTGTGTTGCCCATATAGGGCATAGAAAGGAGTAGTTCCTATGGCACTGTGGTAGGAGTTATTGTAAGCAAATTCTGCTGCTGGCAAGACCGTGATCCAGTCCGACTGAAACTGAAGACACAAACACTGCAGATATTGTTCCATAGTGCTATTGGTCCTTTCAGTCTGCCCGTCTGTTTGGGGATGATAAGCACTAGACATCCTGTCATCAATAAGTAACGCAGAGGTTAGTGCTTTCCAAAAGCGGGAGGCAAATTGTGATCCCCTATCAGTAATTATCACTGAAGGTAGACCAAAAAACCGGAAGATATGCCTGATAAACAAGTCAGCTAGCACTGCAGCTGTTGGTAACCCAGTGCAGGGAACAAAAAGAGCCAATTTAGTAAAGTAGTCTACCACCACCCATATGGTATTGTAACCGTTATTACTTGGGAGTTCCACCACAAAATCCATTGATATCATGTGCCAGGGTTTGTGAGGCACAGGTAGAGATTGTAGTAAACCCACTGGTTTTCCAGGAGGGCTCTTGCATTGGATGCATACTGAACAAGTAGAAACATAGTCAATTACATCCCGTGTAATAGAAGGCCACCAACACCATCTCCTGAGCAGCTCAAGGGTTTTCTTTTGTCCAGGATGGGCTGCTACAATTGAATCGTGCCCCCAAGTGAGAGCCCGGTTCCGAGTGATTTCTGTTGGCAGGTAAAGCACCCCTTGTGTGAAAGGTAAATCGTTGTGGATGTCTAGATTCAACTCCTGAACCGATCTAGGATTTTGTTTTACCCATTCCTGTAGTTCTTGTTTGAGGGAAGACTGTGCAGAACAACTACATATCACATGATCTGCTAGCAATGTATTTTGAACCGGAGGATCCTCTTTCTCATCCTCACTGATGCGGGATAAAGCATCTGCTTTAACATGTTGTCTGGCGGGGCGATATGTGATTTGGAAATCAAATTGAGCAAAAAACAAATGCCATCTAGCCTGGCGAGCGGTAAGACATTTCATAGTTTCAAATGCCTGAAGATTCCATAAAAAAACTGAAAATAGAGATCCCATATAACCCCGACATCCCCCTGTGGAAATACCCCAACCCCCCCCCCACATTTGACACCAGTATACAGGAAGCTTGGGACCCGAACACAGAGATGAAAGTGGGAGACATGTACATAGAGGGAAAATTCGCGACCCTGGCTGTGTTCACGAGGGGCATGGGAGGTGCGCAACTCCCGACACTACAGTACTACCGAATGAGGTCTGCATATCAAGCACGCTGGCCATCCTTCCGTGATGAACCCCCTTCCCACCCGTGCGTACAGCTGGTCACAACACAGGGTGGACTGGGAATTTCCAAACTTTACAAGATAATACAGACTTACTCCTCTACGACCAATCAGGTGAAGGAGAAACGGGAAACAGATATGAAAATGCCAATACCCGAAGATAAGTGGGCAAGATACTGCGCACTCACGAAGAGGGTGTCCCTTAATGCGGGACTGCGCCAAATACAGTTTAAAATCCTAAACAGACTGCAGCATACCCCCGCCAGGATCGCTACATTTACGCCTGACGACCCAGGCAACTGCCCTAAGTGTGGGTCCCCGGCAGCGGGATCCTATCATATGTATTGGGAGTGTCCAGCTGTTGCACGGTTCTGGGAGAGGGTTGCAGATATGTTAACTGAAACTACACAGATCCCCCCACACTTGACCCCACAAAAATATCTGTTTGGTGATATCGGTAAATGTTCAGAGAAAATCAGAAGGCTGTTCAATGTGTCATGTGTCATAGCCAAGAGATGTATACTGAAAGCGTGGAAGAGCCCGAACACCCCCACCATGGACACTTTCCTGCGTGAGTTAACCTCCATTAATGAATGCGAGGAGCAGTATGTACTGATTCAACCAAGTATGAGCAGGCCCAAGGACATCTGGGGCCCCTTCAGGGCATACCTCTGTGATATGCTTTTAGACAACGAAACAACCATGTAAATGACAGATTGTTAAACACTCAATGGTAATATTGTTGTATATGCGACTATAAACTGTGTTAATTGGGTGCCAATGTAACTGCCGAGACATCAATAACATTTTTTTAAAAAAAATAAAAATAAAAATGCCTGAAGATTCCGATGATCTGAATAAACCACTACTTGATGCTTGGCACCAAGAAGATGATGTTGCCATTCTCGAAAAGCATCCTTAATCGCAAGCAACTCCCGTTCAGTAACGGTATAGTTCTGTTCATAAGGTGTTAGTTTACGAGAAAAGAAAGCAACGGGATGCTCCTCTTTGGTTTCTGCACAGATTTGTGAAATGACTGCTCCCGTAGCGACACTGGAAGCATCCGCTTCTACAATAAACTGACAATCAAGGTCTGGATGTTGAAGTACAGGTGCAGTGGTAAATGCTTCTTTTAGTGTCTCAAAAGATGTTTGAGCGTCCGGATTCCAACAGAAAGATACTTTGGAGCTAGTCAAGGCTGTCAATGGGGCCACTATTTTGGAGAAGGAACGGATAAACCTGCGGTAGAAATTCGCAAAACCTAGGAATGATTGTAGAGACTTGACATTATGTGGAATAGGCCAATTCAATATAGCTTTCACTCTGGAACGGCTCATTCGGACTCCTTGATTTGTGATATCATAACCCAGAAACTCAACTTCCTGGGTATGAAAGACACATTTCTCCACTTTTACAAAGATTTTGTTTTCTCTGAGCCTTTGTAGAACAGCAGACACATGTTTTACATGTTCTGATAAAGAGGATGAATATATCAATATGTCATCCAAATATATCACAACTTACTGGTCCATCATGTCTCTAAAGATATCGTTCATGAATAACTGAAACGTGGCTGGAGCGTTACAGAGACCAAAAGGCATCACAAGATATTCGTAAAGGCCGTACCGCGTCTTGAAAGCGGTCTTCCACTCATCGCCTTCACGGATGCGAACCAAATTATATGCTCCCGCAAATCTGATTTAGAAAAATACACAGAAGTGCAAAGTTGATCCAACAAAACGTTTATCAAGGGTAATGGATATTGGTTCTTGATGGTGATGTCATTAAGAGCCCTGTAATCAATGTATGGTCTTAGGTCTCCCTCTTTTTTAGGAACAAAGAATAATGGAGAGGCAGCCGGCGATTGGGATGGCCGTATGAACCCCATATCAAGAGCCTTCTCAATGTAGTCTTTTAAGATAGCATCTTCCTTGGGAGTTAAAGAGTAAACGCGACAAGTAGGTATCTTAGCCCCGGGAATTAGATCAATAGGACAGTCATACTGTCTATGAGGAGGTAGTTGTTCTGCCTGCCCCTTATCAAAGACATCTGCATATTCAGTGTATTCAGATGGTATATGTGTACTGCTCTGATGTACGACACTGATAGATAAACCTCCCTCCATAAAGGCCAGGATTTGTGATTTGGATGACACCCCTTGACTGGTCAAACAATATTCGTTGCAATAAGTTGACGGATATTGAATCAATCCCGTAACCCAGTCAATGGTTGGATTATGAAGAGTCAGCCAGGCAAGACCAAGCAATAATTTGTAATGAGGAGCCGCGATAACATCAAAAACAATTTCCTCTGAATGCCCATTTGATAAAGTCATACGTATAGGTACCGTCTCTGAGTGACCATACCTGAAGTTAAGACTGACCCATCCACAGTGTTCACTGTTTCAGGTTTGTTTTTAGTTATCAAGGGTATAGAGCATTTTTTTGCATATGTAATATCGATGTAGTTGTTTGTGGCTCCGGAATCAACCATAGCCCTGGAGACTAACTCTTGATCAGCGAAATGCAGTGTCACCTCTACAGCTATAGGTTTGCAAGTTGGAATGGTACGAGAGTCCGATTTAACACTCGACACAGGGACTCCTTCTAGTGTCGAGTTTTGGCGTTTCCCGAACGCTTGACTGGTCTTTTGGGACATGCCGCCAGTACATGCTCGGATGAACCGCAGTACATGCAGAGATCGTTTTTTCTACGGTTTTCCCTTTCTGCATTAGATAATCGGCCTTTCACCGCACCGATTTGCATGGGTTCAGGGTCATTAGACGAGGCTGCTGGTACCTCAAAACGGCCTGATGTCTGCAAGAACGGTTTTCTTTCTCCTTTGCGAGTATTTCTTCGAGCATAGATTTGTAGAATCAAATCGAGCAATTCTGTGAATCCCGTAGGAACTGTAGACAAGGCGTCTTTTAGTTCTTCTGATAGACCCTTGTAAAAAAACACGTTTTTTTTATCTTCAGGCCATTGGGTCTCTGCGATTAGTTGATTAAATCTGGCTATGTAAGCTAATAGCGTTTGGGTGCTGTGAGGTGGGACCCGGAGTGGAAGGGGTAGCGGGAGGGGTAGCGGGACTCCGCGGGGTCGCAGCAGCGGGCCGCGAGACGGAAAGCGCAGGTCGCGAGACGGAAAGTGCGGCACCCTCCCGCCCAGCCTTACCTGAACCCGCCAGAGGTGACGTCGGGGCTTACAGCCCGGGGTCCGGGCTGGTGGCGGCAAACCCGCGGGAAATGTGGATAGTCGCGGAGAGCCAACCCGCACGGCCCGCTGAGCGTCTCTCACCACCGGGAAGGGAGCGGAGGGAGAGACGGCTTGCTTGACGAGGCGGTCCACTCTGGAGCAGCCGGATGCACGAGCCCACATGGCAGGAGGGAGAGTCTTCCAAGGGGCGGGGGGGCTCACGGGATGGAGTTGCCTGGGAACAGGTCTCTCCTAACAGGCAGTGGAATCAGGCGCTTTGGAAGGAAACGGCAGCCTTTAAAGGAGGCGGGACATGGCAATACCAGCCAATGGGAAGCCAGATTGACAGGGGAGGTTTCCATTGGGGGGGATGTAAGTCACTCACATCACATAAAAGCCCGGGAACTAATCCACCGTTTGTTGTTGATTTTCCTAGTCATACGGAGAGGACGAGGAGAGAAGGAACAACTGGTGGGCCTATCCGGACACCAAGGAGGCTTAGGAGGGTTAAGTCACGTCCCTGGAAGGCTGCCTAAGAGTGAAGTAACTCTCAAGGAGTTCATGGACTATACTTTCTTTGGTTAAAGTCACAAGAATAAAGTATAATTTCAGCAACCCCAACCTGGTCTGGGTCTTGATTTCTACATTGGGGACGAAGGTGGGATATCCGACAACGCGATGGAGACCCTAATTAAAACCCTGACGGATGGCCAACAGCAGTTGCAGCAATTAATACAGCTGCAAACGCAACAGGCAGTGGCTGACCGCCAGGCATTCCAGCAAGCCATCCAATTACAGGGCACCCTACAGACCACGGCCCAGGACAAACAACATGAGAATATTACCAGGCTCACAGATGCAGTGGCCAGCACGAGGAACCAACCCATGGTGCCGTCCACCCTGCTCCAGAAGTATAAGGAGGGGGGAGATCCAGCCTTTTTCTTCACAAGTTTCGAGAGGATTGCGAGAAATGCGCAATGGCCGCCTGAGCGCTGGGGACAGTATGTTGCTCCCCTGTTATCTGGAGTAATGCAGGGTGCATATCAGGCTGTGAACCCCAATGGTAACACTCCATATGGGGAAATCAAAGCAGCCGTACTGGACCGTCTAGGCCTGGATGAGGAGGCCTATCGCATTCAGCTAAGGGACACCAAGTTAAGAAGCGGAGAGAGTCCCAGGCAGTTATATTACCGCATTAAAGATCTGACAGAGAAATGGATGCAGTCCCCCACACCAGCCAACCAACCCCTCCTGGATAAGATAATACTGGAACAGTTCATAGAAGCCTTGCCTGGCCCAATGCAAAGATGGGTTAGGCAACACCACAGGCCTACATTGGCGGAAGCCGTGGACATTGCGTCGGCTTACCAAAAGGCCGGGTATAGTCGCTTCCCCTCAACAAGTGTACCAGGAAGGATGACCTCGCCAAGCATTGAACATCAGGTACAAAAAGGCCAAAAAGTGGCACACACCAGATGGAGGCAACCGGAGGAGGTTTTCAGAAAACCAGAAGAAAGGAAGACTGGATACGAGGAGAAACAGTCACCCATAATCCCGGGATTTCGACAGCCCCAGTGCTTTGAGTGCAGTGAATGGGGCCACATTGCCCGATTCTGCCCCAGAAGGAAGACCACAGAGCCTATGGAAATTGGCTACATGAAGCCACAGCCGGAAGTACGTAGCCCGGGTCCATACATCGTGGATATAAGGGTGGATGGACGACCGACTCGGGCGCTGCTGGATGGCGGGAGTAGACAAACAGCCATATCTCCCACCGTGAGTAATACCCCTAATTTACCTAACATTTCTATACCGATAAAGTGTATACATGGGGACGTAAAAACATACCCGATGAGGGAGATACAGATAGAGGTGAATCATGAAAACACTCGGTTAAAGGCTGCCGTCCTTCCTGCCCTACCCACCCCAGTGGTCCTGGGAACAGACCTGCCTCACTTTGATAAAGCACTAGATGAAGAAAGAGCGAGGAGTAACAGAACCACGAACGTAGGTGACTCTAGAAACCCTCCCGGACATAAAAGACGGAATAGACTAGATTGGTGCCAAGCCAGTTACATGACCCGACCCATTAACTGGAAACGCGAGGATCATGAGGACTCCCTGAGGGGGGAAACCCTAACTTATCCCACCCTTCGGGTAGCCCGTGAGAGAGCGGCCAATGAGAAAGATCCAGACGTAACAAAAGGACCTGGCTTTCTGTTCCGTCACGGACTATTGTACTGAAAATATAAGGCGGACGATGGGAATGTAAAGGAACAACTGGTATTACCAAAACCCCATAGAATGGTCATAATGCAGCTGGCACACAACCACCCCTGTGGCAGACATATGGCCTCCCTGAAAACGCAGCAGAACATCCTGAGACGGTTCTACTGGCCAGGCATATACGGTGAAGTAGCTCAGTTCTGTAAAGCGTGCCCCACTTGCCAGCTAACAAGTGGCGTCTTACCAGCAAAAGCCCCTTTGCAGAAGATGCCCCTTATTAACGTTCGTTTTCAGCGGATAGGCATGGACATCGTTGGACCAATAGAACCCGCGTCCCGGGGATACAAGTATCTACTAGTCCATGTTGACTATGCTACGCGGTATCCGGAGGCATTTCCCTTGAAGGGAACATCAGCCCGACAACTATGCGATCAGCTCATTCCCTTCTTCGCAAGAGTAGGGTTACCCTCGGAAGTTATCACCGACCAAGGGACCAATTTTATGTCCACCTTACTTTGGCAGGTATGCGAAAGACTGCAGATTCATCAGTTACGCACCTCGGTATACCATCCCCAGACTGATGGCCTTGTCGAAAGGTACAACAAGACAATCAAGAAAATGATACGGAGAGTGACCGGGCCAGATGGGAAGAACTGGGACCGCATATTGCCCTTGGTCATGATGGTATTACGCGACACCCCACAGTCATCTACCGGCTTTTCTCCATTTGAGATCCTTTTCGGAAGACAACCCCGAACCATCTTGGATCTTGTAAAAGAAGAATGGGAGACTTCGGATGAGATCTCTTTAACAGAGTACACCGAAGAGTTGAAGGAACATCTGACAGCACTCAGCTCGATGGCCGAGACGAATCTGGGACACGCACAGACAAACCAGGAGAAAAACTATAACAAAGGAAGTCGGATGAGAACCTTCCGAATAGGAGACCAAGTACTAATCCTACTACCCACCAGTACTAACAAACTATTGGCCAGATGGAGAGGTCCTTATGAAGTTAAGGAGGTACTCAGCCCAGTGACGTATTGGATCCACCAACCCGATCGAGCCACACCAGACAAGGTATACCATGTGAACCTGCTAAAGGCATGGACTGCGCCTGTATTAGCAGCCACAATGGATACCAGTGAGGATACCTCAGAACAGAATGTGAATCATGAACAGGGCAAGCTGGAAGACGTGCAATGAGGAACCATCTTGACTCCTTCCACGAAGTCAGAACTTTTGACCAGACTGTCACCCTTTGGAGACGCGTTCTCGGCCTTACCAGGGAGAACAGATTTAATCGAACATGAGATCAAAACCGATCTCGGACGGATTGTTAGGCTAAGGCCCTATCGTATTCCAGACGCAAGAAGTCTGGTTATCCGAAACGAAGTGGAAGATATGCTCCGCATGGATATAATCGAACCATCAGTCAGCCCATGGTCTTCCCCGATAGTGTTGGTACCAAAGCCTGATGGTACAATTAGGTTTTGTATGGATTACCGACAATTAAATTCGATTTCCAGTTACGAAGCATATCCTATGCCACGAATGGACGAGCTGTTGGAAAGGCTCGGATCCGCCAACTTCCTAAGTACGCTAGACCTAACCAAAGGCTACTGGCAGATCCCCTTGAAATCCACGGACCGGGAAAAGACTGTCTTTACAACTCCCCAAGGCCAATATCAATTCAAGGTTTTGCCATTCGGTCTACACGGTGCGCCAGCCACCTTCCAGAGACTGATGGATGTCGTACTACGTCCCCATGAGAATTATGCTGCGGCTAACTTGGACGATATCGTCGTGTATAGCACAACCTGGATGGACCATTTACACCACTTGGAACAGGTGGTGTCTGAGTTATTTAAGGCAGGCCTACACATTAATCCGAAGAAAACGGTGATAGGGGCACACGAGACGAAATATCTGGGACACCTGGTAGGCGGAGGCACGTTACAACGCCAATTCACGAAGATCAGGGCCATTCACGAGATTCCTACTCCAACCACGAAGAAACAGATCCGTGCCTTTTTGGGTTTCATAGGCTACTACCGTAGATTTATCCCAGATTTCTCCCCGGTGGCAGCTCCACTAACTGACGCTTTGAGGAACAAAGGGTCTCCCGATTTGACCAAGAACACCGCTGCTTTGGAAGCTATCGATGTCCTGAAGCAAAGGATCACTTCGAACCCAGTACTTCGGTGCCCCGACTTCCATAGCCAATTTTTTCTTCAGACGGATGTGTCGAATCAGGGACTGGGAGCAGTGCTTTTGGAGGAACAGGATGGCGAACTTCAACCCGTCTGTTTCGTGAGCAGGAAGCTCGTACCACACGAGGAGGCCTATTCCACTATTGAGAAGGAGTGTTTGGCCATCAAGTGGGCGGTGGAGACCCTCAGATATTATCTCTTGGGTCGCTGCTTTACGTTATATACCGACCATGCCCCCTTACAGTGGCTCGCAAGACATAAGGATACCAACCAGCGGGTGCTTAGATGGTTCCTGTCTCTGCAACCGTTCGATTTCCTTACCTTACACAAACCTGCGGGTTTCCAGCTGGTGGCTGACTATCTGTCCAGGAATGCTCCCTTGCCCAATCGGCCAGGGTTTGTGATGGGGAGATGTGAGGTGGGACCCGGAGTGGAAGGGGTAGCGGGAGGGGTAGCGGGACTCCGCGGGGTCGCGGCAGCGGGCCGCGAGACGGAAAGCGCGGCCCCCTCCCGCCCAGCCTTACCTGAACCCGCCAGGGGGACATCGGGGCTTACAGCCCGGGGTCCGGGCTGGTGGCGGCGAACCCGCTGGAGTCGCGGATAGTCGCGGAGAGCCGACCCGCACGGCCCGCTGAGCGTCTCTCACCGCCGGGAAGGGAGCGGAGGGAGAGACGGCTTGCTCGACGAGGCGGTCCACTCTGGAGCAGCCGGATGCACGAGCCCACATGGCAGGAGGGAGAGTCTTCCAGGGGGGGGGCTCACGGGACGGAGTTGCCTGGGAACAGGTCTCTCCTAACAGGCAGTGGAATCAGGCGCTTTGGAAGGAAACGGCAGCCTTTAAAGGAGGCGGGACATGGCAATACCAGCCAATGGGAAGCCAGATTGACAGGGGAGGTTTCCATTGGGGGGGAAGTAAGTCACTCACATCACATAAAAGCCCGGGAACTAATCCACCGTTTGTTGTTGATTTTCCTAGTCATACGGAGAGGACGAGGAGAGAAGGAACAACTGGTGGGCCCATCCGGACACCAAGGAGGCTTAGGAGGGTTAAGTCACGTCTCTGGAAGGCTGCCTAAGAGTGAAGTAACTCTCAAGGAGTTCATGGACTATACTTTCTTTGGTTAAAGTCACAAAAATAAAGTATAATTTCAGCAACCCCATCCTGGTCCGGGTCTTGATTTCTACAGGTGCCTTGTTGTAGATTGAGCAATTCCAGATCTGTGGCTTGAGTAGAATAACGCATATCAAATGCCTTGCTCATGGCAGATAGAAGTTCATCACAATCGTACAACAAAGGACTATTAGTCTCCAATAAAGGATTAGCCCAAGCAGCAGCTGTTCCCCCCAAATAGGAAAGCACGAAAGCCGCCTTAGTATTTAAATCAGGAAATGAGTTAGGCCGGCACAAGAAATGGAGTCGGCACTGATTGACAAAGGTTCTATAGGTCTTGGGATCTCCTGTGAACCTTTCTGGAGGAGCCAAAGGAAACTGCGTTGGCATAATTACTTGAAGGTTCTCCCGTGGTGGTACCGTGGTACCGGATCCGGATGCAATGGCAGCTGGAGCCAGTGTTACCGGAGGAGTAGCCCTCATAGCGTCTTGCATAACATCCATGCGATGACGCAATGTGTCCTGTGCCGTAATCATTTCATTTCTCAAGTCTGTGATTAATTGAGTCAGAACCGTTAAGGGATCCGTACCCTCCATGGCTTCTGATTCTGTCATAAATCCCCAAAGTTATTTATGAAAAGGATACGGTAACCAAAAAGGATACAATTGATAAGGGTCTTCCGGATCCTTTAATTCACATGACTTGATAGAAGGGATGTCAATTTAGACCTTCCAAATGATACAACTCTCTGACTGGAAGAACAGGCAGAGAGGAGGATCACTGGAAAGGGCGTGGGAGAGTTATAGGAAGGCAGCCTAGGGAAAAGAAAGCATAATGAGAATCTATCTCAACTGGCCTTTCTGATAGAATGGTAATAATGCAGATTCCAACACTAACCTGTAGGCTTAGAACTGTAGTCTTCACCAAAGGGCATGAAGTATCCAGAAAGAAAATAAAAAACAACGACAAAGGAGGGAAGGTTAGTAAGGGAGACTTATCCCGCACGGCACGAGGCTCTCGCTAGTTACCGGGTTGGTGCACCACAGGATAGCGTTCATAGTTCTGTGCACAGACACGTTGTAGTCGTAGATACACCTTCCTATCCCACCAGGAACAGAATTTATAATGAAATTAGTCCACCTGTTACTTCCTCACAGGCTTTAGTCAACCAGGTGCTGGATACACGTGAATGAACTACACGCAGCCAGGACAGTCGCGCTTGAAGGGTTCCAGCGTCCACGTGCGATTTACACGCAAACAAAGTTCACGCAGCTAGGACAGCCGCGCTTGAAGAGTTCCAGCGTCCGCGTGCGATTTACACGCAAACAAAGTTCACGCAGCTAGGACAGCCGCGCTTGAAGTGTTCTAGCATCCGCGTGCGATTTACATGCAATCCAATTTCACGCAACTAGAACAGCCGTGCATGAAGAGTTCTAGCGTCCACGTGCGATTTACACGCGAATCCAGTACACGCAGCCAGGACAGCCGCGCTTGAAGAGTTCCAACATTTGCGTGTGATTTTACACGCGAAACCAGTACACGCAGCCAGGACAGCCGCACTTGAAGAATTCTAACGTCCGCGTGTGATTTTACATGCGAAAACCAGTTCACGCAGCCCGGACAGCCGCGCTTGAAGAGTTCCAAGGTCCGCGTGCGATTTACACGCGAAAACCAGTTCACGCAGCCCGTACAGCCGCGCTTGAAGAGTTCAGAGTCTACGTGGGTTATTTCACGTGAACAGGAAAACTGCATCCAAATGAAACCGGGCCTTGCGTGTGAGAAGACACGCTAACAAAGACAGTTATAGATGCAGGAGATCGCGTGTGAAGGAAACACGTCGAAGAAAGCCAAGGAAGCAACTGACTAGATGCGAGGACGCAGATGAAAAGTTCAGCTACCAAGACGCAATCAGAAGCAGCGAGTGGCGTTTCCACGCTGCTTATAAACGTTCTGCCGTAAAAACATGTGACTAACCGAAATCACGTGAATTTCAATGACGTGAATAATGCAGACGTTGTTTTCCTGGTAATACATCAAACAACCTCCATCTTGAGTAAAACGGTCTAGCTGTTCTATGAGCATAACCTGTTCTACGCACAGACGGAGTTCCAGATCCAGAGGTACAGTGTCTAGCATGCATGACAGTGCCACCCCACAAAGGAGCAGCATCTCCCCTCTTCAAGTGGAATTTTTTTAACAAAGCAGGAGCATGGATATTGGAAAGAGGTTCCCATGATCTGTCTTCTGGGCCATAACCTTTCCAGTCCAGTAGATAAAAAGGTCTGACCGCACGTAATCTTACATCCAGTATTTCTTGTACCTCAAATTCGTCTGATCCTTTCACAGAAACAGCGACAGGCCGTATAGGCAGCCTAGTGGAATCAGAGCACGGTTTGATGAGTGAGACGTGAAATACCGGGTGCACTCGCCATCGCTGTGGCAATGCTAGGCAGACAGCAGCTGGATTAATCACCTTGAGCACCTCATATGGTCCTATATACTTAGGTAACAGTTTCTTTTCACCAGGTATCTTCAAGTTCTTAGTGGATAGCCATACTCTCATTCCTGGTTTGTAGACCGGTGCAGGTTTTCTGTGAGTATCCGCATAGCACTTATCTCATTTTTTAGCCTGCTCTAGCTGTTGTGTTACTTTTCTTTGCACGTGCTTTAGATCACTGATAGTACGAACGGCTGCAGGAGTGTCCAAAGATAACCCGGAATCCAACAGAATGGATTTGGTGTGTTGCCCATATAGGGCATAGAAAGGAGTAGTTCCTATGGCACTGTGGTAGGAGTTATTGTAAGCAAATTCTGCTGCTGGCAAGACCGTGATCCAGTCCGACTGAAACTGAAGACACAAACACTGCAGATATTGTTCCATAGTGCTATTGGTCCTTTCAGTCTGCCCGTCTGTTTGGGGATGATAAGCACTAGACATCCTGTCATCAATAAGTAACGCAGAGGTTAGTGCTTTCCAAAAGCGGGAGGCAAATTGTGATCCCCTATCAGTAATTATCACTGAAGGTAGACCAAAAAACCGGAAGATATGCCTGATAAACAAGTCAGCTAGCACTGCAGCTGTTGGTAACCCAGTGCAGGGAACAAAAAGAGCCAATTTAGTAAAGTAGTCTACCACCACCCATATGGTATTGTAACCGTTATTACTTGGGAGTTCCACCACAAAATCCATTGATATCATGTGCCAGGGTTTGTGAGGCACAGGTAGAGATTGTAGTAAACCCACTGGTTTTCCAGGAGGGCTCTTGCATTGGATGCATACTGAACAAGTAGAAACATAGTCAATTACATCCCGTGTAATAGAAGGCCACCAACACCATCTCCTGAGCAGCTCAAGGGTTTTCTTTTGTCCAGGATGGGCTGCTACAATTGAATCGTGCCCCCAAGTGAGAGCCCGGTTCCGAGTGATTTCTGTTGGCAGGTAAAGCACCCCTTGTGTGAAAGGTAAATCGTTGTGGATGTCTAGATTCAACTCCTGAACCGATCTAGGATTTTGTTTTACCCATTCCTGTAGTTCTTGTTTGAGGGAAGACTGTGCAGAACAACTACATATCACATGATCTGCTAGCAATGTATTTTGAACCGGAGGATCCTCTTTCTCATCCTCACTGATGCGGGATAAAGCATCTGCTTTAACATGTTGTCTGGCGGGGCGATATGTGATTTGGAAATCAAATTGAGCAAAAAACAAATGCCATCTAGCCTGGCGAGCGGTAAGACATTTCATAGTTTCAAATGCCTGAAGATTCCATAAAAAAACTGAAAATAGAGATCCCATATAACCCCGACATCCCCCTGTGGAAATACCCCAACCCCCCCCCCACATTTGACACCAGTATACAGGAAGCTTGGGACCCGAACACAGAGATGAAAGTGGGAGACATGTACATAGAGGGAAAATTCGCGACCCTGGCTGTGTTCACGAGGGGCATGGGAGGTGCGCAACTCCCGACACTACAGTACTACCGAATGAGGTCTGCATATCAAGCACGCTGGCCATCCTTCCGTGATGAACCCCCTTCCCACCCGTGCGTACAGCTGGTCACAACACAGGGTGGACTGGGAATTTCCAAACTTTACAAGATAATACAGACTTACTCCTCTACGACCAATCAGGTGAAGGAGAAACGGGAAACAGATATGAAAATGCCAATACCCGAAGATAAGTGGGCAAGATACTGCGCACTCACGAAGAGGGTGTCCCTTAATGCGGGACTGCGCCAAATACAGTTTAAAATCCTAAACAGACTGCAGCATACCCCCGCCAGGATCGCTACATTTACGCCTGACGACCCAGGCAACTGCCCTAAGTGTGGGTCCCCGGCAGCGGGATCCTATCATATGTATTGGGAGTGTCCAGCTGTTGCACGGTTCTGGGAGAGGGTTGCAGATATGTTAACTGAAACTACACAGATCCCCCCACACTTGACCCCACAAAAATATCTGTTTGGTGATATCGGTGAATGTTCAGAGAAAATCAGAAGGCTGTTCAATGTGTCGTGTGTCATAGCCAAGAGATGTATACTGAAAGCGTGGAAGAGCCCGAACACCCCCACCATGGACACTTTCCTGCGTGAGTTAACCTCCATTAATGAATGCGAGGAGCAGTATGTACTGATTCAACCAAGTATGAGCAGGCCCAAGGACATCTGGGGCCCCTTCAGGGCATACCTCTGTGATATGCTTTTAGACAACGAAACAACCATGTAAATGACAGATTGTTAAACACTCAATGGTAATATTGTTGTATATGCGACTATAAACTGTGTTAATTGGGTGCCAATGTAACTGCCGAGACATCAATAACATTTTTTTTTAAAAAATAAAAATAAAAATGCCTGAAGATTCCGATGATCTGAATAAACCACTACTTGATGCTTGGCACCAAGAAGATGATGTTGCCATTCTCGAAAAGCATCCTTAATCGCAAGCAACTTCCGTTCAGTAACGGTATAGTTCTGTTCATAAGGTGTTAGTTTACGAGAAAAGAAAGCAACGGGATGCTCCTCTTTGGTTTCTGCACAGATTTGTGAAAGGACTGCTCCCGTAGCGACACTGGAAGCATCCGCTTCTACAATAAACTGACAATCAAGGTCTGGATGTTGAAGTACAGGTGCAGTGGTAAATGCTTCTTTTAGTGTCTCAAAAGATGTTTGAGCGTCCGGATTCCAACAGAAAGATACTTTGGAGCTAGTCAAGGCTGTCAATGGGGCCACTATTTTGGAGAAGGAACGGATAAACCTGCGGTAGAAATTCGCAAAACCTAGGAATGATTGTAGAGACTTGACATTATGTGGAATAGGCCAATTCAATATAGCTTTCACTCTGGAACGGCTCATTCGGACTCCTTGATTTGTGATATCATAACCCAGAAACTCAACTTCCTGGGTATGAAAGACACATTTCTCCACTTTTACAAAGATTTTGTTTTCTCTGAGCCTTTGTAGAACAGCAGACACATGTTTTACATGTTCTGATAAAGAGGATGAATATATCAATATGTCATCCAAATATATCACAACTTACTGGTCCATCATGTCTCTAAAGATATCGTTCATGAATAACTGAAACGTGGCTGGAGCGTTACAGAGACCAAAAGGCATCACAAGATATTCGTAAAGGCCGTACCGCGTCTTGAAAGCGGTCTTCCACTCATCGCCTTCACGGATGCGAACCAAATTATATGCTCCCCGCAAATCTGATTTAGAAAAATACACAGAAGTGCAAAGTTGATCCAACAAAACGTTTATCAAGGGTAATGGATATTGGTTCTTGATGGTGATGTCATTAAGAGCCCTGTAATCAATGCATGGTCTTAGGTCTCCCTCTTTTTTAGGAACAAAGAATAATGGAGAGGCAGCCGGCGATTGGGATGGCCGTATGAACCCCATATCAAGAGCCTTCTCAATGTAGTCTTTTAAGATAGCATCTTCCTTGGGAGTTAAAGAGTAAACGCGACAAGTAGGTATCTTAGCCCCGGGAATTAGATCAATAGGACAGTCATACTGTCTATGAGGAGGTAGTTGTTCTGCCTGCCCCTTATCAAAGACATCTGCATATTCAGTGTATTCAGATGGTATATGTGTACTGCTCTGATGTACGACACTGATAGATAAACCTCCCTCCATAAAGGCCAGGATTTGTGATTTGGATGACACCCCTTGACTGGTCAAACAATATTCGTTGCAATAAGTTGAGGGATATTGAATCAATCCCGTAACCCAGTCAATGGTTGGATTATGAAGAGTCAGCCAGGCAAGACCAAGCAATAATTTGTAATGAGGAGCCGCGATAACATCAAAAACAATTTCCTCTGAATGCCCATTTGATAAAGTCATACGTATAGGTACCGTCTCTGAGTGACCATACCTGAAGTTAAGACTGACCCATCCACAGTGTTCACTGTTTCAGGTTTGTTTTTAGTTATCAAGGGTATAGAGCATTTTTTTGCATATGTAATATCGATGTAGTTGTTTGTGGCTCCGGAATCAACCATAGCCCTGGAGACTAACTCTTGATCAGCGAAATGCAGTGTCACCTCTACAGCTATAGGTTTGCAAGTTGGAATGGTACGAGAGTCCGATTTAACACTCGACACAGGGACTCCTTCTAGTGTCGAGTTTTGGCGTTTCCCGAACGCTTGACTGGTCTTTTGGGACATGCCGCCAGTACATGCTCGGATGAACCGCAGTACATGCAGAGATCGTTTTTTCTACGGTTTTCCCTTTCTGCATTAGATAATCGGCCTTTCACCGCACCGATTTGCATGGGTTCAGGGTCATTAGACGAGGCTGCTGGTACCTCAAAACGGCCTGATGTCTGCAAGAACGGTTTTCTTTCTCCTTTGCGAGTATTTCTTCGAGCATAGATTTGTAGAATCAAATCGAGCAATTCTGTGAATCCCGTAGGAACTGTAGACAAGGCGTCTTTTAGTTCTTCTGATAGACCCTTGTAAAAAAACATGTTTTTTTTATCTTCAGGCCATTGGGTCTCTGCGATTAGTTGATTAAATCTAGCTATGTAAGCTAATAGCGTTTGGGTGCTGTGAGGTGGGACCCGGAGTGGAAGGGGTAGCGGGAGGGGTAGCGGGACTCCGCGGGGTCGCGGCAGCGGGCCGCGAGACGGAAAGCGCAGGTCGCGAGACGGAAAGTGCGGCACCCTCCCGCCCAGCCTTACCTGAACCCGCCAGAGGTGACGTCGGGGCTTACAGCCCGGGGTCCGGGCTGGTGGCGGCAAACCCGCGGGAAATGTGGATAGTCGCGGAGAGCCGACCCGCACGGCCCGCTGAGCGTCTCTCACCACCGGGAAGGGAGCGGAGGGAGAGACGGCTTGCTTGACGAGGCGGTCCACTCTGGAGCAGCCGGATGCACGAGCCCACATGGCAGGAGGGAGAGTCTTCCAAGGGGCGGGGGGGCTCACGGGATGGAGTTGCCTGGGAACAGGTCTCTCCTAACAGGCAGTGGAATCAGGCGCTTTGGAAGGAAACGGCAGCCTTTAAAGGAGGCGGGACATGGCAATACCAGCCAATGGGAAGCCAGATTGACAGGGGAGGTTTCCATTTGGGGGGATGTAAGTCACTCACATCACATAAAAGCCCGGGAACTAATCCACCGTTTGTTGTTGATTTTCCTAGTCATACGGAGAGGACGAGGAGAGAAGGAACAACTGGTGGGCCTATCCGGACACCAAGGAGGCTTAGGAGGGTTAAGTCACGTCCCTGGAAGGCTGCCTAAGAGTGAAGTAACTCTCAAGGAGTTCATGGACTATACTTTCTTTGGTTAAAGTCACAAGAATAAAGTATAATTTCAGCAACCCCAACCTGGTCTGGGTCTTGATTTCTACATTGGCGACGAAGGTGGGATATCCGACAACGCGATGGAGACTCTAATTAAAACCCTGACGGATGGCCAACAGCAGTTGCAGCAATTAATACAGCTGCAAACGCAACAGGCAGTGGCTGACCGCCAGGCATTCCAGCAAGCCATCCAATTACAGGGCACCCTACAGACCACGGCCCAGGACAAACAACATGAGAATATTACCAGGCTCACAGATGCAGTGGCCAGCACGAGGAACCAACCCATGGTGCCGTCCACCCTGCTCCAGAAGTATAAGGAGGGGGGAGATCCAGTCTTTTTCTTCACAAGTTTCGAGAGGATTGCGAGAAATGCGCAATGGCCGCTTGAGCACTGGGGACAGTATGTTGCTCCCCTGTTATCTGGAGTAATGCAGGGTGCATATCAGGCTGTGAACCCCAATGGTAACACTCCATATGGGGAAATAAAAGCAGCCGTACTGGACCGTCTAGGCCTGGATGAGGAGGCCTATCGCATTCAGCTAAGGGACACCAAGTTAAGAAGCGGAGAGAGTCCCAGGCAGTTATATTACCGCATTAAAGATCTGACAGAGAAATGGATGCAGTCCCCCACACCAGCCAACCAACCCCTCCTGGATAAGATAATACTGGAACAGTTCATAGAAGCCTTGCCTGGCCCAATGCAAAGATGGGTTAGGCAACACCACAGGCCTACATTGGCGGAAGCCGTGGACATTGCGTCGGCTTACCAAAAGGCCGGGTATAGTCGCTTCCCCTCAACAAGTGTACCAGGAAGGATGACCTCGCCAAGCATTGAACATCAGGTACAAAAAGGCCCAAAAGTGGCACACACCAGATTGAGGCAACCGGAGGAGGTTTTCAGGAAACCAGAAGAAAGGAAGACTGGATACGAGGAGAAACAGTCACCCATAATCCTGGGATTTCGACAGCCCCAGTGCTTTGAGTGCAGTGAATGGGGCCACATTGCCCGATTCTGCCCCAGAAGGAAGACCACAGAGCCTATGGAAATTGGCTACATGAAGCCACAGCCGGAAGTACGTAGCCCGGGTCCATACATCGTGGATATAAGGGTGGATGGACGACCGACTCGGGCGCTGCTGGATAGCGGGAGTAGACAAACAGCCATATCTCCCACCGTGAGTAATACCCCTAATTTACCTAACATTTCTATACCGATAAAGTGTATACATGGGGACGTAAAAACATACCCGATGAGGGAGATACAGATAGAGGTGAATCATGAAAACACTCGGTTAAAGGCTGCCGTCCTTCCTGCCCTATCCACCCCAGTGGTCCTGGGAACAGACCTGCCTCACTTTGATAAAGCACTAGATAAAGAAAGAGCGAGGAGTAACAGAACCACGAATGTAGGTGACTCTAGAAACCCTCCCGGACATAAAAGACGGAATAGACTAGATTGGTGCCAAGCCAGTTACATGACCCGACCCATTAACTGGAAACGCGAGGATCATGAGGACTCCCTGAGCGGGGAAACCCTAACTGATCCCACCCTTCGGGTAGCCCGTGAGAGAGCGGCCAATGAGAAAGATCCAGACGTAACAAAAGGACCTGGCTTTCTGTTCCGTCACGGACTATTGTACCGAAAATATAAGGCGGACGATGGGAATGTAAAGGAACAACTGGTATTACCAAAACCCCATAGAATGGTCATAATGCAGCTGGCACACAACCACCCCTGTGGCAGACATATGGCCTCCCTGAAAACGCAGCAGAACATCCTGAGACGGTTCTACTGGCCAGGCATATACGGTGAAGTAGCTCAGTTCTGTAAAGCGTGCCCCACTTGCCAGCTAACAAGTGGCGTCTTACCAGCAAAAGCCCCTTTGCAGAAGATGCCCCTTATTAACGTTCGTTTTCAGCGGATAGGCATGGACATCGTTGGACCAATAGAACCCGCGTCCCGGGGATACAAGTATCTACTAGTCATTGTTGACTATGCTACGCGGTATCCGGAGGCATTTCCCTTGAAGGGAACATCAGTCCGACAACTATGCGATCAGCTCATTCCCTTCTTCGCAAGAGTGGGGTTACCCTCGGAAGTGATCACCGACCAAGGGACCAATTTTATGTCCACCTTACTTTGGCAGGTATGCGAAAGATTGCAGATTCATCAGTTACGCACCTCGGTATACCATCCCCAGACTGATGGCCTTGTCGAAAGGTACAACAAGACAATCAAGAAAATGATACGGAGAGTGACCGGGCCAGATGGGAAGAACTGGGACCGCATATTGCCCTTGGTCTTGATGGTATTACGCGACACCCCACAGTCATCTACCGGCTTTTCTCCATTTGAGATCCTTTTCGGAAGACAACCCCGAACCATCTTGGATCTTGTAAAAGAAGAATGGGAGACTTCGGATGAGATCTCTTTAACAGAGTACACCGAAGAGTTGAAGGAACATCTGACAGCACTCAGCTCGATGGCCGAGACGAATCTGGGACACGCACAGACAAACCAGGAGAAAAACTATAACAAAGGAAGTCGGATGAGAACCTTCCGAATAGGAGACCAAGTACTAATCCTACTACCCACCAGTACTAACAAACTATTGGCCAGATGGAGAGGTCCTTATGAAGTTAAGGAGGTACTCAGCCCTGTGACGTATCGTATCCACCAACCCGATCGAGCCACACCAGACAAAGTATACCATGTGAACCTGCTAAAGGCATGGACCGCGCCTGTATTAGCAGCCACAATGGATACCGGTGAGGATACCTCAGAACAGAATGTGAATCGTGAACAGGGCAAGCTGGAAGACGTGCAATGGGGAACCATCTTGACTCCTTCCATGAAGTCAGAACTTTTGACCAGACTGTCACCCTTTGGAGACGCGTTCTCGGCCTTACCAGGGAGAACAGATTTAATCGAACATGAGATCAAAACCGATCCCGGACGGATTGTTAGGCTAAGGCCCTATCGTATTCCAGAAGCAAGAAGGCTGGTTATCCGAAACCAAGTGGAAGATATGCTCCGCATGGATATAATCGAACCATCAGTCAGCCCATGGTCCTCCCCGATAGTGTTGGTACCAAAGCCCGACGGTACAATTAGGTTTTGTATGGATTACCGACAAATTCGATTTCCAGTTACGAAGCATATCCTATGCCACGAATGGACGAGCTGTTGGAAAGGCTCGGATCCGCCAACTTCCTAAGTACGCTAGACCTAACCAAAGGCTACTGGCAGATCCCCTTGAAATCCATGGACCGGGAAAAGGCTGCCTTTACAACTCCCCAAGGTCTATATCAATTCAAGGTTTTGCCATTCGGTCTACACGGTGCGCCAGCCACCTTCCAGAGACTGATGGATGTCGTACTACGTCCCCATGAGAATTATGCTGCGGCTTACTTGGACGATATCGTCGTGTATAGCACGACCTGGATGGACCATTTACACCACTTGGAACAGGTGGTGTCTGAGTTATTTAAGGCAGGCCTACACATTAATCCGAAGAAAACGGTGATAGGGGCACACGAGACGAAATATCTGGGACACCTGGTAGGCGGAGGCACGTTACAACGCCAATTCACGAAGATCAGGGCCATTCACGAGATTCCTACTCCAGCCACGAAGAAACAGATCCGTGCCTTTTTGGGTTTCATAGGCTACTACCGTAGATTTATCCCAGATTTCTCCCCGGTGGCAGCTCCACTAACTGACGCTTTGAGGAACAAAGGGTCTCCCGATTTGACCAAGAACACCGCTGCTTTGGAAGCTATCGATGTCCTGAAGCAAAGGATCACTTCGAACCCAGTACTTCGGTGCCCCGACTTCCATAGCCAATTTTTTCTTCAGACGGATGTGTCGAATCAGGGACTGGGAGCAGTGCTTTTGGAGGAACAGGATGGCGAACTTCAACCCGTCTGTTTCGTGAGCAGGAAGCTCGTACCACACGAGGAGGCCTATTCCACTATTGAGAAGGAGTGTTTGGCCATCAAGTGGGCGGTGGAGACCCTCAGATATTATCTCTTGGGTCGCTGCTTTACGTTATATACCGACCATGCCCCCTTACAGTGGCTCGCAAGACATAAGGATACCAACCAGCGGGTGCTTAGATGGTTCCTGTCTCTGCAACCGTTCGATTTCCTTACCTTACACAAACCTGCGGGTTTCCAGCTGGTGGCTGACTATCTGTCCAGGAATGCTCCCTTGCCCAATCGGCCAGGGTTTGTGATGGGGAGATGTGAGGTGGGACCCGGAGTGGAAGGGGTAGCGGGACTCCGCGGGGTCACGGCAGCGGGCCGCGAGACGGAAAGCGCGGCCCCCTCCCGCCCAGCCTTACCTGAACCCGCCAGGGGGACATCGGGGCTTACAGCCCGGGGTCCGGGCTGGTGGCGGCGAACCCGCTGGAGTCGCGGATAGTCGCGGAGAGCCGACCCGCACGGCCCGCTGAGCGTCTCTCACCGCCGGGAAGGGAGCGGAGGGAGAGACGGCTTGCTCGACGAGGCGGTCCACTCTGGAGCAGCCGGATGCACGAGCCCACATGGCAGGAGGGAGAGTCTTCCAGGGGGGGGGCTCACGGGACGGAGTTGCCTGGGAACAGGTCTCTCCTAACAGGCAGTGGAATCAGGCGCTTTGGAAGGAAACGGCAGCCTTTAAAGGAGGCGGGACATGGCAATACCAGCCAATGGGAAGCCAGATTGACAGGGGAGGTTTCCATTGGGGGGGAAGTAAGTCACTCACATCACATAAAAGCCCGGGAACTAATCCACCGTTTGTTGTTGATTTTCCTAGTCATACGGAGAGGACGAGGAGAGAAGGAACAACTGGTGGGCCTATCCGGACACCAAGGAGGCTTAGGAGGGTTAAGTCACGTCTCTGGAAGGCTGCCTAAGAGTGAAGTAACTCTCAAGGAGTTCATGGACTATACTTTCTTTGGTTAAAGTCACAACAATAAAGTATAATTTCAGCAACCCCATCCTGGTCCGGGTCTTGATTTCTACAGGTGCCTTGTTGTAGATTGAGCAATTCCAGATCTGTGGCTTGAGTAGAATAACGCATATCAAATGCCTTGCTCATGGCAGATAGAAGTTCATCACAATCGTACAACAAAGGACTATTAGTCTCCAATAAAGGATTAGCCCAAGCAGCAGCTGTTGCCCCCAAATAGGAAAGCACGAAAGCCGCCTTAGTATTTAAATCAGGAAATGAGTTAGGCCGGCACAAGAAATGGAGTCGGCACTGATTGACAAAGGTTCTATAGGTCTTGGGATCTCCTGTGAACCTTTCTGGAGGAGCCAAAGGAAACTGCGTTGGCATAATTACTTGAAGGTTCTCCCGTGGTGGTACCGTGGTACCGGATCCGGATGCAATGGCAGCTGGAGCCAGTGTTACCGGAGGAGTAGCCCTCATAGCGTCTTGCATAACATCCATGCGATGACGCAATGTGTCCTGTGCCGTAATCATTTCATTTCTCAAGTCTGTGATTAATTGAGTCAGAACCGTTAAGGGATCCGTACCCTCCATGGCTTCTGATTCTGTCATAAATCCCCAAAGTTATTTATGAAAAGGATACGGTAACCAAAAAGGATACAATTGATAAGGGTCTTCTGGATCCTTTAATTCACATGACTTGATAGAAGGGATGTCAATTTAGACCTTCCAAATGATACAACTCTCTGACTGGAAGAACAGGCAGAGAGGAGGATCACTGGAAAGGGCGTGGGAGAGTTATAGGAAGGCAGCCTAGGGAAAAGAAAGCATAATGAGAATCTATCTCAACTGGCCTTTCTGATAGAATGGTAATAATGCAGATTCCAACACTAACCTGTAGGCTTAGAACTGTAGTCTTCACCAAAGTGCATGAAGTATCCAGAAAGAAAATAAAAAACAACGACAAAGGAGGGAAGGTTAGTAAGGGAGACTTATCCCGCACGGCACGAGGGTCTCGCTAGTTACCGGGTTGGTGCACCACAGGATAGCGTTCATAGTTCTGTGCACAGACACCTTCAAATTAAAGTTGTAGTCGTAGATACACCTTCCTATCCCACCAGGAACAGAATTTATAATGAAATTAGTCCACCTGTTACTTCCTCACAGGCTTTAGTCAACCAGGTGCTGGATACACGTGAATGAACTACACGCAGCCAGGACAGTCGCGCTTGAAGGGTTCCAGCGTCCACGTGCGATTTACACGCAAACAAAGTTCACGCAGCTAGGACAGCCGCGCTTGAAGAGTTCCAGCGTCCGCGTGCGATTTACACGCAAACAAAGTTCACGCAGCTAGGACAGCCGCGCTTGAAGTGTTCTAGCATCCGCGTGCGATTTACATGCAATCCAATTTCACGCAACTAGAACAGCCGTGCATGAAGAGTTCTAGCGTCCACGTGCGATTTACACGCGAATCCAGTACACGCAGCCAGGACAGCCGCGCTTGAAGAGTTCCAACATTTGCGTGTGATTTTACACGCGAAACCAGTACACGCAGCCAGGACAGCCGCACTTGAAGAATTCTAACGTCCGCGTGTGATTTTACATGCGAAAACCAGTTCACGCAGCCCGGACAGCCGCGCTTGAAGAGTTCCAAGGTCCGCGTGCGATTTACACGCGAAAACCAGTTCACGCAGCCCGTACAGCCGCGCTTGAAGAGTTCAGAGTCTACGTGGGTTATTTCACGTGAACAGGAAAACTGCATCCAAATGAAACCGGGCCTTGCGTGTGAGAAGACACGCTAACAAAGACAGTTATAGATGCAGGAGATCGCGTGTGAAGGAAACACGTCGAAGAAAGCCAAGGAAGCAACTGACTAGATGCGAGGACGCAGATGAAAAGTTCAGCTACCAAGACGCAATCAGAAGCAGCGAGTGGCGTTTCCACGCTGCTTATAAACGTTCTGCCGTAAAAACATGTGACTAACCGAAATCACGTGAATTTCAATGACGTGAATAATGGAGACGTTGTTTTCCTGGTAATACATCAAACAACCTCCATCTTGAGTAAAACGGTCTAGCTGTTCTATGAGCATAACCTGTTCTACGCACAGACGGAGTTCCAGATCCAGAGGTACAGTGTCTAGCATGCATGACAGTGCCACCCCACAAAGGAGCAGCATCTCCCCTCTTCAAGTGGAATTTTTTTAACAAAGCAGGAGCATGGATATTGGAAAGAGGTTCCCATGATCTGTCTTCTGGGCCATAACCTTTCCAGTCCAGTAGATAAAAAGGTCTGACCGGACGTAATCTTACATCCAGTATTTCTTGTACCTCAAATTCGTCTGATCCTTTCACAGAAACAGCGACAGGCCGTATAGGCAGCCTAGTGGAATCAGAGCACGGTTTGATGAGTGAGACGTGAAATACCGGGTGCACTCGCCATCGCTGTGGCAATGCTAGGCAGACAGCAGCTGGATTAATCACCTTGAGCACCTCATATGGTCCTATATACTTAGGTAACAGTTTCTTTTCACCAGGTATCTTCAAGTTCTTAGTGGATAGCCATACTCTCATTCCTGGTTTGTAGACCGGTGCAGGTTTTCTGTGAGTATCCGCATAGCGCTTATCTCATTTTTTAGCCTGCTCTAGCTGTTGTGTTACTTTTCTTTGCACGTGCTTTAGATCACTGATAGTACGAACGGCTGCAGGAGTGTCCAAAGATAACCCGGAATCCAACAGAATGGATTTGGTGTGTTGCCCATATAGGGCATAGAAAGGAGTAGTTCCTATGGCACTGTGGTAGGAGTTATTGTAAGCAAATTCTGCTGCTGGCAAGACCGTGATCCAGTCCGACTGAAACTGAAGACACAAACACTGCAGATATTGTTCCATAGTGCTATTGGTCCTTTCAGTCTGCCCGTCTGTTTGGGGATGATAAGCACTAGACATCCTGTCATCAATAAGTAACGCAGAGGTTAGTGCTTTCCAAAAGCGGGAGGCAAATTGTGATCCCCTATCAGTAATTATCACTGAAGGTAGACCAAAAAACCGGAAGATATGCCTGATAAACAAGTCAGCTAGCACTGCAGCTGTTGGTAACCCAGTGCAGGGAACAAAAAGAGCCAATTTAGTAAAGTAGTCTACCACCACCCATATGGTATTGTAACCGTTATTACTTGGGAGTTCCACCACAAAATCCATTGATATCATGTGCCAGGGTTTGTGAGGCACAGGTAGAGATTGTAGTAAACCCACTGGTTTTCCAGGAGGGCTCTTGCATTGGATGCATACTGAACAAGTAGAAACATAGTCAATTACATCCCGTGTAATAGAAGGCCACCAACACCATCTCCTGAGCAGCTCAAGGGTTTTCTTTTGTCCAGGATGGGCTGCTACAATTGAATCGTGCCCCCAAGTGAGAGCCCGGTTCCGAGTGATTTCTGTTGGCAGGTAAAGCACCCCTTGTGTGAAAGGTAAATCGTTGTGGATGTCTAGATTCAACTCCTGAACCGATCTAGGATTTTGTTTTACCCATTCCTGTAGTTCTTGTTTGAGGGAAGACTGTGCAGAACAACTACATATCACATGATCTGCTAGCAATGTATTTTGAACCGGAGGATCCTCTTTCTCATCCTCACTGATGCGGGATAAAGCATCTGCTTTAACATGTTGTCTGGCGGGGCGATATGTGATTTGGAAATCAAATTGAGCAAAAAACAAATGCCATCTAGCCTGGCGAGCGGTAAGACATTTCATAGTTTCAAATGCCTGAAGATTCCATAAAAAAACTGAAAATAGAGATCCCATATAACCCCGACATCCCCCTGTGGAAATACCCCAACCCCCCCCCCACATTTGACACCAGTATACAGGAAGCTTGGGACCCGAACACAGAGATGAAAGTGGGAGACATGTACATAGAGGGAAAATTCGCGACCCTGGCTGTGTTCACGAGGGGCATGGGAGGTGCGCAACTCCCGACACTACAGTACTACCGAATGAGGTCTGCATATCAAGCACGCTGGCCATCCTTCCGTGATGAACCCCCTTCCCACCCGTGCGTACAGCTGGTCACAACACAGGGTGGACTGGGAATTTCCAAACTTTACAAGATAATACAGACTTACTCCTCTACGACCAATCAGGTGAAGGAGAAACGGGAAACAGATATGAAAATGCCAATACCCGAAGATAAGTGGGCAAGATACTGCGCACTCACGAAGAGGGTGTCCCTTAATGCGGGACTGCGCCAAATACAGTTTAAAATCCTAAACAGACTGCAGCATACCCCCGCCAGGATCGCTACATTTACGCCTGACGACCCAGGCAACTGCCCTAAGTGTGGGTCCCCGGCAGCGGGATCCTATCATATGTATTGGGAGTGTCCAGCTGTTGCACGGTTCTGGGAGAGGGTTGCAGATATGTTAACTGAAACTACACAGATCCCCCCACACTTGACCCCACAAAAATATCTGTTTAGTGATATCGGTAAATGTTCAGAGAAAATCAGAAGGCTGTTCAATGTGTCATGTGTCATAGCCAAGAGATGTATACTGAAAGCGTGGAAGAGCCCGAACACCCCCACCATGGACACTTTCCTGCGTGAGTTAACCTCCATTAATGAATGCGAGGAGCAGTATGTACTGATTCAACCAAGTATGAGCAGGCCCAAGGACATCTGGGGCCCCTTCAGGGCATACCTCTGTGATATGCTTTTAGACAACGAAACAACCATGTAAATGACAGATTGTTAAACACTCAATGGTAATATTGTTGTATATGCGACTATAAACTGTGTTAATTGGGTGCCAATGTAACTGCCGAGACATCAATAACATTTTTTTAAAAAAAATAAAAATAAAAATGCCTGAAGATTCCGATGATCTGAATAAACCACTACTTGATGCTTGGCACCAAGAAGATGATGTTGCCATTCTCGAAAAGCATCCTTAATCGCAAGCAACTCCCGTTCAGTAACGGTATAGTTCTGTTCATAAGGTGTTAGTTTACGAGAAAAGAAAGCAACGGGATGCTCCTCTTTGGTTTCTGCACAGATTTGTGAAATGACTGCTCCCGTAGCGACACTGGAAGCATCCGCTTCTACAATAAACTGACAATCAAGGTCTGGATGTTGAAGTACAGGTGCAGTGGTAAATGCTTCTTTTAGTGTCTCAAAAGATGTTTGAGCGTCCGGATTCCAACAGAAAGATACTTTGGAGCTAGTCAAGGCTGTCAATGGGGCCACTATTTTGGAGAAGGAACGGATAAACCTGCGGTAGAAATTCGCAAAACCTAGGAATGATTGTAGAGACTTGACATTATGTGGAATAGGCCAATTCAATATAGCTTTCACTCTGGAACGGCTCATTCGGACTCCTTGATTTGTGATATCATAACCCAGAAACTCAACTTCCTGGGTATGAAAGACACATTTCTCCACTTTTACAAAGATTTTGTTTTCTCTGAGCCTTTGTAGAACAGCAGACACATGTTTTACATGTTCTGATAAAGAGGATGAATATATCAATATGTCATCCAAATATATCACAACTTACTGGTCCATCATGTCTCTAAAGATATCGTTCATGAATAACTGAAACGTGGCTGGAGCGTTACAGAGACCAAAAGGCATCACAAGATATTCGTAAAGGCCGTACCGCGTCTTGAAAGCGGTCTTCCACTCATCGCCTTCACGGATGCGAACCAAATTATATGCTCCCGCAAATCTGATTTAGAAAAATACACAGAAGTGCAAAGTTGATCCAACAAAACGTTTATCAAGGGTAATGGATATTGGTTCTTGATGGTGATGTCATTAAGAGCCCTGTAATCAATGTATGGTCTTAGGTCTCCCTCTTTTTTAGGAACAAAGAATAATGGAGAGGCAGCCGGCGATTGGGATGGCCGTATGAACCCCATATCAAGAGCCTTCTCAATGTAGTCTTTTAAGATAGCATCTTCCTTGGGAGTTAAAGAGTAAACGCGACAAGTAGGTATCTTAGCCCCGGGAATTAGATCAATAGGACAGTCATACTGTCTATGAGGAGGTAGTTGTTCTGCCTGCCCCTTATCAAAGACATCTGCATATTCAGTGTATTCAGATGGTATATGTGTACTGCTCTGATGTACGACACTGATAGATAAACCTCCCTCCATAAAGGCCAGGATTTGTGATTTGGATGACACCCCTTGACTGGTCAAACAATATTCGTTGCAATAAGTTGACGGATATTGAATCAATCCCGTAACCCAGTCAATGGTTGGATTATGAAGAGTCAGCCAGGCAAGACCAAGCAATAATTTGTAATGAGGAGCCGCGATAACATCAAAAACAATTTCCTCTGAATGCCCATTTGATAAAGTCATACGTATAGGTACCGTCTCTGAGTGACCATACCTGAAGTTAAGACTGACCCATCCACAGTGTTCACTGTTTCAGGTTTGTTTTTAGTTATCAAGGGTATAGAGCATTTTTTTGCATATGTAATATCGATGTAGTTGTTTGTGGCTCCGGAATCAACCATAGCCCTGGAGACTAACTCTTGATCAGCGAAATGCAGTGTCACCTCTACAGCTATAGGTTTGCAAGTTGGAATGGTACGAGAGTCCGATTTAACACTCGACACAGGGACTCCTTCTAGTGTCGAGTTTTGGCGTTTCCCGAACGCTTGACTGGTCTTTTGGGACATGCCGCCAGTACATGCTCGGATGAACCGCAGTACATGCAGAGATCGTTTTTTCTACGGTTTTCCCTTTCTGCATTAGATAATCGGCCTTTCACCGCACCGATTTGCATGGGTTCAGGGTCATTAGACGAGGCTGCTGGTACCTCAAAACGGCCTGATGTCTGCAAGAACGGTTTTCTTTCTCCTTTGCGAGTATTTCTTCGAGCATAGATTTGTAGAATCAAATCGAGCAATTCTGTGAATCCCGTAGGAACTGTAGACAAGGCGTCTTTTAGTTCTTCTGATAGACCCTTGTAAAAAAACACGTTTTTTTTATCTTCAGGCCATTGGGTCTCTGCGATTAGTTGATTAAATCTGGCTATGTAAGCTAATAGCGTTTGGGTGCTGTGAGGTGGGACCCGGAGTGGAAGGGGTAGCGGGAGGGGTAGCGGGACTCCGCGGGGTCGCGGCAGCGGGCCGCGAGACGGAAAGCGCAGGTCGCGAGACGGAAAGTGCGGCACCCTCCCGCCCAGCCTTACCTGAACCCGCCAGAGGTGACGTCGGGGCTTACAGCCCGGGGTCCGGGCTGGTGGCGGCAAACCCGCGGGAAATGTGGATAGTCGCGGAGAGCCAACCCGCACGGCCCGCTGAGCGTCTCTCACCACCGGGAAGGGAGCGGAGGGAGAGACGGCTTGCTTGACGAGGCGGTCCACTCTGGAGCAGCCGGATGCACGAGCCCACATGGCAGGAGGGAGAGTCTTCCAAGGGGCGGGGGGGCTCACGGGATGGAGTTGCCTGGGAACAGGTCTCTCCTAACAGGCAGTGGAATCAGGCGCTTTGGAAGGAAACGGCAGCCTTTAAAGGAGGCGGGACATGGCAATACCAGCCAATGGGAAGCCAGATTGACAGGGGAGGTTTCCATTGGGGGGGATGTAAGTCACTCACATCACATAAAAGCCCGGGAACTAATCCACCGTTTGTTGTTGATTTTCCTAGTCATACGGAGAGGACGAGGAGAGAAGGAACAACTGGTGGGCCTATCCGGACACCAAGGAGGCTTAGGAGGGTTAAGTCACGTCCCTGGAAGGCTGCCTAAGAGTGAAGTAACTCTCAAGGAGTTCATGGACTATACTTTCTTTGGTTAAAGTCACAAGAATAAAGTATAATTTCAGCAACCCCAACCTGGTCTGGGTCTTGATTTCTACATTGGGGACGAAGGTGGGATATCCGACAACGCGATGGAGACCCTAATTAAAACCCTGACGGATGGCCAACAGCAGTTGCAGCAATTAATACAGCTGCAAACGCAACAGGCAGTGGCTGACCGCCAGGCATTCCAGCAAGCCATCCAATTACAGGGCACCCTACAGACCACGGCCCAGGACAAACAACATGAGAATATTACCAGGCTCACAGATGCAGTGGCCAGCACGAGGAACCAACCCATGGTGCCGTCCACCCTGCTCCAGAAGTATAAGGAGGGGGGAGATCCAGCCTTTTTCTTCACAAGTTTCGAGAGGATTGCGAGAAATGCGCAATGGCCGCCTGAGCGCTGGGGACAGTATGTTGCTCCCCTGTTATCTGGAGTAATGCAGGGTGCATATCAGGCTGTGAACCCCAATGGTAACACTCCATATGGGGAAATCAAAGCAGCCGTACTGGACCGTCTAGGCCTGGATGAGGAGGCCTATCGCATTCAGCTAAGGGACACCAAGTTAAGAAGCGGAGAGAGTCCCAGGCAGTTATATTACCGCATTAAAGATCTGACAGAGAAATGGATGCAGTCCCCCACACCAGCCAACCAACCCCTCCTGGATAAGATAATACTGGAACAGTTCATAGAAGCCTTGCCTGGCCCAATGCAAAGATGGGTTAGGCAACACCACAGGCCTACATTGGCGGAAGCCGTGGACATTGCGTCGGCTTACCAAAAGGCCGGGTATAGTCGCTTCCCCTCAACAAGTGTACCAGGAAGGATGACCTCGCCAAGCATTGAACATCAGGTACAAAAAGGCCAAAAAGTGGCACACACCAGATGGAGGCAACCGGAGGAGGTTTTCAGAAAACCAGAAGAAAGGAAGACTGGATACGAGGAGAAACAGTCACCCATAATCCCGGGATTTCGACAGCCCCAGTGCTTTGAGTGCAGTGAATGGGGCCACATTGCCCGATTCTGCCCCAGAAGGAAGACCACAGAGCCTATGGAAATTGGCTACATGAAGCCACAGCCGGAAGTACGTAGCCCGGGTCCATACATCGTGGATATAAGGGTGGATGGACGACCGACTCGGGCGCTGCTGGATGGCGGGAGTAGACAAACAGCCATATCTCCCACCGTGAGTAATACCCCTAATTTACCTAACATTTCTATACCGATAAAGTGTATACATGGGGACGTAAAAACATACCCGATGAGGGAGATACAGATAGAGGTGAATCATGAAAACACTCGGTTAAAGGCTGCCGTCCTTCCTGCCCTACCCACCCCAGTGGTCCTGGGAACAGACCTGCCTCACTTTGATAAAGCACTAGATGAAGAAAGAGCGAGGAGTAACAGAACCACGAACGTAGGTGACTCTAGAAACCCTCCCGGACATAAAAGACGGAATAGACTAGATTGGTGCCAAGCCAGTTACATGACCCGACCCATTAACTGGAAACGCGAGGATCATGAGGACTCCCTGAGGGGGGAAACCCTAACTTATCCCACCCTTCGGGTAGCCCGTGAGAGAGCGGCCAATGAGAAAGATCCAGACGTAACAAAAGGACCTGGCTTTCTGTTCCGTCACGGACTATTGTACTGAAAATATAAGGCGGACGATGGGAATGTAAAGGAACAACTGGTATTACCAAAACCCCATAGAATGGTCATAATGCAGCTGGCACACAACCACCCCTGTGGCAGACATATGGCCTCCCTGAAAACGCAGCAGAACATCCTGAGACGGTTCTACTGGCCAGGCATATACGGTGAAGTAGCTCAGTTCTGTAAAGCGTGCCCCACTTGCCAGCTAACAAGTGGCGTCTTACCAGCAAAAGCCCCTTTGCAGAAGATGCCCCTTATTAACGTTCGTTTTCAGCGGATAGGCATGGACATCGTTGGACCAATAGAACCCGCGTCCCGGGGATACAAGTATCTACTAGTCCATGTTGACTATGCTACGCGGTATCCGGAGGCATTTCCCTTGAAGGGAACATCAGCCCGACAACTATGCGATCAGCTCATTCCCTTCTTCGCAAGAGTAGGGTTACCCTCGGAAGTTATCACCGACCAAGGGACCAATTTTATGTCCACCTTACTTTGGCAGGTATGCGAAAGACTGCAGATTCATCAGTTACGCACCTCGGTATACCATCCCCAGACTGATGGCCTTGTCGAAAGGTACAACAAGACAATCAAGAAAATGATACGGAGAGTGACCGGGCCAGATGGGAAGAACTGGGACCGCATATTGCCCTTGGTCATGATGGTATTACGCGACACCCCACAGTCATCTACCGGCTTTTCTCCATTTGAGATCCTTTTCGGAAGACAACCCCGAACCATCTTGGATCTTGTAAAAGAAGAATGGGAGACTTCGGATGAGATCTCTTTAACAGAGTACACCGAAGAGTTGAAGGAACATCTGACAGCACTCAGCTCGATGGCCGAGACGAATCTGGGACACGCACAGACAAACCAGGAGAAAAACTATAACAAAGGAAGTCGGATGAGAACCTTCCGAATAGGAGACCAAGTACTAATCCTACTACCCACCAGTACTAACAAACTATTGGCCAGATGGAGAGGTCCTTATGAAGTTAAGGAGGTACTCAGCCCAGTGACGTATTGGATCCACCAACCCGATCGAGCCACACCAGACAAGGTATACCATGTGAACCTGCTAAAGGCATGGACTGCGCCTGTATTAGCAGCCACAATGGATACCAGTGAGGATACCTCAGAACAGAATGTGAATCATGAACAGGGCAAGCTGGAAGACGTGCAATGAGGAACCATCTTGACTCCTTCCACGAAGTCAGAACTTTTGACCAGACTGTCACCCTTTGGAGACGCGTTCTCGGCCTTACCAGGGAGAACAGATTTAATCGAACATGAGATCAAAACCGATCTCGGACGGATTGTTAGGCTAAGGCCCTATCGTATTCCAGACGCAAGAAGTCTGGTTATCCGAAACGAAGTGGAAGATATGCTCCGCATGGATATAATCGAACCATCAGTCAGCCCATGGTCTTCCCCGATAGTGTTGGTACCAAAGCCTGATGGTACAATTAGGTTTTGTATGGATTACCGACAATTAAATTCGATTTCCAGTTACGAAGCATATCCTATGCCACGAATGGACGAGCTGTTGGAAAGGCTCGGATCCGCCAACTTCCTAAGTACGCTAGACCTAACCAAAGGCTACTGGCAGATCCCCTTGAAATCCACGGACCGGGAAAAGACTGTCTTTACAACTCCCCAAGGCCAATATCAATTCAAGGTTTTGCCATTCGGTCTACACGGTGCGCCAGCCACCTTCCAGAGACTGATGGATGTCGTACTACGTCCCCATGAGAATTATGCTGCGGCTAACTTGGACGATATCGTCGTGTATAGCACAACCTGGATGGACCATTTACACCACTTGGAACAGGTGGTGTCTGAGTTATTTAAGGCAGGCCTACACATTAATCCGAAGAAAACGGTGATAGGGGCACACGAGACGAAATATCTGGGACACCTGGTAGGCGGAGGCACGTTACAACGCCAATTCACGAAGATCAGGGCCATTCACGAGATTCCTACTCCAACCACGAAGAAACAGATCCGTGCCTTTTTGGGTTTCATAGGCTACTACCGTAGATTTATCCCAGATTTCTCCCCGGTGGCAGCTCCACTAACTGACGCTTTGAGGAACAAAGGGTCTCCCGATTTGACCAAGAACACCGCTGCTTTGGAAGCTATCGATGTCCTGAAGCAAAGGATCACTTCGAACCCAGTACTTCGGTGCCCCGACTTCCATAGCCAATTTTTTCTTCAGACGGATGTGTCGAATCAGGGACTGGGAGCAGTGCTTTTGGAGGAACAGGATGGCGAACTTCAACCCGTCTGTTTCGTGAGCAGGAAGCTCGTACCACACGAGGAGGCCTATTCCACTATTGAGAAGGAGTGTTTGGCCATCAAGTGGGCGGTGGAGACCCTCAGATATTATCTCTTGGGTCGCTGCTTTACGTTATATACCGACCATGCCCCCTTACAGTGGCTCGCAAGACATAAGGATACCAACCAGCGGGTGCTTAGATGGTTCCTGTCTCTGCAACCGTTCGATTTCCTTACCTTACACAAACCTGCGGGTTTCCAGCTGGTGGCTGACTATCTGTCCAGGAATGCTCCCTTGCCCAATCGGCCAGGGTTTGTGATGGGGAGATGTGAGGTGGGACCCGGAGTGGAAGGGGTAGCGGGAGGGGTAGCGGGACTCCGCGGGGTCGCGGCAGCGGGCCGCGAGACGGAAAGCGCGGCCCCCTCCCGCCCAGCCTTACCTGAACCCGCCAGGGGGACATCGGGGCTTACAGCCCGGGGTCCGGGCTGGTGGCGGCGAACCCGCTGGAGTCGCGGATAGTCGCGGAGAGCCGACCCGCACGGCCCGCTGAGCGTCTCTCACCGCCGGGAAGGGAGCGGAGGGAGAGACGGCTTGCTCGACGAGGCGGTCCACTCTGGAGCAGCCGGATGCACGAGCCCACATGGCAGGAGGGAGAGTCTTCCAGGGGGGGGGCTCACGGGACGGAGTTGCCTGGGAACAGGTCTCTCCTAACAGGCAGTGGAATCAGGCGCTTTGGAAGGAAACGGCAGCCTTTAAAGGAGGCGGGACATGGCAATACCAGCCAATGGGAAGCCAGATTGACAGGGGAGGTTTCCATTGGGGGGGAAGTAAGTCACTCACATCACATAAAAGCCCGGGAACTAATCCACCGTTTGTTGTTGATTTTCCTAGTCATACGGAGAGGACGAGGAGAGAAGGAACAACTGGTGGGCCCATCCGGACACCAAGGAGGCTTAGGAGGGTTAAGTCACGTCTCTGGAAGGCTGCCTAAGAGTGAAGTAACTCTCAAGGAGTTCATGGACTATACTTTCTTTGGTTAAAGTCACAAAAATAAAGTATAATTTCAGCAACCCCATCCTGGTCCGGGTCTTGATTTCTACAGGTGCCTTGTTGTAGATTGAGCAATTCCAGATCTGTGGCTTGAGTAGAATAACGCATATCAAATGCCTTGCTCATGGCAGATAGAAGTTCATCACAATCGTACAACAAAGGACTATTAGTCTCCAATAAAGGATTAGCCCAAGCAGCAGCTGTTCCCCCCAAATAGGAAAGCACGAAAGCCGCCTTAGTATTTAAATCAGGAAATGAGTTAGGCCGGCACAAGAAATGGAGTCGGCACTGATTGACAAAGGTTCTATAGGTCTTGGGATCTCCTGTGAACCTTTCTGGAGGAGCCAAAGGAAACTGCGTTGGCATAATTACTTGAAGGTTCTCCCGTGGTGGTACCGTGGTACCGGATCCGGATGCAATGGCAGCTGGAGCCAGTGTTACCGGAGGAGTAGCCCTCATAGCGTCTTGCATAACATCCATGCGATGACGCAATGTGTCCTGTGCCGTAATCATTTCATTTCTCAAGTCTGTGATTAATTGAGTCAGAACCGTTAAGGGATCCGTACCCTCCATGGCTTCTGATTCTGTCATAAATCCCCAAAGTTATTTATGAAAAGGATACGGTAACCAAAAAGGATACAATTGATAAGGGTCTTCCGGATCCTTTAATTCACATGACTTGATAGAAGGGATGTCAATTTAGACCTTCCAAATGATACAACTCTCTGACTGGAAGAACAGGCAGAGAGGAGGATCACTGGAAAGGGCGTGGGAGAGTTATAGGAAGGCAGCCTAGGGAAAAGAAAGCATAATGAGAATCTATCTCAACTGGCCTTTCTGATAGAATGGTAATAATGCAGATTCCAACACTAACCTGTAGGCTTAGAACTGTAGTCTTCACCAAAGGGCATGAAGTATCCAGAAAGAAAATAAAAAACAACGACAAAGGAGGGAAGGTTAGTAAGGGAGACTTATCCCGCACGGCACGAGGCTCTCGCTAGTTACCGGGTTGGTGCACCACAGGATAGCGTTCATAGTTCTGTGCACAGACACGTTGTAGTCGTAGATACACCTTCCTATCCCACCAGGAACAGAATTTATAATGAAATTAGTCCACCTGTTACTTCCTCACAGGCTTTAGTCAACCAGGTGCTGGATACACGTGAATGAACTACACGCAGCCAGGACAGTCGCGCTTGAAGGGTTCCAGCGTCCACGTGCGATTTACACGCAAACAAAGTTCACGCAGCTAGGACAGCCGCGCTTGAAGAGTTCCAGCGTCCGCGTGCGATTTACACGCAAACAAAGTTCACGCAGCTAGGACAGCCGCGCTTGAAGTGTTCTAGCATCCGCGTGCGATTTACATGCAATCCAATTTCACGCAACTAGAACAGCCGTGCATGAAGAGTTCTAGCGTCCACGTGCGATTTACACGCGAATCCAGTACACGCAGCCAGGACAGCCGCGCTTGAAGAGTTCCAACATTTGCGTGTGATTTTACACGCGAAACCAGTACACGCAGCCAGGACAGCCGCACTTGAAGAATTCTAACGTCCGCGTGTGATTTTACATGCGAAAACCAGTTCACGCAGCCCGGACAGCCGCGCTTGAAGAGTTCCAAGGTCCGCGTGCGATTTACACGCGAAAACCAGTTCACGCAGCCCGTACAGCCGCGCTTGAAGAGTTCAGAGTCTACGTGGGTTATTTCACGTGAACAGGAAAACTGCATCCAAATGAAACCGGGCCTTGCGTGTGAGAAGACACGCTAACAAAGACAGTTATAGATGCAGGAGATCGCGTGTGAAGGAAACACGTCGAAGAAAGCCAAGGAAGCAACTGACTAGATGCGAGGACGCAGATGAAAAGTTCAGCTACCAAGACGCAATCAGAAGCAGCGAGTGGCGTTTCCACGCTGCTTATAAACGTTCTGCCGTAAAAACATGTGACTAACCGAAATCACGTGAATTTCAATGACGTGAATAATGCAGACGTTGTTTTCCTGGTAATACATCAAACAACCTCCATCTTGAGTAAAACGGTCTAGCTGTTCTATGAGCATAACCTGTTCTACGCACAGACGGAGTTCCAGATCCAGAGGTACAGTGTCTAGCATGCATGACAGTGCCACCCCACAAAGGAGCAGCATCTCCCCTCTTCAAGTGGAATTTTTTTAACAAAGCAGGAGCATGGATATTGGAAAGAGGTTCCCATGATCTGTCTTCTGGGCCATAACCTTTCCAGTCCAGTAGATAAAAAGGTCTGACCGCACGTAATCTTACATCCAGTATTTCTTGTACCTCAAATTCGTCTGATCCTTTCACAGAAACAGCGACAGGCCGTATAGGCAGCCTAGTGGAATCAGAGCACGGTTTGATGAGTGAGACGTGAAATACCGGGTGCACTCGCCATCGCTGTGGCAATGCTAGGCAGACAGCAGCTGGATTAATCACCTTGAGCACCTCATATGGTCCTATATACTTAGGTAACAGTTTCTTTTCACCAGGTATCTTCAAGTTCTTAGTGGATAGCCATACTCTCATTCCTGGTTTGTAGACCGGTGCAGGTTTTCTGTGAGTATCCGCATAGCACTTATCTCATTTTTTAGCCTGCTCTAGCTGTTGTGTTACTTTTCTTTGCACGTGCTTTAGATCACTGATAGTACGAACGGCTGCAGGAGTGTCCAAAGATAACCCGGAATCCAACAGAATGGATTTGGTGTGTTGCCCATATAGGGCATAGAAAGGAGTAGTTCCTATGGCACTGTGGTAGGAGTTATTGTAAGCAAATTCTGCTGCTGGCAAGACCGTGATCCAGTCCGACTGAAACTGAAGACACAAACACTGCAGATATTGTTCCATAGTGCTATTGGTCCTTTCAGTCTGCCCGTCTGTTTGGGGATGATAAGCACTAGACATCCTGTCATCAATAAGTAACGCAGAGGTTAGTGCTTTCCAAAAGCGGGAGGCAAATTGTGATCCCCTATCAGTAATTATCACTGAAGGTAGACCAAAAAACCGGAAGATATGCCTGATAAACAAGTCAGCTAGCACTGCAGCTGTTGGTAACCCAGTGCAGGGAACAAAAAGAGCCAATTTAGTAAAGTAGTCTACCACCACCCATATGGTATTGTAACCGTTATTACTTGGGAGTTCCACCACAAAATCCATTGATATCATGTGCCAGGGTTTGTGAGGCACAGGTAGAGATTGTAGTAAACCCACTGGTTTTCCAGGAGGGCTCTTGCATTGGATGCATACTGAACAAGTAGAAACATAGTCAATTACATCCCTTGTAATAGAAGGCCACCAACACCATCTCCTGAGCAGCTCAAGGGTTTTCTTTTGTCCAGGATGGGCTGCTACAATTGAATCGTGCCCCCAAGTGAGAGCCCGGTTCCGAGTGATTTCTGTTGGCAGGTAAAGCACCCCTTGTGTGAAAGGTAAATCGTTGTGGATGTCTAGATTCAACTCCTGAACCGATCTAGGATTTTGTTTTACCCATTCCTGTAGTTCTTGTTTGAGGGAAGACTGTGCAGAACAACTACATATCACATGATCTGCTAGCAATGTATTTTGAACCGGAGGATCCTCTTTCTCATCCTCACTGATGCGGGATAAAGCATCTGCTGTAACATGTTGTCTGGCGGGGCGATATGTGATTTGGAAATCAAATTGAGCAAAAAACAAATGCCATCTAGCCTGGCGAGCGGTAAGACATTTCATAGTTTCAAATGCCTGAAGATTCCATAAAAAAACTGAAAATAGAGATCCCATATAACCCCGACATCCCCCTGTGGAAATACCCCAACCCCCCCCCCACATTTGACACCAGTATACAGGAAGCTTGGGACCCGAACACAGAGATGAAAGTGGGAGACATGTACATAGAGGGAAAATTCGCGACCCTGGCTGTGTTCACGAGGGGCATGGGAGGTGCGCAACTCCCGACACTACAGTACTACCGAATGAGGTCTGCATATCAAGCACGCTGGCCATCCTTCCGTGATGAACCCCCTTCCCACCCGTGCGTACAGCTGGTCACAACACAGGGTGGACTGGGAATTTCCAAACTTTACAAGATAATACAGACTTACTCCTCTACGACCAATCAGGTGAAGGAGAAACGGGAAACAGATATGAAAATGCCAATACCCGAAGATAAGTGGGCAAGATACTGCGCACTCACGAAGAGGGTGTCCCTTAATGCGGGACTGCGCCAAATACAGTTTAAAATCCTAAACAGACTGCAGCATACCCCCGCCAGGATCGCTACATTTACGCCTGACGACCCAGGCAACTGCCCTAAGTGTGGGTCCCCGGCAGCGGGATCCTATCATATGTATTGGGAGTGTCCAGCTGTTGCACGGTTCTGGGAGAGGGTTGCAGATATGTTAACTGAAACTACACAGATCCCCCCACACTTGACCCCACAAAAATATCTGTTTGGTGATATCGGTGAATGTTCAGAGAAAATCAGAAGGCTGTTCAATGTGTCATGTGTCATAGCCAAGAGATGTATACTGAAAGCGTGGAAGAGCCCGAACACCCCCACCATGGACACTTTCCTGCGTGAGTTAACCTCCATTAATGAATGCGAGGAGCAGTATGTACTGATTCAACCAAGTATGAGCAGGCCCAAGGACATCTGGGGCCCCTTCAGGGCATACCTCTGTGATATGCTTTTAGACAACGAAACAACCATGTAAATGACAGATTGTTAAACACTCAATGGTAATATTGTTGTATATGCGACTATAAACTGTGTTAATTGGGTGCCAATGTAACTGCCAAGACATCAATAACATTTTTTTTTAAAAAATAAAAATAAAAATGCCTGAAGATTCCGATGATCTGAATAAACCACTACTTGATGCTTGGCACCAAGAAGATGATGTTGCCATTCTCGAAAAGCATCCTTAATCGCAAGCAACTCCCGTTCAGTAACGGTATAGTTCTGTTCATAAGGTGTTAGTTTACGAGAAAAGAAAGCAACGGGATGCTCCTCTTTGGTTTCTGCACAGATTTGTGAAAGGACTGCTCCCGTAGCGACACTGGAAGCATCCGCTTCTACAATAAACTGACAATCAAGGTCTGGATGTTGAAGTACAGGTGCAGTGGTAAATGCTTCTTTTAGTGTCTCAAAAGATGTTTGAGCGTCCGGATTCCAACAGAAAGATACTTTGGAGCTAGTCAAGGCTGTCAATGGGGCCACTATTTTGGAGAAGGAACGGATAAACCTGCGGTAGAAATTCGCAAAACCTAGGAATGATTGTAGAGACTTGACATTATGTGGAATAGGCCAATTCAATATAGCTTTCACTCTGGAACGGCTCATTCGGACTCCTTGATTTGTGATATCATAACCCAGAAACTCAACTTCCTGGGTATGAAAGACACATTTCTCCACTTTTACAAAGATTTTGTTTTCTCTGAGCCTTTGTAGAACAGCAGACACATGTTTTACATGTTCTGATAAAGAGGATGAATATATCAATATGTCATCCAAATATATCACAACTTACTGGTCCATCATGTCTCTAAAGATATCGTTCATGAATAACTGAAACGTGGCTGGAGCGTTACAGAGACCAAAAGGCATCACAAGATATTCGTAAAGGCCGTACCGCGTCTTGAAAGCGGTCTTCCACTCATCGCCTTCACGGATGCGAACCAAATTATATGCTCCCCGCAAATCTGATTTAGAAAAATACACAGAAGTGCAAAGTTGATCCAACAAAACGTTTATCAAGGGTAATGGATATTGGTTCTTGATGGTGATGTCATTAAGAGCCCTGTAATCAATGCATGGTCTTAGGTCTCCCTCTTTTTTAGGAACAAAGAATAATGGAGAGGCAGCCGGCGATTGGGATGGCCGTATGAACCCCATATCAAGAGCCTTCTCAATGTAGTCTTTTAAGATAGCATCTTCCTTGGGAGTTAAAGAGTAAACGCGACAAGTAGGTATCTTAGCCCCGGGAATTAGATCAATAGGACAGTCATACTGTCTATGAGGAGGTAGTTGTTCTGCCTGCCCCTTATCAAAGACATCTGCATATTCAGTGTATTCAGATGGTATATGTGTACTGCTCTGATGTACGACACTGATAGATAAACCTCCCTCCATAAAGGCCAGGATTTGTGATTTGGATGACACCCCTTGACTGGTCAAACAATATTCGTTGCAATAAGTTGAGGGATATTGAATCAATCCCGTAACCCAGTCAATGGTTGGATTATGAAGAGTCAGCCAGGCAAGACCAAGCAATAATTTGTAATGAGGAGCCGCGATAACATCAAAAACAATTTCCTCTGAATGCCCATTTGATAAAGTCATACGTATAGGTACCGTCTCTGAGTGACCATACCTGAAGTTAAGACTGACCCATCCACAGTGTTCACTGTTTCAGGTTTGTTTTTAGTTATCAAGGGTATAGAGCATTTTTTTGCATATGTAATATCGATGTAGTTGTTTGTGGCTCCGGAATCAACCATAGCCCTGGAGACTAACTCTTGATCAGCGAAATGCAGTGTCACCTCTACAGCTATAGGTTTGCAAGTTGGAATGGTACGAGAGTCCGATTTAACACTCGACACAGGGACTCCTTCTAGTGTCGAGTTTTGGCGTTTCCCGAACGCTTGACTGGTCTTTTGGGACATGCCGCCAGTACATGCTCGGATGAACCGCAGTACATGCAGAGATCGTTTTTTCTACGGTTTTCCCTTTCTGCATTAGATAATCGGCCTTTCACCGCACCGATTTGCATGGGTTCAGGGTCATTAGACGAGGCTGCTGGTACCTCAAAACGGCCTGATGTCTGCAAGAACGGTTTTCTTTCTCCTTTGCGAGTATTTCTTCGAGCATAGATTTGTAGAATCAAATCGAGCAATTCTGTGAATCCCGTAGGAACTGTAGACAAGGCGTCTTTTAGTTCTTCTGATAGACCCTTGTAAAAAAACATGTTTTTTTTATCTTCAGGCCATTGGGTCTCTGCGATTAGTTGATTAAATCTGGCTATGTAAGCTAATAGCGTTTGGGTGCTGTGAGGTGGGACCCGGAGTGGAAGGGGTAGCGGGAGGGGTAGCGGGACTCCGCGGGGTCGCGGCAGCGGGCCGCGAGACGGAAAGCGCAGGTCGCGAGACGGAAAGTGCGGCACCCTCCCGCCCAGCCTTACCTGAACCCGCCAGAGGTGACGTCGGGGCTTACAGCCCGGGGTCCGGGCTGGTGGCGGCAAACCCGCGGGAAATGTGGATAGTCGCGGAGAGCCGACCCGCACGGCCCGCTGAGCGTCTCTCACCACCGGGAAGGGAGCGGAGGGAGAGACGGCTTGCTTGACGAGGCGGTCCACTCTGGAGCAGCCGGATGCACGAGCCCACATGGCAGGAGGGAGAGTCTTCCAAGGGGCGGGGGGGCTCACGGGATGGAGTTGCCTGGGAACAGGTCTCTCCTAACAGGCAGTGGAATCAGGCGCTTTGGAAGGAAACGGCAGCCTTTAAAGGAGGCGGGACATGGCAATACCAGCCAATGGGAAGCCAGATTGACAGGGGAGGTTTCCATTTGGGGGGATGTAAGTCACTCACATCACATAAAAGCCCGGGAACTAATCCACCGTTTGTTGTTGATTTTCCTAGTCATACGGAGAGGACGAGGAGAGAAGGAACAACTGGTGGGCCTATCCGGACACCAAGGAGGCTTAGGAGGGTTAAGTCACGTCCCTGGAAGGCTGCCTAAGAGTGAAGTAACTCTCAAGGAGTTCATGGACTATACTTTCTTTGGTTAAAGTCACAAGAATAAAGTATAATTTCAGCAACCCCAACCTGGTCTGGGTCTTGATTTCTACATTGGCGACGAAGGTGGGATATCCGACAACGCGATGGAGACTCTAATTAAAACCCTGACGGATGGCCAACAGCAGTTGCAGCAATTAATACAGCTGCAAACGCAACAGGCAGTGGCTGACCGCCAGGCATTCCAGCAAGCCATCCAATTACAGGGCACCCTACAGACCACGGCCCAGGACAAACAACATGAGAATATTACCAGGCTCACAGATGCAGTGGCCAGCACGAGGAACCAACCCATGGTGCCGTCCACCCTGCTCCAGAAGTATAAGGAGGGGGGAGATCCAGTCTTTTTCTTCACAAGTTTCGAGAGGATTGCGAGAAATGCGCAATGGCCGCTTGAGCACTGGGGACAGTATGTTGCTCCCCTGTTATCTGGAGTAATGCAGGGTGCATATCAGGCTGTGAACCCCAATGGTAACACTCCATATGGGGAAATAAAAGCAGCCGTACTGGACCGTCTAGGCCTGGATGAGGAGGCCTATCGCATTCAGCTAAGGGACACCAAGTTAAGAAGCGGAGAGAGTCCCAGGCAGTTATATTACCGCATTAAAGATCTGACAGAGAAATGGATGCAGTCCCCCACACCAGCCAACCAACCCCTCCTGGATAAGATAATACTGGAACAGTTCATAGAAGCCTTGCCTGGCCCAATGCAAAGATGGGTTAGGCAACACCACAGGCCTACATTGGCGGAAGCCGTGGACATTGCGTCGGCTTACCAAAAGGCCGGGTATAGTCGCTTCCCCTCAACAAGTGTACCAGGAAGGATGACCTCGCCAAGCATTGAACATCAGGTACAAAAAGGCCCAAAAGTGGCACACACCAGATTGAGGCAACCGGAGGAGGTTTTCAGGAAACCAGAAGAAAGGAAGACTGGATACGAGGAGAAACAGTCACCCATAATCCTGGGATTTCGACAGCCCCAGTGCTTTGAGTGCAGTGAATGGGGCCACATTGCCCGATTCTGCCCCAGAAGGAAGACCACAGAGCCTATGGAAATTGGCTACATGAAGCCACAGCCGGAAGTACGTAGCCCGGGTCCATACATCGTGGATATAAGGGTGGATGGACGACCGACTCGGGCGCTGCTGGATAGCGGGAGTAGACAAACAGCCATATCTCCCACCGTGAGTAATACCCCTAATTTACCTAACATTTCTATACCGATAAAGTGTATACATGGGGACGTAAAAACATACCCGATGAGGGAGATACAGATAGAGGTGAATCATGAAAACACTCGGTTAAAGGCTGCCGTCCTTCCTGCCCTATCCACCCCAGTGGTCCTGGGAACAGACCTGCCTCACTTTGATAAAGCACTAGATAAAGAAAGAGCGAGGAGTAACAGAACCACGAATGTAGGTGACTCTAGAAACCCTCCCGGACATAAAAGACGGAATAGACTAGATTGGTGCCAAGCCAGTTACATGACCCGACCCATTAACTGGAAACGCGAGGATCATGAGGACTCCCTGAGCGGGGAAACCCTAACTGATCCCACCCTTCGGGTAGCCCGTGAGAGAGCGGCCAATGAGAAAGATCCAGACGTAACAAAAGGACCTGGCTTTCTGTTCCGTCACGGACTATTGTACCGAAAATATAAGGCGGACGATGGGAATGTAAAGGAACAACTGGTATTACCAAAACCCCATAGAATGGTCATAATGCAGCTGGCACACAACCACCCCTGTGGCAGACATATGGCCTCCCTGAAAACGCAGCAGAACATCCTGAGACGGTTCTACTGGCCAGGCATATACGGTGAAGTAGCTCAGTTCTGTAAAGCGTGCCCCACTTGCCAGCTAACAAGTGGCGTCTTACCAGCAAAAGCCCCTTTGCAGAAGATGCCCCTTATTAACGTTCGTTTTCAGCGGATAGGCATGGACATCGTTGGACCAATAGAACCCGCGTCCCGGGGATACAAGTATCTACTAGTCATTGTTGACTATGCTACGCGGTATCCGGAGGCATTTCCCTTGAAGGGAACATCAGTCCGACAACTATGCGATCAGCTCATTCCCTTCTTCGCAAGAGTGGGGTTACCCTCGGAAGTGATCACCGACCAAGGGACCAATTTTATGTCCACCTTACTTTGGCAGGTATGCGAAAGATTGCAGATTCATCAGTTACGCACCTCGGTATACCATCCCCAGACTGATGGCCTTGTCGAAAGGTACAACAAGACAATCAAGAAAATGATACGGAGAGTGACCGGGCCAGATGGGAAGAACTGGGACCGCATATTGCCCTTGGTCTTGATGGTATTACGCGACACCCCACAGTCATCTACCGGCTTTTCTCCATTTGAGATCCTTTTCGGAAGACAACCCCGAACCATCTTGGATCTTGTAAAAGAAGAATGGGAGACTTCGGATGAGATCTCTTTAACAGAGTACACCGAAGAGTTGAAGGAACATCTGACAGCACTCAGCTCGATGGCCGAGACGAATCTGGGACACGCACAGACAAACCAGGAGAAAAACTATAACAAAGGAAGTCGGATGAGAACCTTCCGAATAGGAGACCAAGTACTAATCCTACTACCCACCAGTACTAACAAACTATTGGCCAGATGGAGAGGTCCTTATGAAGTTAAGGAGGTACTCAGCCCTGTGACGTATCGGATCCACCAACCCGATCGAGCCACACCAGACAAAGTATACCATGTGAACCTGCTAAAGGCATGGACCGCGCCTGTATTAGCAGCCACAATGGATACCGGTGAGGATACCTCAGAACAGAATGTGAATCGTGAACAGGGCAAGCTGGAAGACGTGCAATGGGGAACCATCTTGACTCCTTCCATGAAGTCAGAACTTTTGACCAGACTGTCACCCTTTGGAGACGCGTTCTCGGCCTTACCAGGGAGAACAGATTTAATCGAACATGAGATCAAAACCGATCCCGGACGGATTGTTAGGCTAAGGCCCTATCGTATTCCAGAAGCAAGAAGGCTGGTTATCCGAAACCAAGTGGAAGATATGCTCCGCATGGATATAATCGAACCATCAGTCAGCCCATGGTCCTCCCCGATAGTGTTGGTACCAAAGCCCGACGGTACAATTAGGTTTTGTATGGATTACCGACAAATTCGATTTCCAGTTACGAAGCATATCCTATGCCACGAATGGACGAGCTGTTGGAAAGGCTCGGATCCGCCAACTTCCTAAGTACGCTAGACCTAACCAAAGGCTACTGGCAGATCCCCTTGAAATCCATGGACCGGGAAAAGGCTGCCTTTACAACTCCCCAAGGTCTATATCAATTCAAGGTTTTGCCATTCGGTCTACACGGTGCGCCAGCCACCTTCCAGAGACTGATGGATGTCGTACTACGTCCCCATGAGAATTATGCTGCGGCTTACTTGGACGATATCGTCGTGTATAGCACGACCTGGATGGACCATTTACACCACTTGGAACAGGTGGTGTCTGAGTTATTTAAGGCAGGCCTACACATTAATCCGAAGAAAACGGTGATAGGGGCACACGAGACGAAATATCTGGGACACCTGGTAGGCGGAGGCACGTTACGACGCCAATTCTCGAAGATCAGGGCCATTCACGAGATTCCTACTCCAACCACGAAGAAACAGATCCGTGCCTTTTTGGGTTTCATAGGCTACTACCGTAGATTTATCCCAGATTTCTCCCCGGTGGCAGCTCCACTAACTGACGCTTTGAGGAACAAAGGGTCTCCCGATTTGACCAAGAACACCGCTGCTTTGGAAGCTATCGATGTCCTGAAGCAGAGGATCACTTCGAACCCAGTACTTCGGTGCCCCGACTTCCATAGCCAATTTTTTCTTCAGACGGATGCGTCGAATCAGGGACTGGGAGCAGTGCTTTCGGAGGAACAGGATGGCGAACTTCAACCCGTCTGTTTCGTGAGCAGGAAGCTCGTACCACACGAGGAGGCCTATTCCACTATTGAGAAGGAGTGTTTGGCCATCAAGTGGGCGGTGGAGACCCTCAGATATTATCTCTTGGGTCGCTGCTTTATGTTATATACCGACCATGCCCCCTTACAGTGGCTCGCAAGACATAAGGATACCAACCAGCGGGTGCTTAGATGGTTCCTGTCTCTGCAACCGTTCGATTTCCTTACCTTACACAAACCTGCGGGTTTCCAGCTGGTGGCTGACTATCTGTCCAGGAATGCTCCCTTGCCCAATCGGCCAGGGTTTGTGGTGGGGAGATGTGAGGTGGGACCCGGAGTGGAAGGGGTAGCGGGAGGGGTAGCGGGACTCCGCGGGGTCACGGCAGCGGGCCGCGAGACGGAAAGCGTGGCCCCCTCCCGCCCAGCCTTACCTGAACCCGCCAGGGGGACATCGGGGCTTACAGCCCGGGGTCCGGGCTGGTGGCGGCGAACCCGCGGGAAACGCGGATAGTCGCGGAGAGCCGACCCGCACGGCCCGCTGAGCGTCTCTCACTGCCGGGAAGGGAGCGGAGGGAGAGACGGCTTGCTCGACGAGGCGGTCCACTCTGGAGCAGCCGGATGCACAAGCCCACATGGCAGGAGGGAGAGTCTTCCAAGGGGGGGGGCTCACGGGACGGAGTTGCCTGGGAACAGGTCTCTCCTAACAGGCAGTGGAATCAGGCGCTTTGGAAGGAAACGGCAGCCTTTAAAGGAGGCGGGACATAGCAATACCAGCCAATGGGAAGCCAGATTGACAGGGGAGGTTTCCATTGGGGGGGAAGTAAGTCACTCACCTCACATAAAAGCCCGGGAACTAATCCACCTTTTGTTGTTGATTTTCCTAGTCATACGTAGAGGACGAGGAGAGAAGGAACAACTGGTGGGCCTATCCGGACACCAAGGAGGCTTAGGAGGGTTAAGTCACATCCCTGGAAGGCTGCCTAAGAGTGAAGTAACTCTCAAGGAGTTCATGGACTATACTTTCTTTGGTTAAAGTCACAACAATAAAGTATAATTTCAGCAACCCCAACCTGGTCCGGGTCTTGATTTCTACAGGTGCCTTGTTGTAGATTGAGCAATTCCAGATCTGTGGCTTGAGTAGAATAACGCATATCAAATGCCTTGCTCATGGCAGATAGAAGTTCGTCACAATCGTACAACAAAGGACTATTAGTCTCCAATAAAGGATTAGCCCAAGCAGCAGCTGTTCCCCCCAAATAGGAAAGCACGAAAGCTGCCTTAGTATTTAAATCAGGAAATGAGTTAGGCCGGCACAAGAAATGGAGTCGGCACTGATTGACAAAGGTTCTATAGGTCTTGGGATCTCCTGTGAACCTTTCTGGAGGAGCCAAAGGAAACTGCGTTGGCATAATTACTTGAAGGTTCTCCCGTGGTGGTACCGTGGTACCGGATCCGGATGCAATGGCAGCTGGAGCCAGTGTTACGGGAGGAGTAGCCCTCATAGCGTCTTGCATAACGTCCATGCGATGACGCAATGTGTCCTGTGCCGTAATCATTTCATTTCTCAAGTCTGTGATTAATTGAATCAGAACCGTTAAGGGATCCGTACCCTCCATGGCTTCTGATTCTGTCATAAATCCCCAAAGTTATTTATGAAAAGGATACGGTAACCAAAAAGGATACAATTGATAAGGGTCTTCCGGATCCTTTAATTCACATGACTTGATAGAAGGGATGTCAATTTAGACCTTCCAAATGATACAACTCTCTGACTGGAAGAACAGGCAGAGAGGAGGATCACTGGAAAGGGCGTGGGAGAGTTATAGGAAGGCAGCCTAGGGAAAAGAAAGCATAATGAGAATCTATCTCAACTGGCCTTTCTGATAGAATGGTAATAATGCAGATTCTAACACTAACCTGTAGGCTTAGAACTGTAGTCTTCACCAAAGTGCATGAAGTATCCAGAAAGAAAATAAAAAACAACGACAAAGGAGGGAAGGTTAATAAGGGAGACTTATTCCGAACGGCACAAGGCTCTCGCTAGTTACCGGGTTGGTGCACCACAGGATAGCGTTCATAGTACTGTGCACAGACACCTTCAAATTATAGTTGTAGTCGTAGATACACCTTCCTATCCCACCAGGAACAGAATTTATAATGAAATTAGCCCACCTGTTACTTCCTCACAGGCTTTAGCAAACCAGGTGCTGGATACACGTGAATGAACTACACGCAGCCAGGACAGTCGCGCTTGAAGGGTTCCAGCGTCCGCGTGTGATTTACATGCAAACAAAGTTCATGCAGCTAGGTCAGCCGCGCTTGAAGAGTTCCAGCGTCCGCGTGCGATTTACACGCAAACAAAGTTCACGCAGCTAGGAAAGGCGCGCTTGAAGAGTTCTAGCGTCCGCATGCGATTTACATGCAATCCAATTTCACGCAACTAGAACAGCCGTGCTTGAAGAGTTCTAGCGTCCACGTGCGATTTACACGCGAATCCAGTACACGCAACCAGGACAGCCGCGCTTGAAGAGTTCCAACATTTGCGTGTGATTTTACACGCGAAACCAGTACACGCAGCCAGGACAGCCGCGCTTGAAGAATTCTAACGTCCGCGTGTGATTTTACATGCGAAAACCAGTTCACGCAGCCCGGACAGCCGCGCTTGAAGAGTTCCAAGGTCCGTGTGCGATTTACACGCGAAAACCAGTTCACGCAGCCCGTACAGCCGCGCTTGAAGAGTTCAGAGTCTACGTGGGTTATTTCACGTGAACAGGAAAACTGCATCCAAATGAAACCGGGCCTTGCATGTGAGAAGACACGCTAACAAAGGCAGTTGTAGATGCAGGAGATCGCGTGTGAAGGAAACACGTCGAAGAAAGCCAAGGAAGCAACTGACTAGATGCGAGGACGCAGATGAAAAGTTCAGCTACCAAGACGCAATCAGAAGCAGCGAGTGGCGTTTCCACGCTGCTTATAAACGTTCTGCCGTAAAAACACGTGACTAACCGAAATCACGTGAATTTCAATGACGTGAATAATGCAGACGTTGTTTTCCTGGTAATACATCAAACAACCTCCATCTTGAGTAAAACGGTCTAGCTGTTCTATGAGCATAACCTGTTCTACGCACAGACGGAGTTCCAGATCCAGAGGTACAGTGTCTAGCATGCATGACAGTGCCACCCCACAAAGAAGCAGCATCTCCCCTCTTCAAGTGGAATTTTTTTAACAAAGCAGGAGCATGGATATTGGAAAGAGGTTCCCATGATCTGTCTTCTGGGCCATAACCTTTCCAGTCCACTAGATAAAAAGGTCTGCCCGCACGTAATCTTACATCCAGTATTTCTTGTACCTCAAATTCGTCTGATTCTTTCACAGAAACAGCGACAGGCCGTATAGGCAGCCTAGTGGAATCAGAGCACGGTTTGATGAGTGAGACGTGAAATACCGGGTGCACTCGCCATCGCTGTGGCAATGCTAGGCAGACAGCAGCTGGATTAATCACCTTGAGCACCTCATATGGTCCTATATACTTAGGTAACAGTTTCTTTTCACCAGGTATCTTCAAGTTCTTAGTGGATAGCCTTACTCTCATTCCTGGTTTGTAGACCGGTGCAGGTTTTCTGTGAGTATCCGCATAGCGCTTATCTCATTTTTTAGCCTGCTCTAGCTGTTGTGTTACTTTTCTTTGCACGTGCTTTAGATCACTGATAGTACGAACGGCTGCAGGAGTGTCCAAAGATAACCCGGAATCCAACGGAATGGATTTGGGGTTTTGCCCATATAGGGCATAGAAAGGAGTAGTTCCTATGGCACTATGGTAGGAGTTATTGTAAGCAAATTCTGCTGCTGGCAAGACCGTGATCCAGTCCGACTGAAACTGAAGACACAAACACCGCAGATATTGTTCCATAGTGCTATTGGTCCTTTCAGTCTGCCCGTCTGTTTGGGGATGATAAGCACTAGACATCCTGTCATCAATAAGTAACGCAGAGGTTAGTGCTTTCCAAAAGCGGGAGGCAAATTGTGATCCCCTATCAGTAATTATCACTGAAGGTAGACCAAAAAACCGGAAGATATGCCTGATAAACAAGTCAGCTAGCACTGCAGCTGTTGGTAACCCAGTGCAGGGAACAAAAAGATCCAATTTAGTAAAGTAGTCTACCACCACCCATATGGTATTGTAACCGTTATTACTTGGGAGTTCCACCACAAAATCCATTGATATCATGTGCCAGGGTTTGTGAGGCACAGGTAGAGATTGTAGTAAACCCACTGGTTTTCCAGGAGGGCTCTTGCATTGGATGCATACTGAGCAAGTAGAAACATAGTCAATTACATCCCGTGTAATAGAAGGCCACCAACACCATCTTCTGAGCAGCTCAAGGGTTTTCTTTTGTCCAGGATGGGCTGCTACAATTGAATCGTGCCCCCAAGTGAGAGCCCGGTTCCGAGTGGTTTCTGTTGGCAGGTAAAGCACCCCTTGTGTGAAAGGTAAATCGTTGTGGATGTCTAGATTCAACTCCTGAACCGATCTAGGATTTTGTTTTACCCATTCCTGTAGTTCTTGTTTGAGGGAAGACTGTGCAGAACAACTACATATCACATGATCTGCTAGCAATGTATTTTGAACCGGAGGATCCTCTTTCTCATCCTCACTGATGCGGGATAAAGCATCTGCTTTAACATGTTGTCTGGCGGGGCGATATGTGATTTGGAAATCAAATTGAGCAAAAAACAAATGCCATCTAGCGTGGCGAGCGGTAAGACATTTCATAGTTTTAAATGCCTGAAGATTCCATAAAAAAACTGAAAATAGAGATCCCATATAACCCCGACATCCCCCTGTGCAAATACCCCAACCTCCTCCCCACATTTGACACCAGTATACAGGAAGCTTGGGACCCGAACACAGAGATGAAAGTGGGAGACATGTACATAAAGGGAAAATTTGCGACCCTGGCTGTGTTCACGAGGGGCATGGGAGGTGGGCAACTCCGGACACTACAGTACTACCGAATGAGGTCTGCATATCAAGCACGCTGGCCATCCTTCCGTGATGAACCCCCTTCCCACCCGTGCGTACAGCTTGTCACAACACAGGGTGGACTGGGAATTTCCAAACTTTACAAGATAATACAGACTTACTCCTCTACGACCAATCAGGTGAAGGAGAAACGGGAAGCAGATATGAAAATGCCAATACCCGAAGATAAGTGGGCAAGATACTGCGCACTCACAAAGAGAGTGTCCCTTAATGCGGGACTGCGCCAAATACAGTTTAAAATCCTAAACAGACTGCACTATACCCCCGCCAGGATCGCTACATTTACTCCTGACGACCCAGGCAACTGCCCTAAGTGTGGGTCCCCGGCAGCGGGATCCTATCATATATATTGGGAGTGTCCAGCTGTTGCACGGTTCTGGGAGAGGGTTGCAGATATGTTAACTGAAATTACACAGATCCCCCCACACTTGACCCCACAAAAATATCTGTTTGGTGATATCGGTAAATGTTCAGAGAAAATCAGAAGGCTGTTCAATGTGTCATGTGTCATAGCCAAGAGATGTATACTGAAAGCGTGGAAGAGCCCGAACACCCCCACCATGGACACTTTCCTGCGTGAGTTAACCTCCATTAATGAATGCGAGGAGCAGTATGTACTGACTCAACCAAGTATGAGCAGGTCAAAGGACATCTGGGGACCCTTCATGGCATACCTCTGTGATATGCTTTCAGACAACGAAACAACCATGTAAATGACAGATTGTTAAACACTCAATGGTAATATTGTTGTATATGCGACTACAAACTGTGTTAATTGGGTGCCAATGTAACTGCCGAGACCATCAATAAAAAAATGTTAATAAAAATAAAAATGCCTGAAGATTCCGATGATCTGAATAAACCAATACTTGATGCTTGGCACCAAGAAGATGATGTCGCCATTCTCGAAAAGCATCCTTAATCGCAAGCAACTCCCGTTCAGTAACGGTATAGTTCTGTTCATAAGGTGTTAGTTTACGAGAAAAGAAAGCAACGGGATGCTCCTCTTTGGTTTCTGCACAGATTTGTGAAAGGACTGCTCCCGTAGCGACACTGGAAGCATCCGCTTCTACAATAAACTGACAATCAAGGTCTGGATGTTGAAGTACAGGTGCAGTGGTAAATGCTTCTTTTAGTGTCTCAAAAGATGTTTGAGGGTCCGTATTCCAACAGAAATATACTTTGGAGCTAGTCAAGGCTGTCAATGGGGCCACTATTTTGGAGAAGGAACGGATAAACCTGCGGTAGAAATTCGCAAAACCTAGGAATGATTGTAGAGACTTGACATTATGTGGAATAGGCCAATTCAATATAGCTTTCACTTTGGAACGGCTCATTCGGACTCCTTGATTTGTGATATCATAACCCAGAAACTCAACTTCCTGGGTATGAAAGACACATTTCTCCACTTTTACAAAGATTTTGTTTTCTCTGAGCCTTTGTAGAACAGCAGACACATGTTTTACATGTTCTGATAAAGAGGATGAATATATCAATATGTCATCCAAATATATCACAACTTACTGGTCCATCATGTCTCTAAAGATATCGTTCATGAATAACTGAAACGTGGCTGGAGCGTTACAGAGACCAAAAGGCATCACAAGATATTCGTAAAGGCCGTACCGCGTCTTGAAAGCGGTCTTCCACTCATCGCCTTCACGGATGCGAACCAAATTATATGCTCCCCGCAAATCTGATTTAGAAAAATACACAGAAGTGCCAAGTTGATCCAACAAAACGTTTATCAAGGGTAATGGATATTGGTTCTTGATGGTGATGTCATTAAGAGCCCTGTAATCAATGCATGGTCTTAGGTCTCCCTCTTTTTTAGGAACAAAGAATAATGGCGAGGCAGCCGGTGATTGGGATGGCCGTATGAACCCCATATGAAGAGCCTTCTCAATGTAGTCTTTTAAGATAGCATCTTCCTTGGGAGTTAAAGAGTAAACGCGACCAGTAAGTATCTTAGCCCCGGGAATTAGATCAATAGGACAGTCATACTGTCTATGAGGAGGTAGTTGTTCTGCCTGCCCCTTATCAAAGACATCTGCATATTCAGTGTATTCAGATGGTATATGTGTACTGCTCTGATGTACGACACTGATAGATAAACCTCCCTCTATAAAGGCCAGGATTTGTGATTTGGATGACACCCCTTGACTGGTCAAACAATATTCGTTGCAATAAGTGGAGGGATATTGAATCAATCCCGTAACCCAGTCAATGGTTGGATTATGAAGAGTCAGCCAGGCAAGACCAAGCAATAATTTGTAATGAGGAGCCGCGATAACATCAAAAACAATTTCCTCTCAATGCCCATTTGATAAAGTCATACGTATAGGTACCGTCTCTGAGTGACCATACCTGAAGTTAAGACTGACCCATCCACAGTGTTCACTGTTTCAGGTTTGTTTTTAGTTATCAAGGGTATAGAGCATTCTTTTGCATATGTAATATCGATGTAGTTGTTTGTGGCTCCGGAATCAACCATAGCCCTGGAGACTAACTCTTGATCAGCGAAATGCAGTGTCACCTCTACAGCTATAGGTTTGCAAGTTGGAATGGTACGAGAGTCCGATTTAACACTCGACACAGGGACTCCTTCTAGTGTCGAGTTTTGGCGTTTCCCGAACGCTTGACTGGTCTTTTGGGACATGCCGCCAGTACATGCTCGGATGAACCGCAGTACATGCAGAGATCGTTTTTTCTACGGTTTTCCCTTTCTGCATTAGATAATCGGCCTTTCACCGCACCGATTTGCATGGGTTCAGGGTCATTAGACGAGGCTTCTGGTACCTCAAAACGGCCTGATGTCTGCAAGAACGGTTTTCTTTCTCCTTTGCGAGTATTTCTTCGAGCATAGATTTGTAGAATCAAATCGAGCAATTCTGTGAATCCCGTAGGAACTGTAGACAAGGCGTCTTTTAGTTCTTCTGATAGACCCTTGTAAAAAAACACGTTTTTTTATCTTCAGGCCATTGGGTCTCTGCGATTAGTTGATTAAATCTGGCTATGTGAGCTAATAGCGTTTGGGTGCTGTGAGGTGGGACCCGGAGTGGAAGGGGTAGCGGGAGGGGTAGCGGGACTCCGCGGGGTCGCGGCAGCGGGCCGCGAGACGGAAAGCGCGAGCCGCGAGACGGAAAGCGCGGCCCCCTCCCGCCCAGCCTTACCTGAACCCGCCAGGGGTGACGTCGGGGCTTACAGCCCGGGGTCCGGGCTGGTGGCGGCGAACCCGCGGGAAATGCGGATAGTCGTGGAGAGCCGACCCGCACGGCCCGCTGAGCGTCTCTCACCGCCAGGAAGGGAGCAGAGGGAGAGACGGCTTGCTCGACGAGGCGGTCCACTCTGGAGCAGCCGGATGCACGAGCCCACATGGCAGGAGGGAGAGTCTTCCAAGGGGCGGGGGGGCTCACGGGATGGAGTTGCCTGGGAACAGGTCTCGCCTAACAGGCAGTGGAATCACGCGCTTTGGAAGGAAACGGCAGCCTTTAAAGGAGGCGGGACATGGCAATACCAGCCAATGGGAAGCCAGATTGACAGGGGAGGTTTCCATTGGGGGGGAAGTAAGTCACTCACATCACATAAAAGCCCGGGAACTAATCCACCGTTTGTTGTTTATTTTCCTAGTCATACGGAGAGGACGAGGAGAGAAGGAACAACTGGTGGGCCTATCCGGACACCAAGGAGGCTTAGGAGGGTTAAGTCACGTCCCTGGAAGGCTGCCTAAGAGTGAAGTAACTCTCAAGGAGTTCATGGACTATACTTTCTTTGGTTAAAGTCACAAGAATAAAGTATAATTTCAGCAACCCCAACCTGGTCCGGGTCTTGATTTCTACATTGGCGACGAAGGTGGGATATCCGACAACGCGATGGAGACCCTAATTAAAACCCTGACGGATGGCCAACAGCAGTTGCAGCAATTAATACAGCTGCAAACGCAACAGGCAGTGGCTGACCGCCAGGCATTCCAGCAAGCCATCCAATTACAGGGCACCCTACAGACCACGGCCCAGGACAAACAACATGAGAATATTACCAGGCTCACAGATGCAGTGGCCAGCACGAGGAACCAACCCATGGTGCCGCCACCCTGCTCCAGAAGTATAAGGAGGGGGGAGATCCAGCCTTTTTCTTCACAAGTTTCGAGAGGATTGCGAGAAATGCGCAATGGCCGCCTGAGCACTGGGGACAGAATGTTGCTCCCCTGTTATCTGGAGTAATGCAGGGTGCATATCAGGCTGTGAACCCCAATGATAACACTCCATATGGGGAAATCAAAGCAGCCGTACTGGACCGTCTAGGCCTGATGAGGAGGCCTATCGCATTCAGCTAAGGGACACCAAGTTAAGAAGCGGAGAGAGTCCCAGGCAGTTATATTACCGCATTAAAGATCTGACAGAGAAATGGATGCAGTCCCCCACACCAGCCAACCAACCCCTCCTGGATAAGATAATACTGGAACAGTTCATAGAAGCCTTGCCTGGCCCAATGCAAAGATGGGTTAGGCAACACCACAGGCCTACATTGGCGGAAGCCGTGGACATTGCGTCGGCTTACCAAAAGGCCGGGTATAGTCGCTTCCCCTCAACAAGTGTACCAGGAAGGATGACCTCGCCAAGCATTGAACATCAGGTAAAAAAAGGCCCAAAAGTGGCACACACAAATGGAGGCAACCGGAGGAGGTTTTCAGGAAACCAGAAGAAAGGAAGACTGGATACGAGGAGAAACAGTCACCCATAATCCCGGAATTTCGACAGCCCCAGTGCTTTGAGTGCAGTGAATGGGGCCACATTGCCCGATTCTGCCCCAGAAGGAAGACCACAGAGCCTATGGAAATTGGCTACATGAAGCCACAGCCGGAAGCACGTAGCCCGGGTCCATACATCGTGGATATAAGGGTGGATGGACGACCGACCCGGGCGCTGCTGGATAGCAGGAGTAGACAAACAGTCATATCTACCACCGTGAGTAATACCCCTAATTTACCTAACATTTCTATACCGATAAAGTGTATACATGGGGACGTAAAAACATACCCGATGAGGGAGATACAGATAGAGGTGAATCATGAAAACACTCGGTTAAAGGCTGCCGTCCTTCCTGCCCTACCCACACCAGTGGTCCTGGGAACAGACCTGCCTCACTTTGATAAAGCACTAGATGAAGAAAGAGCGAGGAGTAACAGAACCACGAACGTAGGTGACTCTAGAAACCCTCCCGGACATAAAAGACGGAATAGACTAGATTGGTGCCAAGCCATTTACATGACCCGACCCATTAACTGGAAACGCGAGGATCATGAGGACTCCCTGAGGGGGGAAACCCTAACTGATCCCACCCTTCGGGTAGCCCGTGAGAGAGCGGCCAATGAGAAAGATCCAGACGTAACAAAAGGACCTGGCTTTCTGTTCCGTCACGGACTATTGTACCGAAAATATAAGGCGGACGATGGGAATGTAAAGGAACAACTGGTATTACCAAAACCGCATAGAATGGTCATAATGCAGCTGGCACACAACCACCCCTGTGGCAGACATATGGCCTCCCTGAAAACGCAGCAGAACATCCTGAGACGGTTCTACTGGCCAGGCATATACGGTGAAGTAGCTCAGTTCTGTAAAGCGTGCCCCACTTGCCAGCTAACAAGTGGCGTCTTACCAGCAAAAGTCCCTTTGCAGAAGATGCCCCTTATTAACGTTCGTTTTCAGCGGATAGGCATGGACATCGTTGGACCAATAGAACCCGTGTCCTGGGGATACAAGTATCTACTAGTCATTGTTGACTATGCTACGCGGTATCCGGAGGCATTTCCCTTGAAGGGAACATCAGCCCGACAACTATGCGATCAGCTCATTCCCTTCTTCGCAAGAGTGGGGTTACCCTCTGAAGTTATCACCGACCAAGGGACCAATTTTATGTCCACCTTACTTTGGCAGGTATGCGAAAGACTGCAGATTCATCAGTTACGCACCTCGGTATACCATCCCCAGACTGATGGCCTTGTCGAAAGGTACAACAAGACGATCAAGAAAATGATACATAGAGTGACCGGGCCAGATGGGAAGAACTTGGACCGCATATTGCCCTTGGTCTTGATGGTATTACGCGACACCCCACAGTCATCTACCGGCTTTTCTCCATTTGAGATCCTTTTCGGAAGACAACCCCGAACCATGTTGGATCTTGTAAAAGAAGAATGGGAGACTTCGGATAAGATCTCTTTAACAGAGTACACCGAAGAGTTGAAGGAACATCTGACAGCACTCAGCTCGATGGCCGAGACGAATCTGGGACACGCACAGACAAACCAGGAGAAAAACTATAACAAAGGAAGTCGGATGAGAACCTTCCGAATAGGAGACCAAGTACTAATCCTACTACCCACCAGTACTAACAAACTATTGGCCAGATGGAGAGGTCCTTATAAGGTTAAGGAGGTACTCAGCCCTGTGACGTATCAGATCCACCAACCCGATCGAGCCACACCAGACAAGGTATACCATGTGAACCTGCTAAAGGCATGGACCGCGCCTGTATTAGCAGCCACAATGGATACCGGTGAGGATACCTCAGAACAGAATGTGAATCGTGAACAGGGCAAGCTGGAAGATGCGCAATGGGGAACCATCTTGACTCCTTCCATGAAGTCAGAACTTTTGACCAGACTGTCACCCTTTGGAGACGCATTCTCGGCCTTACCAGGGAGAACAGATTTAATCGAACATGAGATCAAAACCGATCCCGGACGGATTGTTAGGCTAAGGCCCTATCGTATTCCAGAAGCAAGAAGGCTGGTTATCTGAAACGAAGTGGAAGATATGCTCCGCATGGATATAATCGAACCATCAGTCAGCCCATGGTCCTCCCCGATAGTGTTGGTACCAAAGCCCGACGGTACAATTAGGTTTTGTATGGATTACCGACAATTAAATTCGATTTCCAGTTACGAAGCATATCCTATGCCACGAATGGACGAGCTGTTGGAAAGGCTCGGATCCGCCAACTTCCTAAGTACGCTAGACCTAACCAAAGGCTACTGGCAGATCCCCTTGAAATCCACGGACCGGGAAAAGACTGCCTTTACAACTCCCCAAGATCTATATCAATTCAAGGTTTTGCCATTCGGTCTACACGGTGCGCCAGCCACCTTCCAGAGACTGATGGATGTCGTACTACGTCCCCATGAGAATTATGCTGCGGCTTACTTGGACGATATCGTCGTGTATAGCACGACCTGGATGGACCATTTACACCACTTGGAACAGGTGGTGTCTGAGTTATTTAAGGCAGGCCTACACATTAATCCGAAGAAAACGGTGATAGGGGCACACGAGACGAAATATCTGGGACACCTGGTAGGCGGAGGCACGTTACGACGCCAATTCTCGAAGATCAGGGCCATTCACGAGATTCCTACTCCAACCACGAAGAAACAGATCCGTGCCTTTTTGGGTTTCATAGGCTACTACCGTAGATTTATCCCAGATTTCTCCCCGGTGGCAGCTCCACTAACTGACGCTTTGAGGAACAAAGGGTCTCTCGATTTAACCAAGAACACCGCTGCTTTGGAAGCTATCGATGTCCTGAAGCAGAGGATCACTTCGAACCCAGTACTTCGGTGCCCCGACTTCCATAGCCAATTTTTTCTTCAGACGGATGCCTCGAATCAGGGACTGGGAGCAGTGCTTTCGGAGGAACAGGATGGCGAACTTCAACCCGTCTGTTTCGTGAGCAGGAAGCTCGTACCACACGAGGAGGCCTATTCCACTATTGAGAAGGAGTGTTTTGCCATCCAGTGGGCGGTGGAGACCCTCAGATATTATCTCTTCGGTCGCTGCTTTATGTTATATACGACCATGCCCCCTTACAGTGGCTCGCAAGACATAAGGATACCAACCAGCGGGTGCTTAGATGGTTCCTGTCTCTGCAACCGTTCGATTTCCTTACCTTACACAAACCTGCGGGTTTCCAGCTGGTGGCTGACTATCTGTCCAGGAATGCTCCATTGCCCAATCGGCCAGGGTTTGTGATGGGGAGATGTGAGGTGGGACCCGGAGTGGAAGGGGTAGCGGGAGGGGTAGCGGGACTCCGCGGGGTCGCGGCAGCGGGCCGCGAGACGGAAAGCGCGGCCCCCTCCCGCCCAGCCTTACCTGAACCCGCCAGGGGGACATCGGGGCTTACAGCCCGGGGTCCGGGCTGGTGGCGGCGAACCCGTGGGAAACGCGGATAGTCGCGGAGAGCCGACCCGCACGGCCCGCTGAGCGTCTCTCACCGCCGGGAAGGAAGCGGAGGGAGAGACGGCTTGCTCGATGAGGCGGTCCACTCTGGAGCAGCCGGATGCACAAGCCCACATGGCAGGAGGGAGAGTCTTCCAAGGGGGGGGGGCTCACGGGACGGAGTTGCCTGGGAACAGGTCTCTCCTAACAGGCAGTGGAATCAGGCGCTTTGGAAGGAAACGGCAGCCTTTAAAGGAGGCGGGACATGGCAATACCAGCCAATGGGAAGCCAGATTGACAGGGGAGGTTTCCATTGGGGGGGAAGTAAGTCACTCACCTCACATAAAAGCCCGGGAGCTAATCCACCTTTTGTTGTTTTCCTAGTCATACGGAGAGGACGGAGAGAGAAGGAACAACTGGTGGGCCTATCCGGACACCAAGGAGGCTTAGGAGGGTTAAGTCACATCCCTGGAAGGCTGCCTAAGAGTGAAGTAACTCTCAAGGAGTTCATGGACTATACTTTCTTTGGTTAAAGTCACAACAATAAAGTATAATTTCAGCAACCCCAACCTGGTCCGGGTCTTGATTTCTACAGGTGCCTTGTTGTAGATTGAGCAATTCCAGATCTGTGGCTTGAGTAGAATAACGCATATCAAATGCCTTGCTCATGGCAGATAGAAGTTCATCACAATCGTACAACAAAGGACTATTAGTCTCCAATAAAGGATTAGCCCAAGCAGCAGCTGTTCCCCCCAAATAGGAAAGCACGAAAGCTGCCTTAGTATTTAAATCAGGAAATGAGTTAGGCCGGCACAAGAAATGGAGTCGACCCTGATTGACAAAGGTTCTATAGGTCTTGGGATCTCCTGTGAACCTTTCTGGAGGAGCCAAAGGAAACTGCGTTGGCATAATTACTTGAAGGTTCTCCCGTGGTGGTACCGTGGTACCGGATCCGGATGCAATGGCAGCTGGAGCCAGTGTTACGGTGCCGTAATCATTTTTTTTTTTTTTTATTATTGTTGTTTTTGATGATACATCTTTACAACATCCAATTTATCTTCAAACATAAAATACAAGTCTCAGAATACATAGGAGACATGTTTCTTCGATATATGACATAATTATTCTTAGAATATAAAATATTTCAACCAGCATAATAAAACTCAATTTATAAATCAAAATGCAAACACATCAGGTCCAAACAGTATCAGGAAAAACTATCAATATACTTGGGCTCACTTAGGTAATAAGTTTACAAATTTCACATCTTTTTCTATTCTTTATTACAAATCTCAACCATATCTAGTTTTTTTTCAATAATTTGTAGGAGTTTAACTAGTGCAAGTATAAGTGAAATCCTGTTTCCCCACATGCATTCTACCCATAACGTTTCTCGGGTAATTCCCATAATACCAAATAGGAATTTGCCCAAATATTTTTGTCTATCTGCCTCAAAAGAAGTACAGTATAATACTAGATGTTTCAAGGATTCATTTACATCGATCACACAAAATCTACAATTCAAGTTATGCTGCTCGTTTTTGTTATGTTTCCAAAATTTCATACGGTCTTTAGTTAACAGTAGATTAAACTTGAATCGCATGTACGTTACTCTTATCAGATTACTAGGTACCTGCCTAATATATAGTAATATTGGTTTTTGGTTATGCCTAAATTTAGAGTATTCTTCATACATTTTATATTGTCCAATTAAATCAGATGTATTCGCCCAATCATAAATATATAGTTTTTTTTTTACTATTTGAGGCAATGTAGCTAGGTCTGTTGTACTTTGCGCAATCAAATCTAATACCTGTTGTATCTCCTTATAAGACTTCTGTAGAGAATCAGGTTTGCCCCTCTTAATCATAACTGCTAAATCTTCATATAGTGAGTTTTCCATTGGTTGGAGAACTTTAGCAAAGTTTGCCAACCTGCGCCATCTCATTTTTGACGCCAAAGATGTAAGCCCCAGTTCATTAATTATTATGGGATTTGGCATCGAAAGGGGCAGATGTAAAACCTTTTTCCAAATCATTCCCTGTAAGGAATTTAGAATATGCCCCATCGCTAGTGTGCATAAATCTAATCCATATAGTATGATTGCCTCTACTTTAAGCAGGTAAAACTCTATTAGTGGGATAAGAGAAAATCTACAGAGCTTCCGATGGATGATCTTCATTTGTGCTATAAGTGGCAATGCTTTAATTGATATTGCTTTATGCCATTTTTTCAGTGAGTCAGAATTCGTTAAATTATATCCCAAATAAATCAACCCTAATGAGCGAGGAATCATGTTTCCATTGATTAACCATTTAAATGATGTTGTTTTCCTTTTGTTAGAGAAAATCATTATATTCGATTTTCCAGGGTTGACTGTCAAGTTGTGTTTTTCACAGTAGCCATAGAACAGATGTATTTTATTTTGTAGTCCAAATGGCGTGCGATCTATAAGGATGATATCATCGGCAAAAGCCAGCCAATTTATGCTTAGATGTCCTAGTTTTGCGGCAAAGGTATTCGAGTGTTCCCACAACTTGTCTATATCTGCTAAATACAAATTAAACAGAGTAGCCGTGAGGTTACACCCTTGTTTCACCCCAATAAATGTATTTATTGGGTCAGTTAGCCGGCCCGTACCATCAATTCTTACGCTATAGCTGGTGTTAGTGTGGAGCATGGCTATCATTGTTATTATATGCACTGGGATCTGCCAATTGTGCATCTTTGCCCAAAGTATTTCTCTAATCACGCAGTCAAACGCTGAGGACAGGTCCACCAATGCCATGTATATTGGACCATTGAGATTTCCTCTTGAGCTCTTTAATAAGTGTGCGAGAATAATTGCATTCAATTGTGTTCCCATACATGTTCTAAAGCCTGTTTGAAAGCGTGAGAGGATGCGTAAAGACAATATGGATGCATTCAGTTCTCTAAGGAGTAAACAGGCGAAAATTTTTGCAGGAGTATCTATCAAGGCAATTGGTCTAAAGTTTTTTGGATCAGCTGTACCTCCTTTTTTATGTAGGGGAATAATTAGAGCAGATGTCCAAGAATCTGGTAGTTTTTTTGTTTTAAAGATAGTATCAAAGCTGCGCATTAAGTGAGCTGCCCAAAATTTTGGGTCATCTTTCAACAAGCATGGAGGAATTCCATCCGGACCCGCTGCTTTTGAAAACTTTAGACTCATAATCACTGACTCAATTGTTTCGACGTCCCATGGACAACTGTCGGGTAATAATGATACCTCTACAACGTACTTAAGTGACCTGAACTTATCTGGTAATACATATTTACTACTGTAAAATTCAGTCCATAGGTCACCACTCACTGTAGAGCATTTCTCTGCCTGGCTTCTTTCCATAGGATCTCTTAGTATAGCCCAGATTTCACGTGTTTTCCTACCTATCATGAGATTAATCATATTTTGATTTTTTCTCAGATAGGCATTGAATTTAATAATTCTAATGTCCTGTTTATATTTAGTCATGATTAATTTTTTCCTATACATTACTTGGTCAAAATGGATGGTGTAGTCCCTTGCCAGATTTCTAATTTCAGCATTTTTCTCTCTTTTTCTTTTCATTATGTCCAAGTTATAACCTCCAACTGAGACTGTAGATGTGTCTTGCTTGTTTCCAGTGACTATCTGACTAAGATGGTAGTGAATCATATTCTCATTCATGCGATCTAATGATCTACATTCTACCGTTGACAACTGTTTGGGATTATATTTTAATATGTCACGACTGACTAAACTGTTCAATGACCTACAGGTTTTCAAGTTCCACCTTATTGATAGCATCTGTCTGTCAGATTCAGGTAATACCAATGGTTTATACATAGTATAAATACCAAATTTACAACTCATAGTACATGTCATATTTCGAGTGGTCACTCAGGGCAGACCTTTCTATTGTACAGGGCGAAGCCATCGTGGCTAGGGTTTTTGAGGTGACAATGTAATCAATGGAGGAGTTATATATTCCCCTACTCCAGGTCACTTTTGACCCATAACTTACAAAAGGAATAACTTGCATGTCCCATTCTTTAAAAAAGTCTGACCACAGCGGGCCCCTCTCACACGACAAATTTATATACTGAATATTTTGACCTTCATTTTCCAAATTTTTTTGTATGAGAGTGGAATTGAAATCCCCACCCACAATAATTTCGATGTTGGGCATTTCGTCCACCACCTCCAACAATAAAGCATTCAGTCTTTCAAGAATACCATCAATGTATGCTCCATTTGAGTTCCAGTATAAGCCTATTATCAACAATGGAGCATTCTGATTACTCCTTGACATTACAATAACTGCTAGCATCTCCTCGGAGGAATATATCTGCCTTATTTCCACATTATATACCAAGGAGACATAAATGGCAAGGCCGCCCTTTGGACGACCAAGTTGGCCCTTTTGAGCATGACTGAAAAAGCTTGTAAAACCCTCCATAGGAATATCTGTAGTGGCCATGGTTTCTTGTAGGATAATGATTGCTGGGCGATTCTCGCAATCTAGCATCCAAAACCACGACTTTAAGTTTTTAAAGCCACAACAATTCCATGATTTTACTAAAAAGGAATTGTTTTATGATTTATCATCTCCTGGGGTCTCTTTAAGGATTGATTTCATCAAAGGTTCAAGCCATGCTAAACTTTTTATGATTTGTGCCACAGACTCTGCTTGTGAATTTACCTTTGCCTGCAACATTGTAAGTTGATTGTCATTATATTCACTTTTTATATTTTGCTGGCTTTCTATTTCTTGAAATTCGAGGAACTCAATTGCATCATCCATCGAATGGAAGTCAAATAACTTATAACCCAGAAACTCCAAGTCCCCATAATGGGTCCGTATCAGTGAGGCAATTAGAGGTGATTTAAATTTACATATCATCCGATAATTACATGAGAATGGTAATTTTATCCAATCGATATCATTTGATACCAAGTTACGAAAGGCCGGGATTTGGCAAAAAATCTTCATTACTGCACCTCGATTTAAACTAGGATTGTCAAGCACTGCTTTATCAGCCCTCCATCCTAACACAGATTTCATTTCCAAGGGAATACCTTTTGGGTAGACTACCTTTCCCAGCTTTTCTATCTCATTGTTTTTTTCCTTTTCCTTTTCTGATAGTGCTGGGAGGGGTGGCTCTTGCGCCCCTTTCATGAGATAAACATCTTTCTCCAAGGTTGGCAAGGAGCTGCCATCGTCGTTTTTGTCTTGAACGCACCTCTCTATATTCTTTGTACTGGAAGCCTCCTTCTCTACTATGCCCTTTGATTCTTTGGACACCTGGACAGTCATTGTGGTAAGTTTTTTATCAATTTTATCAAAGAAGGTTTGTAGTTGTGTTTGAATTAGCAGAGGGGAGTGATCCTGCAACCCACCCATATTAGATATCTTTAAGCCAGGACTTACATGATGTGGCATTACAGGTGCCTGGATCAAAGGGGGTAATATGGCATCTGCTTCGATAGCCTGTGAGTTTTTCTCTTCCAAATATAGCAGTTTTTCTTTGCCCAATTCCTTTATCTCAATGCCCATATCATCTAATTGCCTTTGGCCAAGACATAAAACAGAGGAATTAGGACTGCATGATTTTATATTTTTAGTTTTTTTTGAGTTTTTTGAGTTTTTTTTTTGTTTGTTTTCCTATCGGCACTAGTGGCATAGTAGATACACCCTTTCTTTTCTGAGCTCTTGCAAATGCTTTTTTTGCTTTCCTAGACATAAAAAATGTGGATTGTAAATCACCTTTTTCAACGTCACTGATAGACTTATCCACGGTTGATACTTGATTCACTATGTCAAGGTCAATCAAGTCTGTCATCGCCGTGGGAGTATCAGATCGTTCCGGCAGTTCTTCTGCTGTTGTCAGTGGAATTCCACCATCATTACTCATTAACTCTGATGGTATTAGTTTTGCTGCTACTATGATATTTTCCAGGACTAGTATGCGATCATGTTGAAGTTTTGCAATTTCAAGGTACTCAGGAGCAAGAGATAAGGTTTGACTGACACCCAATGGTTTCTGCAGATTTTCACCGTTCACTGTTAAGTCTATATTCACATCTGTTTGAGAGGATTGGTCATGCTGAGTGAGATGGTTCTTCTCAGCTTCCTTGTGCCCCAGCTGTTTTATAATCAGCAATTGCGATGCCCAGAAGTTGTTACAATTTTCTTGGGATGTCATGAACCCTTCTATTCTACATAGTGTGTTCATAATTTCTGCATTAGATGTACTTAACGCATGGATTGCGCCATGAGTGTACTCGTGGCCTTTATCAAGGAGGTTCAGAATTCTCGTTAAGACCGGAAAATTCTGGAGCTCTTGATCATTTAAATCCACAAGAGTATCCTCAAGTGGAAAAAATGGAAGAGATGGGTTTGTACGACGTAATGGATTATTTCTTCCCTTTTTCTGATTGGTGTCCCCACCCAAAACCGGAGAATGGACATAGCTGATGTCCTCATGGTTGTTTCCAGACTCATAAGTAGGTGAACTAGCCTTCGGTGTTGTATTTTTTTTTAGTGTCTTCTCATCCTTTTTTAAATTCTCTTTTAACTCTTTCAGGTTTACTTCTATTGCAGCATGAAAATGAACCTGATCCCTAAAGCCATGAGAACTTGCCGCGGGTGTAGACGGCCCATTAGACAGTCTCATTCGGCTGTGTAATTCTGCCAGTACTGCAGGGGCTACCAATGATGTGTCTGATGCCGGCAGAAAAGACACGTCTGCAACCGCACCCAAAAGCGAGTTGTCATTAATGGGTATGTTGCAAATCAGGTTCTTTGGGTGTGTGGAAACATCAACCGCCTCAGGGCAGGTGATCTTTGAAGAAACCGGTATTACTAATGATTCATCTGTCATCACTGAACCTCTATACGCTATAGGAACACCCAGGTGAGTCCCAACTTCTGATTTCACGTACCCAGGTTGTGTCATATCTGCATTAGTATTTCCTACATTGCGTCCTTTTTTTAAATTTGATTCACAGAGTCTACATAGTACTCGTCCTCTGAGACATTTCCCTCATTTGGGGCGGCTGTTGAATTATTTAAACACCGTTTCCCACTACGTACATTTTTTACCATGGTTGACTATTTCTCCAAGTAGTGCCACACAATTAGTTATACTTTACGGGAATTCTCGTGCACTCCTACACCAGGAGTGTAACCACACAAGACTACAGAGAGAATAGTCATAAACACAAGGTAAACAAAAAAAAAAAGAAAGAAATAAAAAAAAAAAATAAAAAAAAAAATAACTTTCCCCTAATTCTGTCTTTCTTGCAATCTAAACTTTGCAATGTGGTGATTACCCCAACTGGATGTAAAAAAAGAGGCAAATTTTTACCTACAGATATTCACACTCCCACACCTCCACGCATCCAAACAGCCCAACAGCCACTTGTAAAGCCCACTTCGAATGCGCGCGCGCTCCCTAGATATTGAAAGTGAGGCTTGGCTGGGCGGAGCGGGCCACGGGCGGGAGGCGGGGACAAAGTATCCTTGATGACTGTAGGGAGAAAAGAAAGGAGAGGGGGAGGACTCGGGTAAGTAATGTTACTGTGTACAACCACAGTGCGCCGCGGCGAAGCCGCGTTTCATTCAAGTAAGAGACAAGGAGCAGATAGAGTCAAGTTCCTTAGTTACTTGTTAGAGAGGATCGTAACTGTAACCACGTTACGGCACGCCTGTGATTCCTCTTGCAGACGGCTCAGTCCACGCAGGATTTTCCTTCGAAGTCCTCAGCAGTCAAAAAGTCAGCAGCCCAACGACAGCCCAACAGCCACTTGTAAAGCCCACTTCATTTCTCAAGTCTGTGATTAATTGAATCAGAACGGTTAAGGGATCCGTACCCTCATGGCTTCTGATTCTGTCATAAATCCCCAAAGTTATTTATGAAAAGGATACGGTAACCAAAAAGGATACAATTGATAAGGGTCTTCCGGATCCTTTAATTCACATGACTTGATAGAAGGGATGTCAATTTAGACCTTCCAAATGATACAACTCTCTGACTGGAAGAATAGGCAGAGAGGAGGATCACTGGAAAGGGCGTGGGAGAGTTATAGGAAGGCAGCCTAGGGAAAAGAAAGCATAATGAGAATCTATCTCAACTGGCCTTTCTGATAGAATGGTAATAATGCAGCTTCCAACACTAACCTGTAGGCTTAGAACTGTAGTCTTCACCAAAGTGCATGAAGTATCCAGAAAGAAAATAAAAAACAACGACAAAGGAGGGAAGGTTAGTAAGGGAGACTTATCCCGAACGGCACAAGGCTCTCGCTAGTTACCGGGTTGGTGCACCACAGGATAGCGTTCATAGTTCTGTGCACAGACACCTTCAAATTAAAGTTGTAGTCGTAGATACACCTTCCTATCCCACCAGGAACAGAATTTATAATGAAATTAGTCCACCTGTTACTTCCTCACAGGCTTTAGCAAACCAGGTGCTGGATACACGTGAATGAACTACACGCAGCCAGGACAGTCGCGCTTGAAGGGTTCCAGCGTCCGCGTGCGATTTACATGCAAACAAAGTTCATGCAGCTAGGTCAGCCGCGCTTGAAGAGTTCCAGCGTCCGCGTGCGATTTACACGCAAACAAAGTTCACGCAGCTAGGAAAGCCGCGCTTGAAGAGTTCTAGCGTCCGCGTGCGATTTACATGCAATCCAATTTCACGCAACTAGAACAGCCGTGCTTGAAGAGTTCTAGCGTCCACGTGCGATTTACACGCGAATCCAGTACACGCAGCCAGGACAGCCGCGCTTGAAGAGTTCCAACATTTGCGTGTGATTTTACACGCGAAACCAGTACACGCAGCCAGGACAGCCGCGCTTGAAGAATTCTAACGTCCGCGTGTGATTTTACATGCGAAAACCAGTTCACGCAGCCCGGACAGCCGCGCTTGAAGAGTTCCAAGGTCCGCGTGCGATTTACACGCGAAAACCAGTTCACGCAGCCCGTACAGCCGCGCTTGAAGAGTTCAGAGTCTACGTGGGTTATTTCACGTGAACAGGAAAACTGCATCCAAATGAAACCGGGCCTTGCGTGTGAGAAGACACGCTAACAAAGGCAGTTGTAGATGCAGGAGATCGCGTGTGAAGGAAACATGTCGAAGAAAGCCAAGGAAGCAACTGACTAGATGCGAGGACGCAGATGAAAAGTTCAGCTACCAAGACGCAATCAGAAGCAGCGAGTGGCGTTTCCACGCTGCTTATAAACGTTCTGCCGTAAAAACACGTGACTAACCAAAATCACGTGAATTTCAATGACGTGAATAATGCAGACGTTGTTTTCCTGGTAATACATCAAACAACCTCCATCTTGAGTAAAACGGTCTAGCTGTTCTATGAGCATAACCTGTTCTACGCACAGACGGAGTTCCAGATCCAGAGGTACAGTGTCTAGCATGCATGACAGTGCCACCACACAAAGAAGCAGCATCTCCCCTCTTCAAGTGGAATTTTTTTAACAAAGCAGGAGCATGGATATTGGAAAGAGGTTCCCATGATCTGTCTTCTGGGCCATAACCTTTCCAGTCCACTAGATAAAAAGGTCTGCCCGCACGTAATCATACATCCAGTATTTCTTGTACCTCAAATTCGTCTGATCCTTTCACAGAAACAGCGACAGGCCGTATAGGCAGCCTAGTGGAATCAGAGCACGGTTTGATGAGTGAGACGTGAAATACCGGGTGCACTCGCCATCGCTGTGGCAATGCTAGGCAGACAGCAGCTGGATTAATCACCTTGAGCACCTCATATGGTCCTATATACTTAGGTAACAGTTTCTTTTCACCAGGTATCTTCAAGTTCTTAGTGGATAGCCATACTCTCATTCCTGGTTTGTAGACCGGTGCAGGTTTTCTGTGAGTATCCGCATAGCGCTTATCTAATTTTTTAGCCTGCTCTAGCTGTTGTGTTACTTTTCTTTGCATGTGCTTTAGATCACTGATAGTACGAACGGCTGCAGGAGTGTCCAAAGATAACCCGGAATCCAACGGAATGGATTTGGGGTTTTGCCCATATAGGGCATAGAAAGGAGTAGTTCCTATGGCACTATGGTAGGAGTTATTGTAAGCAAATTCTGCTGCTGGCAAGACCGTGATCCAGTTCGACTGAAACTGAAGACACAAACACCGCAGATATTGTTCCATAGTGCTATTGGTCCTTTCAGTCTGCCCGTCTGTTTGGGGATGATAAGCACTAGACATCCTGTCATCAATAAGTAACGCAGAGGTTAGTGCTTTCCAAAAGCGGGAGGCAAATTGTGATCCCCTATCAGTAATTATCACTGAAGGTAGACCAAAAAACCGGAAGATATGCCTGATAAACAAGTCAGCTAGCACTGCAGCTGTTGGTAACCCAGTGCAGGGAACAAAAAGAGCCAATTTAGTAAAGTAGTCTACCACCACCCATATGGTATTGTAACCGTTATTACTTGGGAGTTCCACCACAAAATCCATTGATATCATGTGCCAGGGTTTGTGAGGCACAGGTAGAGATTGTAGTAAACCCACTGGTTTTCCAGGAGGGCTCTTGCATTGGATGCATACTGAACAAGTAGAAACATAGTCAATTACATCCCGTGTAATAGAAGGCCACCAACACCATCTCCTGAGCAGCTCAAGGGTTTTATTTTGTCCAGGATGGGCTGCTACAATTGAATCGTGCCCCCAAGTGAGAGCCCGGTTCCGAGTGGTTTCTGTTGGCAGGTAAAGCACCCCTTGTGTGAAAGGTAAATCGTTGTGGATGTCTAGATTCAACTCCTGAACCGATCTAGGATTTTGTTTTACCCATTCCTGTAGTTCTTGTTTGAGGGAAGACTGTGCAGAACAACTACATATCACATGATCTGCTAGCAATGTATTTTGAACCGGAGGATCCTCTTTCTCATCCTCACTGATGCGGGATAAAGCATCTGCTTTAACATGTTGTCTGGCGGGGCGATATGTGATTTGGAAATCAAATTGAGCAAAAAACAAATGCCATCTAGCGTGGCGAGCGGTAAGACATTTCATAGTTTTAAATGCCTGAAGATTCCATAAAAAAACTGAAAATAGAGATCCCATATAACCCCGACATCCCCCTGTGGAAATACCCCAACCCCCCCCCCCCCCACATTTGACACCAGTATACAGGAAGCTTGGGACCCGAACACAGAGATGAAAGTGGGAGACATGTACATAAAGGGAAAATTTGCGACCCTGGCTGTGTTCACGAGGGGCATGGGAGGTGGCCAACTCCGGACACTACAGTACTACCGAATGAGGTCTGCATATCAAGCACGCTGGCCATCCTTCCGTGAGGAACCCCCTTCCCACCCGTGCGTACAGCTGGTCACAACACAGGGTGGACTGGGAATTTCCAAACTTTACAAGATAATACAGACTTACTCCTCTACGACCAATCAGGTGAAGGAGAAACGGGAAGCAGATATGAAAATGCCAATACCCGAAGATAAGTGGGCAAGATACTGCGTACTCACGAAGAGAGTGTCCCTTAATGCGGGACTGCGCCAAATACAGTTTAAAATCCTAAACAGACTGCACTATACCCCCGCCAGGATCGCTACATTTACTCCTGACGACCCAGGCAACTGCCCTAAGTGTGGGTCCCTGGCAGCGGGATCCTATCATATATATTGGGAGTGTCCAGCTGTTGCACGGTTCTGGGAGAGGGTTGCAGATATGTTAACTGAAATTACACAGATCCCCCCACACTTGACCCCACAAAAATATCTGTTTGGTGATATCGGTAAATGTTCAGAGAAAATCAGAAGGCTGTTCAATGTGTCATGTGTCATAGCCAAGAGATGTATACTGAAAGCGTGGAAGAGCCCGAACACCCCCACCATGGGCACTTTCCTGCGTGAGTTAACCTCCATTAATGAATGCGAGGAGCAGTATGTACTGACTCAACCAAGTATGAGCAGGCCAAAGGACATCTGGGGCCCCTTCATGGCATACCTCTGTGATATGCTTTCAGACAACGAAACAACCATGTAAATGACAGATTGTTAAACACTCAATGGTAATATTGTTGTATATGCGACTACAAACTGTGTTAATTGGGTGCCAATGTAACTGCCGAGACCTTCAATAAAAAAATGTTAAAAAAAATAAAAATAAAAATGCCTGAAGATTCCGATGATCTGAATAAACCAATACTTGATGCTTGGCACCAAGAAGATGATGTCGCCATTCTCGAAAAGCATCCTTAATCGCAAGCAACTCCCGTTCAGTAACGGTATAGTCTGTTCATAAGGTGTTAGTTTACGAGAAAAGAAAGCAACGGGATGCTCCTCTTTGGTTTCTGCACAGATTTGTGAAAGGACTGCTCCCGTAGCGACACTGGAAGCATCCGCTTCTACAATAAACTGACAATCAAGGTCTGGATGTTGAAGTACAGGTGCAGTGGTAAATGCTTCTTTTAGTGTCTCAAAAGATGTTTGAGCGTCCGGATTCCAACAGAAAGATACTTTGGAGCTAGTCAAGGCTGTCAATGGGGCCACTATTTTGGAGAAGGAACGGATAAACCTGCGGTAGAAATTTGCAAAACCTAGGAATGATTGTAGAGACTTGACATTATGTGGAATAGGCCAATTCAATATAGCTTTCACTTTGGAACGGCTCATTCGGACTCCTCGATTTGTGATATCATAACCCAGAAACTCAACTTCCTGGGTATGAAAGACACATTTCTCCACTTTTACAAAGATTTTGTTTTCTCTGAGCCTTTGTAGAACAGCAGACACATGTTTTACATGTTCTGATAAAGAGGATGAATATATCAATATGTCATCCAAATATATCACAATTTACTGGTCCATCATGTCTCTAAAGATATCGTTCATGAATAACTGAAACGTGGCTGGAGCGTTACAGAGACCAAAAGGCATCACAAGATATTCGTAAAGGCCGTACCGCGTCTTGAAAGCGGTCTTCCACTCATCGCCTTCACGGATGCGAACCAAATTATATGCTCCCCGCAAATCTGATTTAGAAAAATACACAGAAGTGCCAAGTTGATCCAACAAAACGTTTATCAAGGGTAATGGATATTGGTTCTTGATGGTGATGTCATTAAGAGCCCTGTAATCAATGCATGGTCTTAGGTCTCCCTCTTTTTTAGGAACAAAGAATAATGGCGAGGCAGCCGGTGATTGGGATGGCCGTATGAACCCCATATCAAGAGCCTTCTCAATGTAGTCTTTTAAGATAGCATCTTCCTTGGGAGTTAAAGAGTAAACGCGACCAGTAGGTATCTTAGCCCCGGGAATTAGATCAATAGGACAGTCATACTGTCTATGAGGAGGTAGTTGTTCTGCCTGCCCCTTATCAAAGACATCTGCATATTCAGTGTATTCAGATGGTATATGTGTACTGCTCTGATGTACGACACTGATAGATAAACCTCCCTCTATAAAGGCCAGGATTTGTGATTTGGATGACACCCCTTGACTGGTCAAACAATATTCGTTGCAATAAGTGGAGGGATATTGAATCAATCCCGTAACCCAGTCAATGGTTGGATTATGAAGAGTCAGCCATGCAAGACCAAGCAATAATTTGTAATGAGGAGCCGCGATAACATCAAAAACAATTTCCTCTGAATGCCCATTTGATAAAGTCATACGTATAGGTACCGTCTCTGAGTGACCATACCTAAAGTTAAGACTGACCCATCCACAGTGTTCACTGTTTCAGGTTTGTTTTTAGTTATCAAGGGTATAGAGCATTCTTTTGCATATGTAATATCGATGTAGTTGTTTGTGGCTCCGGAATCAACCATAGCCCTGGAGACTAACTCTTTATCAGCGAAATGCAGTGTCACCTCTACAGCTATAGGTTTGCAAGTTGGAATGGTACGAGAGTCCGATTTAACACTCGACACAGGGACTCCTTCTAGTGTCGAGTTTTGGCGTTTCCCGAACGCTTGACTGGTCTTTTGGGACATGCCGCCAGTACATGCTCGGATGAACCGCAGTACATGCAGAGATCGTTTTTTCTACGGTTTTCCCTTTCTGCATTAGATAATTGGCCTTTCACCGCACCGATTTGCATGGGTTCAGGGTCATTAGACGAGGCTGCTGGTACCTCAAAACGGCCTGATGTCTGCAAGAACGGTTTTCTTTCTCCTTTGCGAGTATTTCTTCGAGCATAGATTTGTAGAATCAAATCGAGCAATTCTGTGAATCCCGTAGGAACTGTAGACAAGGCGTCTTTTAGTTCTTCTGATAGACCCTTGTAAAAAAACACATTTTTTTTATCTTCAGGCCATTGGGTCTCTGCGATTAGTTGATTAAATCTGGCTATGTAAGCTAATAGCCTTTGGGTGCTGTGAGGTGGGACCCGGAGTGGAAGGGGTAGCGGGAGGGGTAGCGGGACTCCGCGGGGTCGCGGCAGCGGGCCGCGAGACGGAAAGCGCGGGCCGCGAGACGGAAAGCGCGGCCCCCTCCCACCCAGCCTTACCTGAACCCGCCAGAGGTGACGTCGGGGCTTACAGCCCGGGGTCCTGGCTGGTGGCTGCGAACCCGCGGGAAATGCAGATAGTCGTGGAGAGCTGACCCGCACGGCCCGCTGAGCGTCTCTCACCGCCGGGAAGGGAGCGGAGGGAGAGACGGCTTGCTCGACGAGGCGGTCCACTCTGGAGCAGCCGGATGCACGAGCCCACATGGTAGGAGGGAGAGTCTTCCAAGGGGCAGGGGGGCTCACGGGATGGAGTTGCCTGGGAACAGGTCTCTCCTAACAGGCAGTGGAATCAGGCGCTTTGGAAGGAAACGGCAGCCTTTAAAGGAGGTGGGACATGGCAATACCAGCCAATGGGAAGCCAGATTGACAGGGGAGGTTTCCATTTGGGGGGAAGTAAGCCACTCACATCACATAAAAGCCCGGGAACTAATCCACCTTTTGTTGTTGATTTTCCTAGTCATACGAGAGGACGAGGAGAGAAGGAACAACTGGTGGGCCTATCCGGACACCAAGGAGGATTAGGAGGGTTAAGTCACGTCCCTGGAAGGCTGCCTAAGAGTGAAGTAACTCTCAAGGAGTTCATGGACTATACTTTCTTTGGTTAAAGTCACAACAATAAAGTATAATTTCAGCAACCCCAACCTGGTCCGGGTCTTGATTTCTACAGGTGCCTTGTTGTAGATTGAGCAATTCCAGATCTGTGGCTTGAGTAGAATAACGCATATCAAATTCCTTGCTCATGGCAGATAGAAGTTCGTCACAATCGTACAACAAAGGACTATTAGTCTCCAATAAAGGATTAGCCCAAGCAGCAGCTGTTCCCCCCAAATAGGAAAGCACGAAAGCCGCCTTAGTATTTAAATCAGGAAATGAGTTAGGCCGGCACAAGAAATTGAGTCGGCACTGATTGGCAAAGGTTCAATAGGACTTGGGATCTCCTGTGAACCTTTCTGGAGGAGCCAAAGGAAACTGCGTTGGCATAATTACTTGAAGGTTCTCCCGTGGTGGTACCGTGGTACCGGATCCGGATGCAATGGCAGCTGGAGCCAGTGTTACCGGAGGAGTAGCCCTCATAGCGTCTTGCATAACGTCCATGCGATGACGCAATGTGTCCTGTGCCGTAATCATTTCATTTCTCAAGTCTGTGATTAATTGAGTCAGAACCGTTAAGGGATCCGTACCCTCCATGGCTTCTGATTCTGTCATAAATCCCCAAAGTTATTTATGAAAAGGATACGGTAACCAAAAAGGATACAATTGATAAGGGTCTTCCGGATCCTTTAATTCACATGACTTGTTAGTAGGGATGTCAATTTAGACCTTCCAAATGATACAACTCTCTGACTGGAAGAACAGGCAGAGAGGAGGATCACTGCAAAGGGCGTGGGAGAGTTATAGGAAGGCAGCCTAGGGAAAAGAAAGCATAATGAGAATCTATCTCAACTGGCCTTTCTGATAGAATGGTAATAATGCAGATTCCAACACTAACCTGTAGGCTTAGAACTGTAGTCTTCACCAAAGTGCATGAAGTATCCAGAAAGAAAATAAAAAACAACGACAAAGGAGGGAAGGTTAGTAAGGGAGACTTATCCCGAACGGCACGAGGCTCTCGCTAGTTACCGGGTTGGTGCACCACATGATAGCGTTCATAGTTCTGTGCACAGACACCTTCAAATTAAAGTTGTAGTCGTAGATACACCTTCCTATCCCACCAGGAACAGAATTTATAATGAAATTAGTCCACCTGTTACTTCCTCACAGGCTTTAGTCAACCAGGTGCTGGATACACGTGAATGAACTACACGCAGCCAGGACAGTCGCGCTTGAAGGGTTCCAGCGTCCGCGTGCGATTTACACGCAAACAAAGTTCACGCAGCTAGGACAGCCGCGCTTGAAGAGTTCCAGCGTCCACGTGCGATTTACACGCAAACAAAGTTCAGGCAGCTAGGACAGCCGCGCTTGAAGAGTTCTAGCGTCCGCGTGCGATTTACACGCGAATCCAGTACACGCAGCCAGGACAGCCGCGCTGGAGAGTTCCAACATTTGCGTGTGATTTTACACGCGAAACCAGTACACGCAGCCAGGACAGCCGCGCTGGAGAGTTCCAACATTTGCGTGTGATTTTACACGCGAAACCAGTACACGCAGCCAGGACAGCCGCGCTTGAAGAATTCTAACATCCGCGTGTGATTTTACATGCGAAAACCAGTTCACGCAGCCCGGACAGCCGCGCTTGAAGAGTTCCAAGGTCCGCGTGCGATTTACACGCGAAAACCAGTTCACGCAGCCCGTACAGCCGCGCTTGAAGAGTTCAGAGTCTACGTGGGTTATTTCACGTGAACAGGAAAACTGCATCCAAATGAAACCGGGCCTTGTGTGTGAGAAGACACGCTAACAAAGACAGTTGTAGATGCAGGAGATCGCGTGTGAAGGAAACACGTCGAAGAAAGCCAAGGAAACAACTGACTAGATGCGAGGACGCAGATGAAAAGTTCAGCTACCAAGACGCAATCAGAAGCAGCCAGTGGCGTTTCCACGCTGCTTATAAAAGTTCTGGCGTAAAAACACGTGACTAACCGAAATCACGTGAATTTCAATGACGTGAATAATGCAGACGTTGTTTTCCTGGTAATACATCAAACAACCTCCATCTTGAGTAAAACGGTCTAGCTGTTCTATGAGCATAACCTGTTCTACACACAGACGGAGTTCCAGATCCAGAGGTACAGTGTCCAGCATGCATGACACCAGCAGGGTGGATCGATACACCTATGGTTCAGCATGTCTCTGCATCAATGGGTCGGAGATACAACCAGGAGTAAATGACTAGGTATGTTGCCAGCACAATATATACAGCGCGCCCCCGAGCAGGCTGTCCCATCAGGGAGGATTAGCTGGGGTCCCTCCCACAGGGCCCGGCGTGCAGTGTCAGATTGCAGTATATGCGCTGGAGGATGGCAGCCAGTGGTTGTCCTCATCCTAGTCCAAGTTAAAGCAGCTCAGGGGAGGTAGGGGACATGTACACTGTGGTTAAGGATAGTTGTCGCTGTGACTAACAGGGCTTCATATGTATGTTGCAAAGTGATCTGAGGGACAGCAAGCTGGGCATTCCATACCTCTGCAATCCAGTAACTTCACCCAGGCAGGCCCCGTGTTGAAGCTCAAACCACAGTGGTCTGGGGCCTCGAGCAACCACAACCCACAGCTATATGGAGCGCCCGGTCCTTAGCGCACCCCACTGCCTAGGGGGCGGGACCCAATCCAGCCTGCTGAATCACAGGACCCCAGTCGAGCCAGCCGGGGCCGTTGGTCCTGATGATGACCCCGGGGCCAGGTACCAGTCTCATACACGCCCAAGGAGGCAGACAGAGTTGATCACCCTGTTTTAGCTGAAGCATTTCTCAAAGTAATTCCTGAGGAGGAAGGCAGAACAAATGATGGTTCCTTCTTCTTCATAAAAAAAGGATCCTTATATAGGCGAGTCACCATCACTGAAGGAACCCCTTGAACCGAGATAGTATTTCTAAGAAGCCATTGGAGGGCAGTCATAGAGATTGCACATGCCCACCTAACTTCAGAACATTTATGGATGGCAATTAAACGAAAGGACAGGTGGTTCGCAGGTTTTACTGGCCAGGCATGTATGCTGGCATTAATATTTTTTTTTGCGACATGTGCACTCTGTCAGAAGACTGCCCCACATAACCCTCCTCCGACACCCTTACAACCCTTGCCCATAACAGACATCCCTTTCTCTCGGATAGGGATGGATATAACATGTGTGCTGGAACTCTCCCGACTCAGGAACAAATACATTGGAGCAATCCATCCCAACAAATCCTCAAACAGCTAATTCCCTTCCATTCCCAGGTGGGCTTTCTGAAAGAAATGTTAACAGACCAGGGAACCACCTTTATGAGTAGGATCATGGTGCAGGTTAAACAGATTTTACAAATCAAACCACTAAGGACCTCCGTTTACCATCGCCAGATGGACGGTCTAGTTGAACACTTCAATAAGACCCTTAAGAGCGTACTAAAAGAATTAGTAGAAGCCAATGGCCGTAACTGGGATATGATGGTTGCTTGGGCTCTGTTTGCCATTAGAAAGGCTCCACAGGCGTCCCTAGGGTTTTCCCCTTCCAAACTCCTCTATTGACGCGATCCAAGGGACGTCCTTAACATGCTACGGGAAACATGGGAGGAAAGGGTGGAGACAACCTTACCCCTGTCTCAGACCACCAAGCGGATTAAAGAACACACAACACTGCTAAGGGATATAGTCCACACTCAACTAGCGAAGGTACAAGAAAACCAGCAAGCCCAACATGATAACAAGACCATTCCCTGTTCTTTCTCTATTGGACAGAAAGTCTTAGTGCTTTCCCCATGCCAGAACACAAAATGTTATCTCAATGGCACTGTCCTTATGAAGTATTGGAGAAAACTGGGCCCTCTGACTATCGAGTTGCTCAACTGGATAGACGCCTGAAGAAACAGATTTACCACATTAACCTTCTGAAAGAATGGAAAGAGGACCCTGTAGAATCTTCCTGTGTGTTAATGGCCAGTCTATTGTATGAGGAGAGAGATGGAACCAGCTTAGTACCCCATGGCCTTCATCCACAACAACAGTGGGATATCAAAGCCCAATGTCTTTAGTTCTGAACCGGGGAGAGCGAAAGAAATCCAACACTATATTTGCACTCTCCCCGGAATAGTCATCTACTTAAAACCATACCAGATCCCATAGATGAGGAAAGAAGTAGTTCTTCAGGAGGTCGAGAAAATGTTAGCCGCAGATATTATTGAACCATCTCAAAGTCCATGGTCCTCGCCAATTGTCCTTTTGGCAAAACCTGATCAATCGTGGAGGTTTTAAATTGACGTTTGAAAGTTAAATGCCATATCCCAGTTTGATAATTATCCGATGCCCAGGATTGATGACCTTATTGACCGACTGGGAATTGCTGTATATCTTTCCATGATTGATCTCACCTAGGGCCATTGGCAGGCATCCTTAAAACCTGAGGACAAAGAAAAAATGGCATTCTCCACCCCTAGAGGACTATTTCACTTTAAAGTCCTTCCATTTGGGCTCCATGGCGCTCCAGCTACTTTCCAGCGACTAATCGACTAGATTTCGCACTAATATTCCAACTTTTGTGGCGCATATCTGGATGATATAGTGATTCACTGTCCATTTTTGGAAGAACATATGTTCCATCTTTATGAGATCACCAGAGGCATGAGACGCGCTACCTAACCGTCAACCCCAAAAATGCAATCTAGCCCAATTGGTGGGAAAATACTTGGGATTTTTGTAGGAAATGGATTGGTTCAACCCCAGTTAGAAAAGGTCTGTGCACTTCAAGAAACACCAGCTCCATAGACCAAAAGGAACCTACAGGAGGTTCATTCCTAATTATTCAACCATCACCTCCTGTCTAACCGATAAACTAAAGAATGTAGAACCACAAAAACTATGTTGGCAGAAAGAAGAGCAAGCCCGTTTTGGCACGCTAAAATAGATCTTATGGAACCAGCCAGTATTAAAGGTCCCCAATTTTAATAAGGGTTTCATCCTTCAAACAAATGCCTCCAAGGTGGAAATAGGTGCTGTCCTGTCACAGGAATACGATTGTGTAGAACACCCCATAATATACATCAGCCGTAAGCAATTTCCACAGGAAATAAATTATCCCACCATCGAATTAGAGGCACTAGCCATAAAGTGGCCCCTAAGTAGAAAGAAAATTTAGATAGATCACGGATCGTCACCCCTAATGTGGCTCAGTCTACGAAAAGATAGCAACCCTAGGATAATGCATTGGATGCTAGACCTACAGCCCTTTTGTTTTGGTGTGGAACATAGGAAAGGAAATTAACAGGGTAATGTTGATTTCCTGTCTCGTTTCACTCTAGAAGGAGACAGGAAAGCCAGAGGCATTGGGGGAAAGGTATGTGATGATTCCACAGATGTCGTCACTTCTCCTCAAGGGGGAGCCCTTCCCCATGAGGCCAGGGAGGTGAGGCTGCTATCCCATAATCTTCCTGGGGGTGCTACATAGCGGGAGGATCTCATGCAGAAGGGACTCTCCCTCTGAGGGCAAGGACAAACATCTAGGGTACAGCCCTGATAAGAAATTCACACATCCCCACAATATGGCCCCTCTTTCTTCTAATAACCTCTTTCTAGACGGCAGATCAATATATTGTTGCAAGGTAGTAAACCTGAGTGTCCTTGAAAGCACTAAGTTGAATAAGAGCTGCGGGAACCAAAGTAATACAGATACTAAGACGGGCTGGCCCGTCCGCTGAGTTATATACATGGATCCGGTGAACGAGAAGGACTTATACAATGGCCTAAACCAAGCTGGCAATATTGTATAAATATCAACAATGGACTTATATTGTTTTCAAGTCAGCCCCGGAGTAGCAGCAGGCGTGGAAGCTGTCAGCTCAAGGTGGCTCTCCAGGACCTGAAGTCGACGGGTCCAGCAACATACAGGTGATGCAGTGGTACGAAGACCATGAGAAGGGGGACCGTGCAGTTCCACCTTTGTACCGATACTAGGGAGCCAAACTATACGGAGCAGACAGCTGCCGAACCCCGAAGCAGATGACCGGAGGAAACAGGCAGAAGATCAGCTCCAGTCCCAGGAAGTACCACTGCTGTACACCAACGTCCCTTAAGGTAACAGGAGATACGAGTGGGCCGGTGGGGATACAGGAAGTGCAGGAGGGTCTCCAGAACAAGCTGCAAAGGTCACTGGGCTGAAGAAAAGACAAAGAAGGCTCATAGACCCTGAGGAATGGACAACAGAATTAAGAGAAAGGTTTCCTCACTGGGGCGATCAAGTAAATCCCAATGACCACAAGGGAAGGGTCGGAAAGACCCAGAGAAGCTGCATGACGAGTCATCTTCCTTGTGAAAGTCCTTGGCAGGAGAGTGAACCAAGGTGGCTAGGTAAAAGAAGAGAACAGGGGTAAGGGACCCTAAACAGAAGCAGCGTTTCGAGTCATCTCCTCATGGCAGTCCTTGGCAGGAGAGTGAACCAAGGGGGCTGGGTAATAGAAGAGAACCAAGGTTCATGGATCCAACAGTAAATAATCTTCAATGTGAGAAGTCTTCTTCCTCGTGGCAGTACTGGGCAGAGGAGTGAGCCAGTTAGCTCAAGTGCACAGAAGAGAAGGAGAAAAGGAGCTATTCCCACTGGACTTGATGATAGTGGCAATACCTACCAGGAGTCGGGAGTCATTCTCCTGGTACTCACCAAGTACAATTGTTACAAAGCCAGGGGAAGGGAGTAATTCTCCCTGGTTACAGTGATGAACTATACAATAGTCTTTCAGCCAGGGGAAGGGAGGTATTCCCCCTGGTTTTTGTCCGGAAGAAGAAAACCCTTGTGTGGTTTGTGACTTTTTGGAATCTAATACCAGGAGAAGGGAGTCATTCTCCTGGGAACACAACATTAAGTTGTTAAGACTTTAATTTGAAGTGTAAGGGGCAGAGATAGTATTTGACATACAACGGTGGATACTTTAAGTTACAGACATTCTAACAAACCCATTAGTATTTTAGTTGAGGCAGCGAATCCCCTCTTAGATTTAGGGAAAGTTAGGTTTTTTTCTTACTTTTCATTTGGCTAATAAAAGTCAATAGCCCAAAATATGGCACCTGTGTGTCAGTCTCCTCCTTCTGCACCCTTACAATACATATATATTAGTAAGTTTTTAAACATACCTAAAAATTCTTTATTTTGTAGTTTTAATTTATTAGATGATGTATGTATTTATTCCGAATTGTCGCCCTCATATTCGAAGTCCCCAAAATTTGTTTTTTGATATCAATATTTCAATGGACACATTTGTCTACCTGACCAAATGAAGGAAAAAAGAAGTTACGCTCATTTTATTGGCATCAAACTCAAAGTGAAGTTTTAAAATACAAGCTTTTCAGCCATATTGGTCTGACTGTAAAAAATACTACATTGTTGTCCATTGTATCTTTCGAAATGTCCATGTTCAATCTGGAGACAACCATTTTTAAGATTCAGTTTTAATCTCTTCCAAACATATTCATTAATTGGAGCTCGGGTTAAAATGACTTGTAAACACCGTTTTTGCAGATTATGTCAAGACTATATACAAATTGAAACCCTGGAACATCTGTTTGTTGATTGTGAAAAATGCAATTTTCTAAGAATGTTGTACTTTTTGAAATTTGTATATGATACTCACATACTGATAACTAAAGATTTTTGGTTTACAATTTTAGAGGGGAACCAAATTTCATTAACTATTGTTTGATTTTTTTAAAAAAAAATTGTCAAAAATGTATAATTGGCTGTTGTCTTGCAAATCTTTTATTTATTTTATAAATTACATGTTCTATTTATATGTGAAAGGTTTGATTTTAAACATACCACATTAAAATAAAAGTAAATACAAATATAAATATATTTATATGATCAATTATGAATCCAAATATATAAGAAAAATTTTCAACAGTTTTTGTTGCACATTTACAATGCTCAAACATTCTGGCTGTTACTTAGGAATAATTCAGGTATGAACTGGAATACATGGATGAAGAAATGCTTGAGAGGGAAAGCCAGCAACAAAATGTTGAAATGACTGAAAGCAATGTCGATGAATCACAAGATCCAGATCAGAGTTGAATGGAAGACCTTTCTAATTGGTGCACATGCCTTCAAAAGCCATTGATTCCAGCTGTGGTAGAAAACACATGTTGCCGCAAAACCTCCAGCTACTTGTCCTACATATCCAAAGAGGAACCACCACCACTATGCGGGACCCAGCAAAGAGACTTAAGGGCAGCCTAGCTTACACAGTGTCTCTTTTGGGAATTTTTATGGTGCTTATTCACAAACTTCATGGAACTGTTCGCCCTTGTGTTCCCAGCAATGAGTAAGTATTGTGTCTATCCATTTTAACTGAACAAACTTTGTAATATTGCCTTATACATTAGTGTTCAATGCTAATGTGATTCTATCTCATGAGTGCACGATATTTCTTTTTATTCTAGTTCTTTTAAGCTCAATTAATCAATCTTGGGTTTTTTGTGAGTCTTCAACTTTTTTGTCACACAAAAACACTTTCTATCAAGTCATTTCATTCCATGGGAATGTAATTTTGCATCTTATTTTCAAACTATTTGCCATTTCATTCCTAACTATGTTACTATAAGTTTTGGCTTTCCTATCTATGCCTACTAGGCCCAATTTCCTCATTATTTACAAAAATGGTACTTGCCCGTGGCTTATAGATCATACACGTGGTGGATTCATGGAAGAATGGGATTCAGAGTTCAGTGAGTCACAACTGTGTGTCGTAAGAGCCATCCAAATGTATTCCCAAGTAATTCTGGGGAATATACTGTATTTGTCCAGACATTTCCTAATCCTAATCAATATAACCTGTAGTTATTAGTATCAATCTATTTTTTTTTTTATTTAGGGTTTATACTTATTATAACTTTAAATTGTGTCATTTCTCAATCTTTGATATTTGTGTTTTTGTTTCTAAATTATTTTTTTACTATGAAACCACATAAACACAATCATGCTCTTTTGATTTATTTTACATCATACACCAAAGCATAATGGTACATGTGACAATACAAACAATATCGAAATTATAAGTGGTCACATTGCTTTGGTGCCGAACACAATGTAGAACTTAAAGGGGACTTGTATCTAGTGTTCCTTGGCCAGATGACCTCCCCAGATCCGATGTCTCCAGACTTTTCTTTGAAGACCCTGTCCCTGCAATCAAGATATATAGGTCCCCTTTCACTTGGCAATTGACCTTTCTCGCGGACTCTATCCCAATGCCTTCCACTCTCTCATCAAAAGCAGTTCTGACTTTGGCCCTGCGATCGAAATGGGGGTGGATGGGTGGTCCCACTGTCCATGCACATCCCAGGTGCAGAACACAATGTAAAACTCAAAGGGGACTTGCATCTAATGTCCCTTGACCAGGTGGCTACCTCAGACCTGGTGTCTCAAGACTTTCCTTTAAAGACCCTGTCCCTGCAATCAGCATACGGATGTCACCATTCACACAGGTGTTGACCTTTTCCGCTGACTTCATCCTGATACTCCCACTCCCTTATCAAAGGCAGTTCTTCCTTTGGCCCTGCGCTCAAAATTGGGGTGGGTGGGTAGATCTACTGTCCATGCACATCCGAGGTACCTAACACAATGCACAACTCACAGTGGACTTGCATCTATTGTCCCTTGGCCAGATGGTCACCCCAGACCCGGTGTATCCCGACTTTCCTTTGAAGAGCCTGTCTCTATAATCAACAAATGTATATCACTGCTCACACAGGTGTTGAATTTTTCTGCTGATTCATCCTGGTCCCCCACTCCTTTATCAAAGGAAGTTCTCACTTTGGCCCGGCACTCAAAATGACCCACTATCCATGCATGTCCCAGATGCCGAACACAGTGTACAACTCAAAGCGGACTTGCATCTGGTGTCTTTGGCCACCCCAGACCCGGTGTCTCTAGACTTTCCTTTGAAGACCCTGTTCAGGCAGTCATGATATGTATGTCACTGTTCACGCCAGTGTGGACATTTTTTGCTCACTTTAACCCCCTAATCCCCTATCAAAGGCAGATTCAAACTAGTAGAGGTTGTCAGACCATTAAAGCTGCACCTGTTTAGAAGGATTAGAATTGTTATGGAGCAGCTAACTGCAGGGTGAGTAGCACACAACCAAAAGCTACATATACCTAAGTAAAATGTAAAGAAAAACACCCCTGGGCAGGCGCTCAATGATCAAAACTCCACTTTCTCTGTTGTAGTTCAGTGAATTTATTCACACCATAAACTGGCAAAGAATACTTCAAGGTGCACAAAAACTTAAAACTGTTAAGTGATAATGTTAGTAAGTGACTTTACATAAATGACAACAATTACAGTCATCAGACTTATTTCATAATTAACAATGAAATACTGCCAACTACACAGCCCCGAGTTTCGCCCCTCTGGGCTTTTTCAAGGCAAGAACCATAGTAACAATATCATTTACTATTTTCAGAGTCCTACTAGTATCAAGTTGAGTGCAATTAATGTCGCCATTTAAAAGGGACAAATCTTCAAACAGGAGTTTCCATATCCGCTGGTTTAAAGTTATTAAAGCGGGTCCATCACACAAGTTATGAGGACAACGCTTCCTCTTCTTTGCTGTGTACAGCTATACAACATAGATGAATTAATAACTTGCTTTTTAGTAAATGTGATTTTTTGGACAATGATACTACTATGCTGTGCAATATCATGCCTTTATAATTATTTTTATGTTGGGGTCTTCTCATCACTTATAGAAAAGGCCCCTCTTCTGTACTTATCGTATGATATCATCCATGGTGAACAATTAGATTGCTAATCATTTTTTAATCAAAGTCCATGTTTAGGGTATGTAGAGGACTATGGGCCTCGTTATTCGTCTGGCGGCAACCGTGCTGGTAAAACTGGCAGGTAGCCGCCGGACCCGTAAACAGTTACCAGCGCCAGGCTGGTATTACAACCCTGGCGGCCGGAAAGACAGGCACCAGTAATATGTTGTTCCAATTCCCATGGAGTGGGGACCATGGAAACACTGGCACCGGTAATAACGGTGCTGGTGCTTCCGTGAAACTGTGTGGGCGGGTGCCAGTCCGCCCGGCAAGTCAGACCTGCCGGGCGGGAGAGCACCCGCCCATCAGACTTGTACTTTGCCGGTACAGAAACAACAGTGCCAGTAACCTTCTCGGCACCATTGTTTCCGGACCGGCAAAGTTGTAATAAGGCCCCATGAATGTCAGATATTACTAGATCTGTAAACACAAATAAAATGCAATTGAAACTCAATGTTGAAACGATCAATCATTTTAATTATTTTTCATGTTTTGCTATGTACAATGAGTCGAGTACTGATGCAGTGGTTCTGGACGAAACACGAAGAGCTCAGGGACAAAGGTAAAAGTGGCTGTCATAATTTATTATGCATTGTGGTGTCATGTACCGTTCACTGTGTAAAGTGAGCATTAATGTGAAATTGTGTTATTTGTTAAATTGACTTACTAGCTGTTTCCTAGTAATGCTCATTCAACGTTTTTCACTACTCAATACATGAAGCACATCCAAAAAACGTATTTTTCAATTTGCGAATACATATTTTGTTCTCATGAGTTTTCATCTATGATTTGCATGTGGCTACAGTAGTGCATACTGTTAGCTCTATTACTTATGACACTAGCGATGCACAACAGGTATTTATGTGAAACGTATGTTATTATTTTAAGATCTACAGTAAAACTATTGAAAGGTGAAGTAATAACTTTCATTCTAGTTAAAGTGGTTGTCTGATCCTTATTTATCATAAGCCTTGATAACATTATGCCTTTATAGATAATTTAATTTTGACCTGTTCTCCTCACTTCCTGTGCTGTGGCATGATTCTGTAAAGGAAAATCATGTTTACATATCAAGAAATAGCACACAAGGTAAACAGTTGGTTTGGTTTGGTTTTTTATTTGTATAGCGCACAAAGCCCAGGGGCATCTAATTGCTTTAATTTAAGAAAATGGTTACAGTAAGTGCAGAAGACAGATAATGTTACAGTAATTACAGCTCAGGCATACAATGGGCCTGGGTGGTGCAGGAGAATACATACATGGAAAAGCTTTGCTACTTGTTGCAGGGAGCTACATCAGGTACATATGAAGGTCATGATAGATACAATGATATATACTTAGGAAAGCTCTCCCCATGTTACAGGGAACTACATCAGGTACATATGAAGTCATAATAGGTACGCGGAGTATATACTTGGGAAAGCTCTCCTCATGTTGCGGGGAACTACATCAGGTACATATGAGACATAATAGGTACAAGGGAGTATATACTTGGGAAGGTACAGGTAAGGTACTGATATCGATATTGATATTTTATTTCTATAGCGCTCGTACACAAGTGTTTCAGAGCGCGACAAGGCAAGGGAGGGGTACAGGGGAGAACAAAACATCGATCTTACTAGGCCCAGTGACAACGTGCAAGTGCATCGGAGAGGGGGAGGGGAAAAGTGCATGCAAGGGGGGGAGAAGTGGAAAGTGCTGATCAAAGGAGAATCAGATAAATAATAATAAATAAATAAATAATAAAGGCAACAAAAAGTGGTAGTGCAGCCAGCAAGTGGCAAGTGCTGCGTTTAATGCAGCAGACAGGGTAGGTCTGATAAGTGCAGGAAGAAAAGGGGGGCACTGTATGGGTACAGATACAGACCCCAGTGCAAGGGGTGGCCCGGAGGCAGTGCGGGAGGGTGGCAGGGTGAGCAGGTACCTGGGCCCGGAGGACAGAGGTTGGCCAGGTGCACAGTGCCAAGAGAGAACAGATCAGCAGGGGAGAGGGGGAGCAAAGGCAGAAGCAAAGAGGAAGGTATTGAGATGCTTCCGGAACCGGAGATGGTTCTCCTCAAGTTTTAGAGTGGCATGGAGGCTGTTCCAGAGGGAGGCCCCTGCCGAAGACAGAGATCTACCCCAGCTTGTTTCTTTGAAAAACGACTGACCCTGAGGGAGTTAGAGGTAGAGGAGCGAAGAGCTCGAGAGGGGAGGTATTTGCGGTGGGATAGCTGAAGGTATTTTGGACCCAGGCCCCAGAAAGCCTTGTGGACAATGCAGAGGGTTTTGAATTTAATCCTTGCATCCACTGGGAGCCAATGGAGAGATTTCAGAACTGGAGAGATATGATCCCAGGGCTTGTGGCCAAGGACAAGTCTCGCAGTCCTGTTCTGGATTAGTTGCAGAGGGCAGAGCGTGGAGGCAGGTAGATTTAAAAAGAGGCTGTTACAATAGTCCAACCTAGAGAGAACCAGAGCTTGGGAGACCATGAGCTTCTGTAGAAAGGAGAGGAAAGGCAGAGTTTCTCTGAGGAGGTGCAGTAGGAAGTTTGACTTTTTAGAGACATCAGAGATGTGGGCAGAGAAGGAAAGTGTGGAGTCAAAGATGACCACGAGGTTCTTAGCCTCGCAGGTGGGGGTAGGAGGAGGGCCAAGGGAGGCCGGCCAGAGAGTGAGAGGAAAGGATGGTGAAGATGTGCCGATGAGGAGGATCTCCATCTTGCTGGCCTTCAGACAAAGATCATTGGCGGCACACCAATCTTAAATGGCAGTTAGGCAATCAGAGATGAGAGAGGGGAGAGGAGGTGGCAGAGGGCAGCCTGAAAATGAGTTGAGTGTCGTCAGCATAGCACTGCAAATTTGAGCAGAAAATGGCAATGCAGTGGGCAAGAGTTGCCAGGTATTGGTTGAAAAGCCAGGGCGAGACGTTAGACCCCCGGGGAACACCACAGGTAGAGAGGAAGATAGATGATAGGAAGGACCCAAGTTGGACCTGGGAGGGTCGATCAAAGAGGAAAGAGGTCAGCCAGGCCAGAGCCTGATCAGTGATATCCAGGTTATCACAGAGACAGTTGAGCAGGATGGTATGGTTGATCGTGTCGAAGGCAGAAGAGAGATTGAGTAGGATGAGGATAGAGGGAATGTTAGAGTCAAGGTTGGATAGCAGATCTTCACGGATGTTCAGGAGAGCAGTTCTGTGTTTCTGGCAGCTTAGAAGCCAGACTGGTGGTCGTAGAGACAGCCAACAGAATTGGAATGAAGGTTAAGCTGAGAGATGGGCAGCTTTTCCAGGAGTTTGCCCAGAAAGGGAGTAATGAAAATTGGGTGATAGTTAGCCCGACAAGAAGGATCGGCTGTGGGTTTCTGTCAGGAAAGGAAGAAGGCGATGGATATGGCAGGGGAAATGTGCACGAAATACACAGTAAACAACCTTGAATATAACAACGTGCATTCAATACCCAAGACTCGTGTATACCACTTTAAGAAAAGGAATGTAGGGTAAGCACTTAGAACCTCCTTATGACTGAAAGGAAAGTCGGCAAACTCCTTACCCACTATGCTATTACAGATACTGACAGCGCTAAGCCCACGTAGAGGGCAAGCAGGGACAGAATCTGTAAGCTGACACTCTAGATGGTACTGGATAAGGAATTTGGAAACAGTACTCAAAGGACCGGAATGACCACATGAATGCCAGTACTCACGAAGACCGGAAAGACCACTTGGATGTCCGTATTCACGAGGACCGGAAAGACCACTCAGAAGTCAGTACTAACCCACAACCCTGTAAATCAAACAAGAACCCAGAAGGCAGTAAAGGCAAAGAGTGAGGATGACTAAATACCTAAACCCAAGTCAAGAGGCAAGAAGGAATAGTACAGTGTGGAAAACAAAAGATAATCACACAGGGGCTAGTTACAACAGCTTCCCATACCTAATAATAAAATAGGAAATAAATGTAAAAGTGTAAAGGAAAACATGGCATGGATCCCAATAGAAGGCAAGGATCAGGAGCAGTGAAAACGATTTCAAAAGGGAAACTTTCCCACCCATCCAAGGTGAAAAGGCAGGAAACTAAACCTGTAAAGGAAAGATTAATGCAACAAGTCTTTCAGTAGCAAAGGGCAATTTCTAGGAAACAGTGAACACAGGCAATTGGGCTACAGCAAAAGGAAAGCTCAGAGAAAGGCTGCCTGCAGACAGAGAAAGGGAGAAAGGGATTTCCAAAAGGCAGAAATCAATTAGGCATACAAATACGAATTCCAGGACAAGGAACAAGAAACACTAACTAGAACTGGGCACAAAAACTAGGAACCAGGAACAAGGGACCAGTCACGACAGGAACGCTGCAACAATGACCAGCGCTGGACTGAAGCAGACTGAGGCTTTTAAAGCTGCTTAACGAGCACACCCCTCAGGCGTGTCGCCTGCTGCACCTGCAGCCACAGGTGTTGCCTATCCTCCACCCAGCCTTGTCCTGCAAGGGAGGAGGTGAGGCAGTGAGCCAGGCATTCTGGGAAGCATAGTCATTTGATTATAGTAGCAGTAGCATGCTGGCTGCCAAAAACCTGGAATGGATCCGGAAGGGAAGTAATTTGGGAAATAAGGTTTTAGCGCTCCCAATTCATCAGGACACTGTAGCATAAGGTTCGGAGGAAATGTCCAGTAGGGAAGAAGCCCCAAAACATGCCCCCAAGTGGCGGGAACGGGAGCGAAGGGAGCGAGCCGTGACAGTTTCTTGAGAAGAGGATGCACAAGGGAGTGCTTCAGAGGGGAAGGATCCTGAGGCAAAGGAGTGGTTGTAAACATCAGCAAGGGCCGGAGCGAGGGTGTCAATGTGGTCCTTGATGGTTTTAGAGGAACATGGATGAACCTGTTTTGACGAGGCTTTCATAGATCGGACTTGTCTAGCGACCTCATCAGGGGAGAAAAGAGGAAAGGACGAGAAGGAGGTCGGGGGGGTGGCTGAAGGAGGGTCAGCAAGCACAGACGGAGAGGGGAGAGGAGGGGCAGGGGCAGAGAGGGTGGACAGGATGTCCTGGGTTTTTGAGATAAAGTGAAAGGCAAGGGAATTGCAAAGAGCCAGGTGGCATTGCAAAGAGCCAGGTATAATGGGAACAAGTGAATATATATTGGGGAATGATCGGTGTGTTATAACAAGACCAAGGTGGGCGGCACAAACACACAGGTCCTCATAGGCAACCAGGGGTGGGAACACACACACACACATCATCACAGGTGACCAGGGTGTGGGAGCGCGCACACATACACGTCATCACAGGTGACCGGGGGAGTGGGAGTGCGAACACACACATCATCACAGGCGACCGGGGGATGGGAGTACGCACACACACATCATCACAGGCGACTAGTGGGTGGGAGCACACACACACACACACACATCATCACAGACGACCAGGGGGTGGGAGCACACACACACACGTACGTTATCACAGGCGACCAGGGGGGGAAAAGCACACACACACACATCATCACAGACGACAAGGGGTGGGAGCACACACACACACATCATCACAGACAACAGAGGGTGGGAGCACACACGCACACGTCATCACAGGCGACCAGGGTGGGGGAGCACACACATCATCACATAGAATCTGTGATACTAGTCTCAGAGTGGTGGTGGGATGGCTGCACTGGCAGTCCCTCGAGAGGAATACAGAGGCAGTGCCCGGTTGCCGGCCTGCCACACACGGGTAGGTGTGATGACACGGACGCTGTGCTACAGTGCTCATATGTGCAGCCAGGGACAGGTAGCAACAGAGGATTCAAGCAAAAAGAAGGTGCGCTATGTCATGACACTAGGACGGTTAGCAGAGACAAGTGACAAATGAGGGGAAATACCCTGTAATGAAGTCTATACATTCATAGGAGCCATGCGATACAACTAGTTAACACAAATCCACATGCGTATAGATACATGACATATAAATCCATAGGCAGTAGAGGGAAGACCTTTACGAGGTTCAGTGAAGGTAGCGAGCGTGCAGTATGCATTGAGATGGACAATCAGATTAGAAGCAGCGCGAGCACAGCACTTCAATCAGAGTTGTGAGGAATATATTGTACAGGCTCATTTATGATTTAATAAAATGGCTTCTTGTGAAAAACCTTTACCAAGTTTTCCTCCTCATATTTCTGACCACTAACATATGGTGACAGGCATGGGATCAGAACCAGTTGATACAAACTGGGGATCCAATGCGAATATGATAGATTCTAGTCCTATGGATATTGAGTCAGAAGAAGATTGGTATGGACATACTCCTCCCACACCACAGGGGACCAACCAAAACCCCTGGCCATGCTTCTCCTCTGCTTCGCACTTTCCACCTCTCCCCCTTCCATGCACTTTTCCCCTCCCCCCTCCCATGCACTTGCGTGTTCTCAATGTCACTGGGCCTAGTAAGATCGCTGTTTTGTTCTCCTCTGTTCCCCTCCCTTGCCTTGTCGCGCTCTGAAACACTTGTGTACGAGCGCGATAGAAATAAAATATCATATCATATCATATCATGCCCCGCAGGCAGCCCACACCACAGGGGACCCACCCAACACCCCTGGCCATGCTCCGCAGGCAGCCCACACCGCAGGGAACCCACCCAACACCCCTGGCCATGCCCTGCAGCCAGCCCACACCACAGGGGACCCACCAACACCCCTGGCCATGCCCCGCAGGCAGCCCACACCACAGGGGAGCCACCCAACACCCCTGGCCATACCCCGCAGGCAGCCCACACCACAGGGGACCCACCCAACACACCTGGCCATGCCCTGCAGGCAGCCCACACCACAGGGGACCCACCCAACAACCCTCGCCATGCCCCGCAGGCAGCCCACACCACAGAGGACCCACCCAACACACCTGGCCATGCCCTGCAGGCAGCCCACACCACAAGGAACCAACCAACACCACTGGCCATGCCCCGCAGGCAGCCCACACCACAGGGGACCCACCCAACACCCCTGGCCATGCCCCACAGGCAGCCCACACCACAGGGGACCCACCCTACACCCCTCACCATGTGCCGTAGGCAGACCACACCGCAGGTGACCCACCCAACACACCTGGTCATGCCCTGCAGGCAGCCCACACCACAAGGGACCAACCAACACCCCTGGCCATGCCCCGCAGGCAGCCCACACCACAGGGGACCCACCCAACACCCCTGGCCATGCCCCGCAGGCAGCCCACACCACAGGGGACCCACCCAACACCCCTGGCCATGCCCCGAAGGCAACCCACACCACAGGGGACCCACCCAACACCCCTGGCCATTCCCTGCAGGCAGCTCACACCACAGGGGACCAACCAACACCCCTGGCCATGCCCCGCCAGTGATGGACACCTGCCAGCAGGCCCGACTCATGTCCCCCCACCAGTGATGGGCACCTGCCAGCAGGCCCTGACTCATGACCCCCCACCAGTGATGGGCACCTGCCAGCAGGCCCCGACTTATGTTCCCCCACCAGTGATGGGCACCTGCCAGCAGGCCCCGACTCATGTCCCCCCACCAGTGATGGGCACCTGCCAGAAGGCCCCGACTCATGACCCCCCCAGTGATGGGCCCCGACTCATGTCCTCCCAACCAACACATTGTCACAACATACATGCATGTCGCAAATGACCACCCAAATGCCACCCCACGCTGCCCCCCCCCACAGTGCAACTCCACACCCATCCATGGTCCCCACTTCCCAGTACAGGCCCCATGGCATGTCATTCACAGAATCACACATGCATTCACCCAAAGACATGCACGACATGGCCACACAGCAGCGACACATGACTGAGGCAATGACAACTGACACATGCACCAAACAAATGAGAGCAGACCACACAAACATATAAACTGATTAAAATGTATTAAGAAACACAAATCGACCAAACGAAAAGCAACTATGACAACGAAAAATAAATGAATGCGAACTGAACAGAAATGCAAAATCCAAAAAATAGATGTGATTAAAAAGAAAAGCAAATCCTCAGTGGTCCATGTCCAGAGTAAATAAATCAGAATCCAAAGGGAAAAAAAAATACATTCCTTCATGGGTGTAAAATACATACAAGAAAACAATCCACAGTACCTGAACTATTCACAATGAAAATCTGAGGGTCCATTATCCCAAAACAAAATGAAAATTTCCAAAAAACCTACAAGAATACAACTATATACAAAACGTGGAGCAATGTCTGTGGACTCCAAATAAAAAATAAAACCAAAGGAAACCTAAGCCTAAATAACTATATACAATGGCGACAGGCTAGTCCTACGGCTCACCGTTCTTACCAAGAGTCTTGGCCAGGGCATCATCGAACTCTGAGTCTATGGCCGGGAGGCGGGACTGGGCTCAGTCCTCAAGGGCTCGCCGGGACGCCGACATGCTCTCCACCAACTCCCTGCAAGTCTCCTCGAGAAACTCTGCCCGCCTCAATGCCCGCCCCATGGAGTTCTCCGCCCTGACCAGGGTGAGCCGTGCCCTCTCTGCCCGCCGCCGCTCTGCATCCATTTGCTGTCCCATCCGCAGCCACACGAAAGACATACATTGTCCAGGGTCCTCCTGCCCTTCGGCCGATGCCTGCCCCCGTGATGGTGTATGCCCCGAGTCCGGACACCTCCTACGTCGAGCCTGGTGCTGCTGCCTTGATGTCATCTGCCTGTGCCACCACGTCTGCCTCCGGGATGCTGACGACCCCCGGGGCTGTCGTGGGCGTGCCCTGCTGAAGTTGCCTGCATATCCTCCATTGCCAGGGATCCTGTTGCTTGGGTGACCACCTCTGCTGAACCTCCAACTCCCGACTGTGGCAGGGATGAGATCTCCACCAGCCTGGCTGCGGTGGATGAGGCAGGTCCACAGGGTGCCCTGGTGGCATCTGGGCCGGAAGACAGCATGGAGGACGACTGGCGCATAGTGGGTGCAGAGGAGGAGAGGGTCGCAAGAGTGGCCAGCACATGGAGGAACCCTGTGACAATGAGCCGTCCTAGCCAGTTCGGGATGGCACACAGCTGTTCGTGATGATGTTCGTTGTCGTGCCTGGAATCACGCACATCATCACGAATCATGCATTTGCGCATCACGACACCGACTAGGACAGGCTCAACCCTGTCACGGATTGCCTGGTCCACAGGTAGAGAAAGGTCAGTTGATGTAGACACATCCTCTACCTGCGGACGGGCCTGGAATGAGGCATCCCCGCTGGTGCAGAGTGATGCAGTCGCAGAATCAGGGACAGGATTACGCAAAGGCACCTCCGCGACGACCTGTGCTGCCTCCTGCCCCTGCCCCTGGACTGCACCACTTGCACAAGTGGAATCACCCCCACCAGACCCCATGTGTGGCTCTAATACAGCCTCCTCCTCCTCCTCACCCACCACCAACCTGGATGCCTCCACACTGTCTTCCGCTTTGTCCTGCCCCTGTGGGGGCTCACCTGCCCCTTCCACTGCCGAGGAGCCCACTCCCAGCAGCTCCCCTCGGCAGCTGCGGACGCGGAACCAGTCCCCTCGCTTCCGGAAGATGATAAATGGTGGGAGGATGACTGGGCCATGCATCTCTACCTGGTGGAGGCATCCCTGCCGCTTATCTCCACAGCGCCGTCTGCGCCCTCTTCCTCAATCACCACTGTAGATAGGGAGACATTGAACACAAGCATCAGGGTACCAAACAATAGTCTGCTGGACACAAAGCAAGTGCACATGAGTGTCACTGTCAAATGTCACTCCCATCATTACCGTCCACAACAAAGGGGTCAGTGCAAGCAACACACATCCACAAACAAACATGGCACGTGCTACAGACATTTGCATCCATGTCCAAGGCACTGTGTGTACATCAGAAGGGGGGCTGGACCTTACATGCATCATGGGACATGCACATCAGATGCACACACACCACCGGACAGTCATGCATCTGCCCATGTCTACCTCCTGTCACAGAGCACATATTGGCAACAGTGCTGCATCAGTCAATCAGGCATCGAGATGGCCATGTATCATGCATCCATGGCGTTTCCCAGTCATACACCCACCACTCACACACACGCACATGTATACCGTGCACGTCCATGAAGGTGAAATAAGCATCCATGTCTCACGCCCCAGACATGGAACAGTACAGACACAGGCATGCAAACATGTGTGCGTCGTCACATGCTGGTGCACATCATGCATTGCAACACAGGCATCATTGATGTGGATCACGCTTGACTGCATTCACATGCAGCACCATCATGTCCCTGCACACAGACATCCATACATTGGGAATGCTAGACATACGGCCGAGGTGGCCACTCCTGCCACACCTCAACATGCACTACGCTGCACATGAACACATGGAATCTTACCACTCAACTCCAGACAGGTCTGCAACTCGAGGACCTGGAGGTGAAGCGCTGGGCGTGTGCGCTCCAGGACCCGCATCTGCATGTTGGTCAACTGGTCCCGGGCCCACTTCTCCACCAGCCTTAACAAGGCGCAGGGCCTTGGTTTGGGTCCTGGAGCTGAAGTCCTCCCAGTGCTTTTGGACGCGTTGGTAGTCACGGGATGCCACCCCCTCCGCATTGATGGCATTCACAATGTCCGACCAGATCCTCCATCCTTCCTTGTCGAGGCGCGATGTCGAAAAGAGGGCATCATAATGCCCCAGGACTTGCTCCACCAGGATGTCAACTTCATTTGCAGTGAAGCTGACAGCCCTCTGCCTCTCTGCCAGGGGGTTGCCAATGGCCCCGGATGGTCTTTGGTCCGACATGGCAACCCCCGGGGCAGGTGTGGGTGGGCAACTGGGTCCTGGGGCTGGGCTGTGGAGCGATGGTACACCAGTTGGGAGTCTTCTGGGTCAGCAGAGGTGGTCTCAGGAACAGGATCCCTGGCAATGACTTCTGTGCAGCCACCAAATAGTAAGGCACGTTGGCAGCAGGGCAGGCTGGCAGCAGCAGATGGCTCGTAGGAGGCTGCTCGGGGTTCTGGGGGGCAGGTAAATGGCCTTCTGGGCAAGAGTGTGGTCTTCCGTTTGTTGTCGCGTGGCCAGCTTGATGCAGAGTGAGTCCGCACATGAAAAAACAGCACGTGAACGTGTAATCCGAGGAAAGGCCCTTAGCGCATAAGTGCGTAAGTGATGTGACACACGGGGGTGTTGACTTCGCCAGGGGTTAAAGGTCCGCGCGGGTAAGCAGTTCACTGTACTTGCTTTTCGTGGAGACCGACCGTGTGTGTTTCTTCTTCTTGTGGGTTCACACGTGATTACTTCACAGCGCTTAAAGTCTGTACTTCTTGGGAGGTTTATTCCACACACGTGGGCTCCCGGGGGTTGCGTGCACATTTATTTTCATTTTTTGTGTGCCTGAGCATTGCGTGACCCGTCTTTTATCACCATGGGTCACAGACAGCCTAGCAGGAGCACAGGGGTGCGTCTAACATCACGTACCCTGCCCCCTTCGCCCCAATTGCCCAGGACAATTGTTGTGCGCACCTCCCATTGGCAATATACCATCTGTGCTATGGTTGGGAGGCCAACAAAAGGGAAGGGCAGCAAAGCTGGGTGACCTCCCAGGGCTGGGGCAAGTGGACGGGGTGTCCAGGGAGTCCAGGGAGGCCAAGGTGGACGCGGAGGGAGACGTGGCCAGGGTGTACCACCGGGGCTGGATGTCCAGCAATTTGCTGGGACAGCCATGTCACCACCCCCAGCGCGTCAGGGAGATGCTGCTGCTGTAGTCATCCCCAGCGCACATCTGACCCCACAGCCAGTGTCATCAGCTGGCACGGGCCACCAAGTGGTGGAAGCTGCAGGTGCAGCTGTGGCAACCACCACCCAGGCTGGGGGTCATCCAGCGCACCCTGCCTTGGCACAGGACTCCCAGGCGGATTTACAGGGCAGGAAGGCCAAGCCACGTGTGTCCAAGGTAGCTGTGACCAAGGCACATATTTTGACATCTGCTGACCCAAGCAGCTAGGTGGTGGGAGTTGCATGGGCAGATGCAGCCGACACCACCTCAGCAGTGAGTCTGCCAGCCAGGACTGTGCCGGTCACAGCCCTTGGCACTGAGGCAGTTGTGCTGCTGGGTCCTGGCAACAGCACCCAGCAGCCAATCACACAATCTAGGCCTTCCGTCCTCATGCCGATTCCTACTCCCATTGGCCAGTCCACCATTGCCACTGTCCCAACTGACCGGAGCGGCATTTGCCTTTCAGGGTACGCACAACCGGCCAAGAGGAGAAAGTGTGCTTCTGCGCAAGAGGCTGGGACTCCAGAAACGGCATCGGCCTCCGGCACGGTAAGGAAGAAGCCTTTCAATAAAGAGGAGCTGGACTTCCTTGTGGGCTACATGTCGGCACACGACCGCGATATGCTGGTGGTCTCAGGTTGACATACTACGCCTGCCTAGCGTCAGGTCCACTGGCAGTTCATTGCAGATGGTGTGAATGCAATGGGATATGAGAGGCGCACAGCCCAGGATTGCCACAAGCGTTGGACTGACCTCTAACGCTGTGCAAAACAAAAGCGTGCCTCTAATACTCCCTGACTCTGGTGACTGGCAGAGGGCCACCACCAGAGGAGGATGAACTCACTGCGCACGAGGGAATCGCTACAGAGTTTATCGATCAGGGACAGATTCAGGGAGTGGGAGAGATACTCGATTATGACACAACGTCCGGTGAGTCTTGATGCGTGTCTGTCCAGCCCATGTGTGTTTTGCTTGTGTGATGTGTTGTGATTGACTGCCAGTTCAGGCTATGTATTGATGAGTGACAGGTGTGACACACGCAATGCTTTACCGATGTGTGCTTGTCGTCATGCAGTCTGCATGCAGGACATGTGTGATCATTCATGGACCATTGCATTCCCTGCAAGCCCCTGTGGGTCCGTGGCAGGCTACTCATTGTACCACATCTCCAGTATCTTATCCGTCTCATGGTATTTGCTCATTCATATCATGCTTACTCAGGGTCACTTCATCATCATGCACATGTTTATGGTGTCCTTGTCTGAGTCGGGCACAGGCCTCCCTCTGTTACAGCCACCCTGCTTCCAGGCGACTGGTGTTGTGGCTTCTGCCTGCATAGATGTACTTGTGATGGTTCCTCATGTGTCCTGCTTTCTGTCCCCCTCTCATCTGTTGTAGTCTCAGTTGTCTCAGATGATGCAATTGACACCTGCAAACACTGTCTGCAACTTCACAGTACTGTGGTCAGCCATTCAGAGCCATGCACTGGCTCACTGCCATTCCCCGGGGGGGAGGGGTTCAGTGCATCCCTACAACCCAGTGCTAACACTTTGCACATGATGACTGCACTTGCCCTTACAGTGCTGTCATGTCACACACATGATTGGCATCACTACATTTCTGGTTCTGTTGATAGTTGAGGACGTACACATGTGATGTACTGCACACGTGCACTTCTGAGCCATGTTTCACGCTTCAACATGCCTATTCCCTTGTGTGTTGTCAAAGTGACCTGCCATGTATGTATCCATTTGCCTCCCTTCACTGTATTTCAAGGCACTTGCGTTGTTTCATCCTGTGGCACGTGTGCTTTTATAGATATTCATGTTCTTGTAGTGCATGTTGACATGCATTTTGCATGTGTCATGGACACATATATTGGACTTACTGCTGTGGCTATTTGGGAATTGTGCCATGGCTTTGCTACGTGCCATCTCTTTGTTGACATCTGTAATATTTGCAAAGATATTGGCCTGCCAGAAGGTTATGTGTGATGCAGTTGATATGCAACATGCAATACATGTGTGGGTTTTGCATTTGACACGCATCCATGTCTGCTTCCAGGGTCCCCTTCCATTTCATTGCCACTGAATGCATGCCAGAGTTTGTGTCGTGTGTGACATGGCTGTCTCATGTGTTGGCCCTCAATATAGTGTTGTATATGTGTGTGGTATGTGCTGCTGACATGTGTACTAATGTTTATTTTAATTTTTTTACAGGTGATGATGCACCAGAAGCAGTGGAGGAGGAGATGGCAGACAGGGTGGAGGGTTCAGGTCACCAACCATCCACCAGTGGTGGTGGAGTGGTAGGCTACGGACATCCCTCAGTGCTCCAGGCCATCCTGTCCAGGCCTGCCTCTGGGTATGGCTCTGAGGATCTCTCTGACTCTGATGTTGAATCGGATGCTCATGAATCCATGCCGATGACGGTGGGTAATTCTGCAATGGATTCTGTTCTGTCCGCCACACCTGCAGTGGCGGTAGACCCCTCAAGGGGCCAGTCAGTGTTGGTATGTCGGCCTGTGGTGGTTACTGGTGCAGAGTCACACTCCACAACATTTGCTCCTGTTCCTGGGGCAGCAGATCGACGGAGGAATGCAGTCCTGCAGCTGCAGGCTGTGCCAGCACAACAAGGACCACGTCTCATTGTGCCCTGGAGGTGTGGTGTCCAGCGCGGCCGTGCGCCACTGGGGAACACTGGGTGGGAGCAATCCATGTATGCCAATGTACAGCAACAGGGGGGAACAATTGAGATGTTGGCTCAAGGCATGGAAAGTTTGGCTGATTCCATTCTCCCCCCTGATAGGCAGGTGGAGCTCCAGCAGCAGGCAACGCAGTCCACGTGCCGCTAGCTCAGGCTGGGCACGGCGGCATCCAACATGGCCCACCGGGCAGAACTGGTGGCTCTGCACTCAGCTATTACTGCTGACGCACAGGTCAACAGAGAAGCCCTGAAGGTAGATCACTCCTCCCTCAGAAGTACTCTGGCTGCTCTCATCATGGGCCAGGAGACACGGGCAGAACAGAGGATGGTGCAGCTGGAATGCACCCTCTCGGTTCAATTCCATGCAAGCCGGGAGGAGGTGCGTCTGTCACGTGAGGCCTCCCTGGCAGAACTTCATGTAGCACGTGAGTCCTTGCAGGAGGAACTCCAGGTTACACGTGAGGTGGTGCATGGGGACCTCTGTGCCATATTCATACAGAACCAAGCTCACCAGGCCCGCATGCTTGCTGCCGTGGAGGGCTTGCTGGGGCTATGCGTGATCAGGCACCTGTGCCACGCGTACCTCCTGATGTACAACCAGGGGGTGACGACGACCTATCTCTCACTCAGGTCATGCCGTGAAGACCATGAGCCCATGGAGGAATATTTCTTTTTAGTTTCAACATCGACACATGTGGGTGTTGAGGTGCACCCTGTACCTCCCCCCTCCTGGGTGGTCCTCCCCCCGAGTCCACTATGGCCATTTTTATTTTTTGTCGATTGTACTTTTATTTTGCAGTGTGCTGCTATATGGCATCCGATGGCATCCATTGTGTGTTCTGGCTGGGCCCATACAGGCTTGTCTCGTGTTTGTGTTTGTAACTTGGGGTCTTGAACGATATGCCACTCCTGCTTCCCCTTTCCATGGGCTCGCAAGGATAGCACCGTGTGACAGTAACTTACACAGAGGCATTGGACTTCCGTCATATCGGTGGCCAGTCTGAAGTCCAACTTGTGTATACACACCTAGTGGGGATTCATGATGGTTTGTCCAGTGCACGGTTGGACTGCAATTTGGTGAGTATATTGTTGACTGTGCATGATTTCATTCTGCTAATTCATGTATTGCCTTGACTGTATACATTGTTGATGCACTTCATGCTGTATACTGTCCCATGCCCCCAATAGCTGTCAAGGCCACTCTCATGATGGTAGGAGGACATGTGTTGGCAATGTCACATTGAGGCACTTGTGCTATGGTGTTTACTCACTGTCTGACATTGTCACTGTTGGGTCCTGTGTTCATGATGTGTTATGCTGGTAAATTGATAGTCCTGTGTTGGCTTTGCTTTTGATGTGTCACAGGATCAGCAATATGTTTCTGTTGCAGATGTGGCTACAACAGAGTGGTTAAAATGGAAAATGTATGCTACAATGTGGGTTCATGCATTTCCTATGCTAACATCATTGAATCGTGCTGCAAACACACCCCCACAACACACACAACACCCCCCCACCACCGCCCAACATCCACCTACCCACACACTACTTGCCTTCTGAGACATGCTGTGCCCCTGCTGTACATGTTCACATTGACTTTTGTGATCGTGAAATGGCGCCGCTGGCTGTTTTTTTTTCCCTTTGTTTTTTTATGCAGCTACAAGGGTTTCCACCCCACTCACAGTACCGCGTGGTGTGGTGAGCGGGGTGTTGCGGGGGACAACCCCGCAGCACCCATATTTTCTTTTATTTTTTGGAATTCCCTGAAATGCATGCCACCAAAGGTTCAGGGTTTTGGTGTTCAGACATTTGGTGGCATGAATTTACTTACTTTTAGTATAGGTTGGATGTTTTTGCTCACTCTTTTCTTCAGAGTGCATGTCTGAGGGGATTGTCTGTGGCCTGTTTCCATTTGTAACAGTGTGCTTTGTGAAAGCTGTATCATGTGTGTTGATATTTTTATTGAGGTTTTCACATTGCATGCCATGGCATGGTGTGTGGGGTGGGTGACATGGGGTTGAGGGAGGTTTAGGTGACATACCAGCATTTGGATGTGCTATTTTGCATGGGGTGGGGTGTAATCTGTAGCTTGCATGTGTGCCTTTTGGTCACACAGGATTGTGTATGTTTAAGTGGCTAGGGATGCACACTTTGCTGCAAATCCAAGGACACATTCTCAGGGTGTTAAGGTTGTGACAGTTGACTGTCCCATTTCATCATCGATTGTCACCTGGAATGTGCCAGGCCTGTGTGCACTCCGCAGGAGGGGGGGGGGGAGTTTAGGTGAAAAATGTAGCCACAAGCTGGGTACGGGCTGTCTCGCCACGTGCCCTTTCCCCTCCCATGTGCAGCGGCTGTGCGTGTGGTTGGGGATGTGGGGGCACCACCATGTCCACCGGTACGCCCTGCCGGGTTGCAACATTGTGCAGGACACATGCTGCCACAATGAACCTGCACACTACTGGGGGCGCATATAGTAGCTTCCCACCAGAGTGGTCAAGGGAGCGGAAACGTGACTTGAGCACTCCAAATGTGCGCTCCACTATTCCCCGGGATGCAATATGGGCTGCGTTGTATCTTACCTGGGGTGGTGTGGTGGGGTTTCGTATTGGCATCATCATGTGGGTGCTCAGAGGGTAGGCACTATCCCCTGGGGAGGTTATAATGGTTGTCATTAGTTGGGTTTGTGTATTTGTCTGTGTGTGACATGCATGCATGTGTACAGGCATCTGTACTCACCAATGAGCAATGTGTTGCCATGCCTCCCAGCTTCCAGGTCCCGGTGTAGGGCTGACATTCTGAATATGAAACTGTCATGGGTGGACCCAGGATAGTTTGCATAGACAGAGGTGATGATTCCCTTGGCATCGCATACAACCTGCATGTTGATGGAATGCCAGTGCTTACGGTTGCGATAGATGTGCTCAGTGGCCCTAGGTGGACATAGGGCCACATGGGTGCAATCAATGGCACCGAGCACTCTGGGGAAGTGTGCCACCCAGTAAAAGTCCTGGACCACGGCCTGCCTTTCTGCGGGGGCTCTGGGCATGTATTTGTGCCTGCGGACTGAGGGGCGTGTAGTCATGATTGCGACACCTGGTGTAGGCAGCGTGACTGCGTGGCCTGTGAGACCCCCCAACTATGGCAGTTGTCCGCTGAAATGAACCAGCGGCCAAAAAATGCAGGACATTGAGCACCTTTTCCAAGGCGCTTAGTGCTTGGGAGCACAAGGTGGGTGATGTGAGGGCATCCTCCCATTCAGTGACCAGGTCTAGGATGATATGAGGTGGAAACCTATACATGCCATAGACCTGGTCATCAGGCATTCCAAAAAGGCTGGTCCTGGGTAAGAAAATGCAGGGCCTGGCTATCTTCTTCCTCCTGTCCCCCGATCACTGCTGCGAGAAATGGGACATTCATCGTAGCTGTATATGCTTGCTTGTTGTTTGTGCGTGCTTTTATGCTGCGCCAGCCCGCTTCCGCCTGCTTTCGCGTGGCGGATGTGTTTCCGGCTTTGCGTGTCTTTTGACGTGCGCGGGTTTGCCCAGTTCAATTCCATGAATATTTGTTCTTAGCGCGTGTGTGGGCGTTGCAAGGGTTTCACTGCTGTACTTCCCCCGTTACGCCCACATTTTCAAGTGTCTTTCCCCATTTCACATGTTCCGCCCCCTTTTTAGGTGTGTGCGCTGGACATTGTGCGCCTTCACTGGGCGATTCGCGCACAGCTTTCAGGATGTCGCAGTGACGTGTGTGCCACGCGCGGATTCAGCGCAGGTCCCAGGGAAGTCACGCGCAGTACCTTCCATGAATCGGTAAACGGCTGCATGCGTGCATTTCGCACACATGCACTGCGTTTCTCACGCTTGCGCTAGACATTTCAGCGCACAATGAATCCATGAATTACCCCCATTATTGGTAGCACCTCCGGAATCCTTCCGTACTTCTTCCCGTTTGACCTGAAGCACACAGCGTTTCCCATTCACAAATTTTAAGGGCCAACTCCCTGATGAACACCTGCCTTCAGTATACCAGGTGGGTTCCCCCTCATTATGGGGGCGGGATCAACTTCACAGAAAATAAGGCTTTCAGAATTGCACTCCACAATATGCCCCAAGTATTGTTGAGTATGCACTACTGTGTCCTCTACCGAAACAACTCCAGTCTCCCCTCTTCTTGGGTCTGGATCCACTGTAAGGCTCCTGGCATTAGTTGCCGCGGCGGGTGCCCCATGTGATGACATAACCACATTATTTTTAGTCAAGCCATGAGAAAACAAAAACTCCTTAGCAGTTACATGCATTTTTATATTTTCTAATTTAAAAAGTAGGGATTCCAGTAGCACTGAATTAGCTTGTCTTTCAGTCTTAAGGCTCTCATATAATGAGACTAGAATGCAGAGGACCTGATTTATTTCCACCAATTATTGATCCCCTGAAGGCACCCACACCCTGTGACCTCAGATTTCCTTGCAGGAAGTGTGGCGAGGTACCAATTGTTGAGAAAGATGTTTCAAGATCCGGAATATACCGGTGGCTAATCCCAGGTGACGAGTCTAAATAACTTGAATAATCTCTGCTCTGAATATAGTGAGCTGAGGGTTCCATAACATGTTGTGGTGTAATAATGGTATTTGTGGAGATTGGCGCTAATCCTGCTTTCCTCTGTAAAGATGTTGCCTGCTTGCCTTATTTAGAGAAGTAGGAGGTAATTAATTTGGCAGATGATTTACCCGCCTGCTCTTCCCCAACCAAGTCCACTGATTTACTGTTTGCTGAGGACGGTCCCAACGTCTGTGAATCTATCTGTGGAACAAATTCACGTATAGCATGGTCTAGAAGCACAACAGCCAACAGTGATGGGGGAGCAGCATATTCACTGCAGCCCAGATCTCTTCATCTGCAATGAGTGCTCCAAGTATTGGGGGGAGACATTTCATGTTGTCTGCCCCGTAGATCGTACATATAATTGGGGTTCCTCCTCTCACTACTTGCTTAGACCCCCAGATTCTGCGGACCAACAGTAAATACTGTCTAGGTATTATTAAAAGCACTCACCAGCTCTTACTGCCAAAAAATGTTACTTCGGTCCGTGCTCTGCTCACCCCCGTGCCACGAAGTCCAGACAGAATGCACAGACTGGGCCTCATTACGGGTCCGGCGGTAACCGTGCCGATGATACCGGCGGGTTGCTGCCGGACCCGTAATGATTTACCGGCGCCTGACCTGCCCTGGCGGCCCGGAAACTCAGTTGGCGGTAAATTGTAAGTACCCATTCCCATAGAGTCCGATAGGACTCTTTGGGAGTGGGGACCACAGAAGCACCAGCGCCGTTAATAACAGTGCCGGTGCTTCTGTGAAAACTCTGCGGGTGGGTGCCGTCCCGCCTGGCAGTATTGACCTGCCGGGCGGGACGGCACCCGCCCGCAGAGTTGAAGTGTGCCAGTCTGGAAACAACAGTGCTGGTAAGCTTACCAGAACTGTTGTTTCCAGACCGGCACACTTAGAATGAGGCCCACTGTCTCCACTCCGCTCCGCGGTATGTTTAGCGATTTTAACACTCCTCCTCCTTCCAAGCAATGGTCAGCAACGACAGACTGCAGCTCCAAGATTCGCACACAGACTGTCTCCACTCGTCTCCACTCCACTCTGCGGTATGTTTGGGGATTTTAACACTCCTCCTCCTTCTAAGTAATGGTCAGCAACGGCAGACTGCACCTCCAAAATCCGCACACAAACCTCACTTATGTCTTCCAGGAGGTCCCAATCTTTATATCTTAGCCTCTCAGAAAACAGGCGTGAAGGTTCAGAGTTCTGATTCCTGGGTGAAGAAGATGTCCACCCTCTTGCAAGAGTAGATGCACTCTCTGGGGAAGACAGAATAGGGGGCGGAAGGTCCAAGAACCACGCTCTCCTGGCCCAATCCGGAACACTCAGGATTATTGATTTCCTGAACTTCCTCAACCTAATGATGACATGAGGAATGACGGGGGACTGTGAGAATGCGTACAGGAGTGGAAATTGCCAGCCCACCATGAACGCGTCCCCTAGAGCTCTTCTCTGAGGACATTCCCTCGGGCATAACAGGTTGCATTTCCTGTCCTGTTGATACTGGAGGCGAACAATGCCCCTTGAGGGATTCCCCAAAGGGCAAAGATCTCAAGAAGGACTTTCTGAGCTAATCCCCTGATTGGGAGATTGTGCGCAGCCTGCTCAGAGCATCTGCATCGTGTTCGCTTCTCCAGCTAGGTGAACGGCTGACAGAGAGATTCTGTTTGCAGTACCCAAAACCATAGATGCATTGCCTTCCTGCAAAGTGGTAGTGACCCTACACCTACATTTTTGTTGAGGTAATGCATGACCACTTTGTTGTCCATCATTATCAAGACGTTTTTCCCCTGTATGGAAGGTAAAAAAGCCATCAGAGCCAGTCTTATCACCCTCAGCTCTAAGTCTGCTGATTGTGAGATTGCTCATGTGAGCTCCCCATCCCGTGAGGCAAGAATCCATGACTACTGCTATCTCCGGCCAGGTTTGCCAAAAAGGTTCCCCTATCATCACTTTCTCCTGGCAGGCCCACCACGGGAGATCCTGTGCAACCTTGCTTGGGACCTGAAGAAGGTCCATCATTCTGCCTGAGAACTGTGACCATTGGGATCTTAGGGCCCACGGAAGGGCTCTCATCCTTAAGCGGCCTGGCACCAAGAAAATGCAGGACGCCATGAGGCCCAGCAACCTCAAAAAATGGAAATCCGTCAGATATTGGGCATTCTAAAATCTTATACAAGACAAGGCGTAGTCACACCAGGAATTCATTATGCACAAACATAAATTAGCACAATTTCATTATTGATCCTATTGTGAAATGCTGGACGAATCAACTTAGTCCTGCTAGTACAGTCAGTACAAGAAAAAAATAATTACAACTGTCACATAATGACATGTCATTACTTTTTGTCTGCCTAGTGCAAGCACTTGTTATTGCAAAAATAATTTATTTTGCTTCTTTGGCTTGCGTATTAAAAGCATGTTTTTGTTTTAAAAATTCGTTCTTATCACATCAACATGAGCATTCCTGAGGTAGTGCTAAAGAATTATAAACATGTTGATTGTACATACAAAAATCTGAATGCATACAGCAGGCCAGACAGATGAAATGGAATGAAGTGAAGGATTGATGAAATTATTATTTAGTACTAAAACAATGAGAACACTCCCTCGGTCATGCTAACTCTTTAACTAATAAAATGAAACAATCAAAGAATGAGAAACCAAAAAGTCACAGTCAAAGGCTCAGGGGTCTACATAAAATACAGCATAAATCAGTATAACTCTGGTGCCTTCCAGACGTGGCCACTGCAGATTTCCAAGGCTATACGTTTTTGGCGCATATGTAGGTTAGCTCTGCCTTCTTCAGGACCAATGGAGACAACCCCTAAAGACCAAAACATAGTGATATATTAATATATTAAAAATCTGTTCCACTAACAGGCTAGATAAAAATCACTGGGTTGGTTGCCTATCTACATGGACTAACTCCAGCACCAATAAAAACACACAGCGTGAAACCTTCACCGACAGGTGCACAAACCAACGAAGCAAAAGTGAACACAATTCTTTAATTTTTTATTTTACCCAATAGATGAGATGCCGCCCAAAGCCAGCAAACTCACCCTCATCCATCCAGGAAGTTCATGTATTCAAGGATCATGTGTCAACATGAGTATCATTCAAATGCCAACTTCGGTGTAAATTCACCTTGCTTCCTAGAGGATAACAATAAATATCAATGGGGGATTCCACTTCTATCTACGCAAAAACAAAAGCAACATATGTGCTCAGACATACCAGTTGTATCAGCAACAGCAGTTGCTCAGAAAGAACTAGCCAATCCAATTAATGTGGCTTGTAACTTTTCAATGCTGGATCTGCAGCATCCTCTGCCGGCATAAAACACAAAAAAAGGAGTGTATTCGTAGGTCATGCGCCCTACTTTGAGTAGTCCTTGTTTAGTTATCAAACGTGCATGTCCCCACTAGGGTGACTGGGCTTACATGACTTCTAATCCAAGCGGCGAACCGAGAATGCTATCACTCTATGTCTAACTGAGACGTTTGTCCTTTTGCATGCTCTATTTACTGAAACAAAATCACATGGTGTTGGGTCGTCTGCGTGCACATACGTGCACTAAAAGAATATCGCATTACACATTAGCAGCGGAACCACCATCTTTAAGTGGTACTGTCTCTCCATAGATATAACAGCGGAAGATTGCGTCAAGGCAATGGTGACATGGGAGCCAAAGTCTACCAGCTGACTAAATGTCCTAAAAAGAATTTGGAATTAAAATTGATCCTGATCTTTCTCGTTTCATAGTTTAGGTCACATAGTTAGCCCGTTGATATGTATGAAGTAATCCAATGGGTTAGTGCCTGACTCTCTGCTATGGCTATAATAACTAACCCAGTATGACACTCTGCTGCATAGATGCAAATCAGGCCCACGATAAACGGGCATCTATGGAAGTGCATTCACACCTAGTAGCAGCCTCGTTGTTGTGTGGGGAGGCACCATCTTGGAAGGGCATCAAAACTTGAATGTAGGGAATTAAGAGTATTAGTTCCTGACAAGCGTTAGTTTACATCATGATTTTTGGTATTTTGTCTAAGTTAAATCGCTATCCCTGTTAGGTGATGTAGTCTACTCATCTAGTGCACCCTGTAGAATGTATGTGCAAACCCAACGGGTGTGTGCCTGAGTTTGGTACATTAAAGAAGCACCTATTAGATAGGTGGCATTGCTTCATTGAGGCCTCTATGATGAGAGTTAAGACTGTGAATCCACTGTGCCTCCTTCAGCAGGAGTATTATTTGTGGGTTTGAGACGTATTTCACAATGTCAATTATCCACCAACATAGATCATCCGCCATGTGCTGGTATTCGATAAAGTAAGAAACCATTGGAGCTGAAGTATTCTTACATCGAATTCTAGAGCGATGTTCATTGATTCGTATGTCAGCTGCCCTAGAGGTTTGGGCCACATATCGAACCCCACATGTACATTGTATGCAATAAACCACTTGAGTGGTTTTTCAGCCTGAGATACATTTCAAATCCCATTGTCTGTCCCTAATCTTAAAGGTTTGAGTTTTATTTAGTAAATGTGCAAGTCCTGCAACTGCCACATGGGAAATAACCACGCAAGGGAGGCAAATCCCAAGTTGAACTGGTCGTCCTTTGTATTGCCCTTGAATGGCCCAATTTGTACTTCAGATTTTGTGACCATTTAAAGGCGAAAAGAGGTACTTGTACATTTGGTAGACAAGACACCAACAGTGGCCAATATTTTCTGATCATCTTTTTAAGTTAGAAAGAATGAGTGCTGTACGTCGTAACACAAGTCAGTCTCTCATCTGTTTGTCTATGTTTTTTTTGGTTCAAGGAGAATTTCCCTATGTGTGAAACATGCTCTTTTCATAGAGTGGCAGATCCTTTTTTTGGATAATCCCTCGCCCTCAGACAGAGGCTGAGGTTGTTTGCGTGTTCGTAATAATCCTGTACCAAAGCATAATTCCGTCTCAGACGCAAAAATTGTCCGAAAGGAAGATTCTCCTTGAGATTCCTCGGTGAAAGCTTGAAAAATTAAGGGTATTATTCCTATCTGTGACTTTTTTATATAATGAATAAGACAGGTATCCTGCTGCAGCTTTTATAATCAGATTTAAAAAGTGAATTTGCTGGTGAATAAACTCCATAGTGAACTTTATGGTGTTGTGACGTAGGTTAAGCCAATTAAAGAAATCAGGAAGTGGCTCCTCACTCTCTGTTTAAATGTAGATAATATCATTGATATACCAGAAACAGTGGCCAATCTTGGATCTAAATGTATTAGTTTCTGAAAGAACAAATTATTCCTAAAATTACGCCATAAATAGTACCGCCACGCTGGGTGTGAAAGCCACGCCATTGCTGTTCCTCTAACTTGTAGGAAGAATTGATTTGCATATTTTAAGAAATGTTTCCAAAACACTATGCTCATGATGTTGGGTGACGTCCCTGCATCCCTGACACGGGACACTGCTGTTACAGCCAGAAATCTAGCACCTTGGATCTGCACTCACAGCAGGAGGTTTTTCAGCCATTGCTTTTGCCTCCAGTAAAATCTGCTTCTTCTTCGCTCCCACATAGTAAGTGGTGTTGCAATCCCACCACTAGGCATAGTGGCTGTCAGGAAGGTCCAGCCTTACCTCGCAGCTCCGTCTAACCAGAAAAGACCAGAGTTAAGGCTTGTTGATAATTAGCCTTTGGCATTTTTGACAACTGTGTGAAAGTTTGGAGTAAGAGGGAGGTTGGGAGAGCATTGGAAGTGTAGGCTGCATAGATTGAAGCGAAGCAGGAGGAGGGAGGTTGGTGATAGAGAGAGCGAGAGACAGAGAGGAGGTTAGAGCAGTAAGATTGTGGTGAGTGGAAGGAGTTAAAGAAAGGGCACGAACATTCAAATAGCTCTGGCTTTTGTTAGTCAATGTGTGCATGAAATAAACAGAATAAGCAAGCAGAGTGTGGGCTAATCCCCACTATAACTAGTGATCTTACAGTCCCTAGATGTAAGGAGTTCCTGCACCCTATTTCCAACAGTTCTCTCAGTTTCTTCTACTTAGTTCTCATTCCCAGGTTTTAAGGGTTCTCGCACCCTCTTTCCCACAGTTCTCAGGGTCTTTTTGCCTTCATTGTCTTTCCCGGGTGTTAGCGCCATATCTGGCACCTGTGAGTGGTTCTGTAAGTGGGGCCATGAGTAGCAGCCGTTTCAGGATGGATTAGAGAGGATGACCTAAAGATTGGTGAGGGTCCTCATTATATCCCTCCTTGCCCCTCTCTCTCGCTCTCTCCCTCTCTAGCATCTGCTCCTCCAGCCACCTGCCCCAACCTCACTCTCTTGCCCGGCAACTCAACTCAGGTCACACTCCCACAAAGATTTTCACTAGTTTGTCTGTCTTCCTAGGTGCACTATTTTAGCTATTCTCGTCTGCTACCTTCTCGTCATCAAAATATGAGTCCATGCCTCTTTGTACTACCTCCCACTAGTCCTTTATCGGGCTTGGACTTCACCTCTTTACTTTTTTCTACTACCTTCTAACTTAACGGTCCTCCACTTCACCACTTTAGTTCATTCTACTACCTCCTCCTTCATCTCCTTGAGTTTATCCAATGTTTCAACTTCAGTTCTTTATGTGACCCCCTCTTTCACATTCCGAAGATGTCTCCAATCTTGCACCTCTGTCAAAAATGTCTCTACCCACTTTGCTTCACTTTGTGCCCCATTTCCTGTTATTTTCTTACCTATCTCTCATCACTATTTTCTCGGACAAGCTGTCTATTATCTTTCCCATCTTCTTTCCCCCTTTGGCCAAATTGTTCTCATCTCTTTCTTCTCTCATAATGAGTTAGTTTCCACAATCCACAATTTACTTCAAACTCCCCCACCTTTTTCACCCCACCTTCTTCCCTCCACTCCTCTAGGCCCTTCTCCTTCTGGCACTCTGGGTTTATCTACTCACAACTTCTTTGCCATATTGAAGGTCCTATCTCCCTCTTTCTCTTTATGTCACTGGCATAAGGACTGTCTATTTTTGGGATTCCTTGGTCAACTTGGGTCCCCCTCTTTCTTTGGGTTTAGGAGCAGTTTCTGCACCCACACTAGGGGAGATGAGCATATAGGTGCTGCTGGGTGCATTGCAATACTACTCCTGGATGCTCTTAAAAGAGCTGGAGTAGCTATATTTCCACTGCGATGAGCCACTCCCTTCTGCATGTGGTATGGCTGGGATATCCTTGGCCTCCTGCCAAAGTCACCCCTTGGGTCCAGCACCCTACTGCTTGTGGTGGCACCATGCTCTTTTGCCGACACCATCATTTATCAATTAGGCCAGGCAGGGGACCTCATCACAGAGTATAGAGGATGTTGGAGGTGACATCAATAGAGAGGAGGAGGGGTGTCTTCAGATGGTGATTAGAGGGGCCATCCAGGGAGAGGTGATAAAGACAGAGGAAAGGTGGTTGAAAGTAACATTATAGTAGAGGTAGCAGAGTGAGTTTAGAAGGAGGTTGGAAGAGGAGTTGAAGAGGGGGAGGACAATGAGAGAGGTGGGTAGAGGAGAAGACCAAAGGAAGGTGAGAGAGGAACAGACACAGACTTAGACTGTGGGGTATGAGCAGAGGAAAGGTGGAGGAATAAACATGTAGCAAAGAATGTAGGATGTGGAAGTAAGAGAGAGGATAATACATAGAGCAGGAGGTGCAGGAATGTTCTCCTGAGGTAGGCGATAGTAGCGACTCTTCGAAGAAGTAGAGAAAGAATGGGTGTTGGGGACTAGAGCCAAGACCGTAAGGGTGGATATGGCATGCAGATCAAATCTGTAGAAAAGCTCAGGTGGACAACCGCTTAGTGAAAGCTCTCTGGTGTATTCTGCTATCACCTAGCCCTGACTGTTTCAATTGTCCAAGTCTAACATGTAATCGCCCCAGGTGAAGACACTTCCATGAGTCTAGGATGAGAAGTGTACCTGAATCTACAGAACAAAGAGCCAAGAAAGATGTTCAAGGACACTCAAACCCCTAGGGCTGTGAGTAACTGAGAAGTGACGACATACACAGGGAAGGGATCAGAAGATTGGGGGTTACAATACACAGGGAAGAGTTGCACGAAACTAAGGCAAAGCCATACTGTTTATTTTAAACAGCATTTTTCCTAAAAGAGAATTTTCTGTTGATTCCCAGTGCCAGTTATTTAAGGGAAATCCTCAAGGTATCTGGGAAGTGCTGATAAGTAGTTTAATTTCACCCGACATTGTAACTACCCTCACCTCATTACCCTCGATAAACCTTTATTCAGCATTTGTCTGTGTCTGTGTGGATCCTGCTTGGCTGCTTGGCAGTTGGTGTAAGAAGTGGGATTAACTGGCCTAACCCAACACTTGACCCAGTAGATTGACTCACTGGATCTGTATACCTAGGTTTCCGTTTGGGGAGGAAAGAGGCCAACCTAACAGAATATCTCAACAATAAAGAGACCAATCTCCATCATGTGGCGCTCCTAGTCTCTTGGGTTCCATACGTCCAGAGGTTAAACATGGCTTTGCATCCAGTAATAACTAGATCATCACAGCCACCAGCATGAGCTCAGAGAAATATCTCACAGCAGTCAGGCCCTTCCACCAAGAGCTTGGCCATTTGAGCTTCTCTACGGGTTGGGTCATTGCGCCTTCTGCACTTCTCTGTATTGTGGTCCTGACTCGAGGCTGGGCTCAATATTGTAATGTGTTACTGTGCATCAAGAGTAAAGTAAACATGATACATGTTGTTAACTGGCTATATTGGCCTACATTTTGTGTAGGCCAGTCTAGCCATGTAATAACACTTAGGGTTGCTTTATCCTTGATGCACAGCTATTGTGCATCAAAGGTAAAGCAAACATGATAAGTGTTATTATGTTGCTAGATAGTCCTACATTACTGGTGCCAGTATGATTATATTTTCTTAATGTAGGCCAGTGTAGCCGCATTATCATGTTTGCTTTACGCTTGATGGAATGTAAAAGGTGACATGCAACATTAAGAAAGTATATACAAACGGGCACTCCTAGTGTTATTACGCAGCTAGACTGATCTACATTAGTAGTGCTAGTGTGCATTTACTTTCTTAATGTGGCATGACATTTTTGACTTGGCATCAAGGGTAAAGCAAACATGATAAGTGCTATTTCATGTCTAGCTTGGCCTATCGTGTCAGTGTGCATGTCATTTCTTACTGTGGCATGGCATGTGTTACTTTTTACTTGGCATAAAGGGCAAAGCAAACATGATGAATGTTATTATATGGCTAGACTGGCTTACATTGGTGGCTCCAGCCCAGCCATATATTGGTTGTGTGTCATGGAATTTTTGTACTTTGAGTCAAGGGTAAAAGCAAACATTAGTACACTGGCCTATCTTGGCATAGCCAGTCTGGATATACTTTCTTTCTGTAACATAGCATTTTTTACTTGCTGGGAGTCCTTATATGGTAATACTGGCATATATTGGAGCAGCATGCAAGGACATTTATGGGCACAGCCAGCATGAACATGTTTCATATACTGGCATATGTTGTGTCCAAAGGCATCATACAAATCTGTTGGAAAATGGTCATGTGCACTGTATTGTATTGTACATGCAGCAATTGTGTACTGTCATGTGCTACCATACAAAATTGATTGCAAACTGTGTGGCATTTTACCAAATTTCTCACAGAAAGTATTGTAAAATGCACCATTTTAAACCAATCTTTTAAAACCTTTCGCAGGGGGGAAAATACACCTGAACCCCTCTTGTCTGTATCGGGCGCCCTCCACAAAAACTGGAAAGTGTCAAAGCGGACACAGGACTCTGTAAAACACTTTCATCCCTGGTGAGAAGCAACTCTATCGTAACTGAAGGTTGCAGGGCCACATGCATGCCTCTTGATTTGTGTGTGTTAGTTTTCCTTTGTGATATATCTTAAGTTTGAAACATGTGTCAACTATAAGAATAAATATAGGTTGCACTAGCTCAACCAGACTGTGTCTTGTCAATATCATAGATACCATACTCTGGAATAAACAAATACCCAGTTCATGTGACAAGGGTTTCCACTATTATATAATTGATGTTTCAACAATGTTTTATTTAAGAAATAAAGAAAAGAACATTCATCTCCCTATTGGTAAAGGGTTATCCCTACCTAATGTGAGAACTCAAAGGATGTCTCGCCTGCTAGACCTCAGGGACTTGTCATCCAAGTGGCCAGGACACGATCATCACTTTTGGATCTTGTTGCTGGGGGCAGACCAGTGCGGGAGGATCACCTGGGTGAGGGGTCTTCGGGGAGTGGGGGTGGGGCACCCGATGGTGAGACGTGGTATTCTGCCCATCCAACCCCTCCTATTTTGTAGGATCCGATGACCCAACTTCCCCCCCTTTCTGCACAAACACTGGGCCGAGGAAGAGGGCGACTGAGAGCAGGCAGACTAATCCGTATACATCGTATGGACATGTCCCACTTATCGGGGCAGGCAAAGTCAGGCACTTGACTTCAAGTGCATACACCTAATTCCAATTAGCTCTCCTCACACGGATAAAAGGCGGAACCTAGAAACACACTATGAGCAAGGTGGAACACGAGTACGAGCAGAACTTCCTGGACGAAGGCAAACCTACTGGAGCAGAGCGACGGACCAAGGACGAGAACAGTTGGTTGAAAACCCCAAGAGTTCCCTACAGGAAGTTGTTGCCTCCACAAGGCAGCGAAAGACATGTGGAGAAGGCCAGATCCCAATATTTAAGACTGCATTGTATTTCAAGGATGCCAGTGACCTACCCGGGTGAATGACAGAGGTGGGGAGGCGAGGCCAAGCCTGTGGTATTAACCTTGACTTGTGAATTGGAAATCGAAAAAAGCAAGATAGAACCGCACACAGCCGGTGAGTTGGCAAGCAATCTGAGAGACCGGTGTGTGCTAAGAAAGATGGGGGTTTGCAACAATATATCGCAAGTGAATGAGAAGCGAAGAAAGGCAGACCTGCAAATTTACTTTAAAACAAGAGCAGCTGTGGTATCAGCGATACTGAGTAATGGAGTGGTCAAGCGAAAAGGAGTAGCCCACTCGAAGGTCTCTGTGAAAGGTGCATTGTTTGAGGCGATAAAAGATATTGAACTGTAATAGCGAAAGTGAACAAAGTTAACCCCGAGAGAAGGGGATAGGAAAAGCTGATCAATGAAATCCAAGGGGGTCATTCCGAGGTTGGTGCTAAGGGAACAACAATGCCGGTAAAGGAATACTGGCATTGAATACCGCTACGGGCTAGTCTGACCAGCTCGACCGCTATTAACAGCATCGTAAAGTACAGTGCCGTTAATAGCGGTCTGGGCACGGGCATGCGACCCACTATGCCGGCAAAATCGTCATGCCGTAAACTGGATGAGATCACAAGGTAAGCGATAGTTGCTATAGGTGCCCAAAATCAGCACAGGTGGAGGCAATGGAGTATGCCCCACTACAAAATGAGCCCACCCACACACCACACCCCTTACCACACCAAGATCAATACAATAGCAGCATCAACACTTCAGCTGGAGGATATGCATGCATTGCAACACCAGCAACAACACCAACGACAACAGCAGGCACCACAGAGACGCAGTAGGAGAAGGAGGGTGAGACAGGCCCTGCATGCCCCACCAGTGCAGCCAGCTTAACCACGCATGCAGCCCCCAATCCTAAACATCAGACCCAGTCCCTCCAAACCAACCCCGCAGCACAACCACACCATGTACCGTCTGGACCGTGACACCATCAACACCATTGTGGACATGATATACGACTGTCAGTCTCATTGAAATATGCACCGCCATCCCCCCCTCTACTGAAGGTAGTGTCGGTGCTCCACCTTAAGCACACAACGGAATACATATCTCTACCACGGACTCCCCAGGAGATACTAGAAACAAAAGGTGGCCTCCATGCCATGGAGGTGGTTTAACGCAATCACAAACTATACCACCACAAACAGGTGGAGATGGAAGGTGATGCAAGCAAGATCTTCATACATTGTGGTGGCCATAATCCCGGATCAACCACAGGAATGCTGCATGTCACCATGGGAAAAATCAGCGCAGGATGACAAAAATTGCAGAGGCTACTGCCAACGCTCACCATCAGAAAATCCTACACAACACAACAAATCACTAAATTCACACAAACACAGCAATATGCGTACACAATGCATGAGCTACAATACGGCAGAGCACACCGTGTATCATCTTGAAGATGCAACCCACACCATTAATCCATGGCACAGGACACACTGAGGGCCAAAAAATTGCTTGCATACAACCAGGGACATGTGCATGTGAGCAACGATAATCTGCCGGCATGTGTGACTAGTACAGCTGTCCATCATTATTCGCATGACATTTACCTTTAATTGCCTCGCATGCAGGTGATAGTGGGTATCCCTTGAAGCCGTGGCTCCTCACCCCTGTCCGTAACCCACAGAACAGGCACGAGGAGGACTACAACTGTTCCCATTGCCGTACCCGTGTGGACATCGAGCAGACCTTTGGCCTGTTGAAGGCACGATTTCACTGCCCCAGCCGGTCGGGTGGGGCACTCCGCTACAGGCATGAGAAGGTGGCCAAGATTATCATGGCATGTGTCAAGCTGCACAGTATGTGCATCCGCCGGAACGTGCCCCTGCCCCCTGACATTGAACTGCTACCACCTGGTGATGATGAAGGAGAGGAAGAAGATGCGGCTGGACATCATCGCGGTGGCGATGCACAGGAGGCCTGTACTGTGTGCAAGTCAGTGATTGCGCAATATTTGTGACACACATGGCAGCAGATGGTGACATGATGGTTGGACAGAGGGCACTGGGTGTGGGGGTAAAACTACACCATGCACTGTCACTGAATAATTGACATATGCGCAATGATGAATGTCCACTCAGGTCTTGTTTTTCACACAACCGGTGTATTAAAATGTAACAAAGTAAATGTAAGTGACAAAACCCTCAACCACCCTCCCCCGTCCCCCTCCCCCCACAACTCCCCCACACACCCTCACCCCCTCCCCCCACAACTCCCCCATACACCCTCACCCCCTCCCCCCACAACTCCCCCACACACCCTCCCCCCAACCCCCCTCTCCCCACAACTCCCCCACACAAGTCCCATTGAGTCCCCGAAGCCTACATGAGGCTACCATGACAATTACTCGGCACTCCCTGTCCCAGGGGGCGGCATGTCTTGTCGGCGCTGTGTATGGGCCGACCTGCGGAGCGGGTTGTGTACGGGCCGACCTGCGGAGCGGGCTTGTTTGCGTGGAACTGCAGGACGACGGTGTGGCCGCCTGCTGTGGTTGTGTGGCGGGATGCCCTGCCTCCATGGCATCCGTGATGCGGCCTAACACCTGCCGGAGGGCCGAGACCTCCTCACAGAGGCAGCTGGTGTTGTCTGAGAAAGATCTCACCATGGAGGCAGTGTTGTCCATGATGGACCGGCCTAGTGCGGCTAAGTCTGTACGCCACTCCTCTCTGGCCAGCCTGTTGTCCTGGACGAATTCACGCACAAGGGCAGTTAGCAGGTCAGCCCGCTGCGGCCCTGCGGGTGCACCGTGGAGGTATTGGACCCCTGGCTGTCATGCCCAGCCTGCTCAGCCTCCCTAGCCCTGAAAACTGCACTGAAGTGTCCCTCTGTGTGCTCATGACCGGACTGCTCTGGGGTGGTGGCGTTCCCCCGTATCGAACGACGATACTTGGGGGGATGCCAGTTGAGGTGGGGTATGGACCACATCCAAAAGATCGTCCTCCATGGAGTCCCAGATGTCCTCCTGTGTGTCATCCACAGTCAGGGGTGCCGTGGCTGCCACCTCCCCAGCCAAACTCAACTCCTCTGAATGTGGTGCCTCGCATGTGTCATCAGCCTGACCAGTGGGTGGAGGTGGTGGTGGTGCTGGGCCCTCCACGGGCCTTGGTGGCACATGTGCAATGGGTACCTGGGGTGGCTTGGATGCTGGTACACGGCGCCCCCTGGGTTGTCCCCTCGAGGTTGACGGCTGGTTGCTGTCATCCTGGGACCTCTTCCGGGGTGTGGCCTGTGCAGGGGTTGTGTCCTGCCCATCGCTGTCATGGTCAGTGCCTGTGGGGGTGGAAGAGAGGAACGGCATGAGTGATGTTTTGATAGGCATCCTACATACATTGGGACAATTGCTCATCCACACAATTGGGGGTAATAGGCATTTGTGTTTGGAAGAGCACGTCATTTGATACATGGGTGGTTACTGCAGGCATATGTCGGCGTCACTCATGTTGGCCAGGAACAGTGCTGTCTGACATGCATACTATTTTGGACATGCACGCTGTGTGACTAGTGGAATTTCCTACTTTGTGTGGTGTGTGTCATGTACGATATTGCCTTGCACCAGGCCTCTGCATGTGTCTGTGATGCATCAGCCTACTTTGCGGGGAGTGTGTGTGTGTGGGCGACCATAGCTTGACTCTTCGAACTGACATTGGGGTTGACTTTCATCAGATTTGGCATAGCAGTGTTTACTTTGGACACTCACCTCCATCGCCCGATGTTGTGGCGCCACACTCCATCTCGCCTACACCTTCGATGGATTCCGTCCCAATCATGCTTGCACATATGTCCTCCCATGGGGTGAGCTTTATCGGGGAACTTGGACCTCTTCCTGTTCCCATGGCCTGGCTGCGATTGACAGAGAGGATGTTGCGCACCCATAGTCGCAGGTCGTCCCATCGCTTGCGACAGTCTTTTACTGTGCGTGGTGTGTTCCCCACAGCACTGACCTTCTGGGCAACAAGTGCCCAGATCTCTTTCTTCCTTAGCACTGCCTCTCTCCTCATGTTGCTAGAGAAGACTGGGACAGCATGCTCCTGCAGTGTGTCCACCAGCATCTGGAGCTCATCCTCATTGAAACGTTCTTTTCTCAGGCGGGCAGCTCCCTTCTTCAGGGCCTTAGGCATTGTGGTCTTGGAGGTGGATGTTTTCAAACAAACAGCAGTGTCCCAGGGGTCCTGTGTGGTGAGGATGGCAATGGATTGTGTTTTTAAAGATGGCCGCCGTGCTCCTTCCCGTTCCTGTGCGATGACGCTACTTCCTGTCCCACTTATTAGCAGTGACTGTAAATAGCGGTGACCGGTAATTACGCTCACCGCTATTTACGGTTACCGCTAATGACGCATTGAACAATGTCGGTAGTGTTATCTGCGCTACGCTTGATGCCGATAAGGGCTTTTTGGGAGCCTTTTATGTCATGGCGCAAGATACCTTACCTGCATGGCGTAAAGCTCGTGCCCGCAAAGTCGTAATAGTCCTCTATTAGCAGACTGGTGCCAGCACGGACACGCTATTTGCGCCATGCCGGTAAGGGACGTTACTTACCTCCAAACTCGGAATTACCCCCTAAGTCTAAGTCGTCCTGCGGCTGTCTGTATATAAAGCCCCGCACATTCGAAAGTCTTCTACATCCTAAAAGCGGTCTGAGCCCGATTGAGGGAGACCCGAAGTGTAAAAGGCTCGGGAAAGGGAGCCCCGGAAACTGTTGTTGAACTGTGCAAGGTCTGAACCCGGCAGAGGGGGACCAACAGTGAATTGTGCAACGTCTGAGCTGACAGAGGGGACCAGTGTGAACTTTTTGTTCGTCATTTGAGGAGGACTGGAACAGGAGCCTTTAATATGGAAGGCCAAGCGTGCCTCGATCCAAATTCCGAACTGTTTCAGTGTTAAAGCCCAAGCCAGAGTGTGTCATCCTGCCTATAGAGACTGCCTTATTCCATGCTGTCTACACCTGGGGAGGAGAGCTGATTCAGCCACATGTATTCTTTGTGGAACACTGATTTTCCTTTTATAAACATACGTCCTTTTGTATAAGAGATAGGACAGGTATTAGGTTTTGTTAGCATGGGCCATTTTGATTTGACAGACACAACTAAAACTGTTTTCTTTATTATTTGATGGTCGAGACCACTCCCATCCTAGTTATAGGGCAACGTAGGAGTTTTTCCAAACCCCACGAAGTTAATAAAGGTTTTACAAATTGTATCTTTTGTGTCAGTGTCATACTTGTGATAACATGCCTCCCCTACACTAAACAAATATCAACTCAGGTTTTCTTTGTCAGGATGTTTGTCCAAATGAAAAGTGGCCATTCTCTGTCCAAAAACCTACTCTAACCAGATCACTAATCTACAAAAGGGTTCAGCATCCACATGAAAATAGGATCAGGAGAATGATTTGCTTCTCCTGGTGAACTGTCTCAGTCTATATCTCTTTTCCAACTATCCTTTGTACTCGCTTCTGATTCAACAAAGAGAGTATGGTCAGGAGAATGACTCCCTTCTCCTAACCTATCTTGCACAGTCCTGAGGGCTGTCTTGGTGTAGTAAAAAGTCTCTTCACTTCTTCCCAACGGCCCTTGAAAGCTTGCTTTACAATTCTAGCAATTCTTCCCTGTTTTAGGACCTTATGAAGATTACCTCCAGACATCTCTTGTTGTCTAGTATCCTCTTTAATCCTACTTGGATTACCACTGCGATGAGGGAGATTCCTCCCGATGCACTCTTGGCTCTTGGTTTTCTGGGAATCACTACTGTGACGAGGGAGATTACTCCTGAGACTCTCTTGACTCTTGGTTCTCTGGGTATCACTACTGTAATGAGGGAGATTACGCCCAAGGCTCTCTTGAGTCTTGGTTCTCATGGTGTCACTACTGTGATGAGGGAGAGTTGCCCCAAATCCTCTCCCGCTGCTCCCGTTACTTGTAGCATGTCAGGACTGCGTTGCCGGTTCTTGCTAGGGTGATGGGTTGACTTGCGTTTCTTCAGTGCTTCCTGTTTCCTTCACTCTTCTCCCCGTTTCATACTTACGGTTCTGCAGAGACTTTGGCCACATGGCTCCGGCGCAGTTGCAGGACCACACGGTCTACCACCCTGACGTCATGCTGGCTTCTTTCCCACTCTTCCACTGGTCAGGAGCTTGGTTTCCACTGCAGTGCTCCGCTGACCGTTCCTATATGTCCCTGCCACTGGGGATCAGGGTTCTTGCAGCTCTGCGTTCCCAGGTTCGAACTTCCTGCCTGGGCTGGCTTCACGCCGGCTGCTCTCTCTGCATTTCCAACATTGAAACTCTGGGCTCCCTGAATGCTTTGCCTTAGTCCTTCTTTCCTTATAGCCAGCAGGCCCCTCCCCAGCGTGAACTCGTAGTCTTTCTTCTGTCTTCTTGGTGGGCCTCACCTCATCTTCTTAGTCTCAGTGTGTTTAGCTGCCAACCACTGAGCACTCTTCATTTTCATTACATTCTTATCCATAGTCTCAGTACATAATGCATCCATATGGTATCCATATGGGTGTGTGTTTTGATAGCACCATAACAAATAGAGGCTTTTGGAAGTGGCCTGCTGGGAGATCTGGGTGGTTTTGGTATTTTCCTAAAGGAAATGGAGTCCTTATCCCCAGGAGGGGAGTCTCTCCCTGTGAGGTCCCACTTTCTGCCAACCCTAGGGGAAATATTCTGTAGCGGCCTCACCTCCCTAGCCTCACAGGGAAGGGCTCCCCCCTGGGGAGAAGTGATGAGAGCCCATGAATCATCACAGCACACACAATTAAACAGCCACAACAAGTTGATATCACACTAGTGTTATCTTTGTGAAAAGGGCCCTGCTATGATAGGGCTGGTGTTTACGAGTGTCTGGTCAGACTGTCTCCACTATAGCCATGTGGAACAATATCCAGAATTCTGTCTATTTGATTCTCCTGCAGGAAGAGCATAAAAATATCCTCTAGGAGGTCCCCAGAGGAACCTGTGCTTCAGAGGCAGCACAGACATTAAAAAATAACTCTCTCACATCATCTCTGGATCACTGGAGCCCATTGAAGTCAGCAGGCATGGGGAACGGGTGGAGTTAGGGCAGCCAGAGAGGAGAGGCAGGCTGCGGGAAGGATCTCACCAACTTGGTTTCTGTTAGGGCTCTCTTCCTTTTCCTGTCCCCTCCATTTCCTGCAGGTAAGGTGCTCTGGGTGTAGTGTCATAAGGCAAAGGGCACTTGTTACAACAACCTGGATTATAGCAGGCTTGTTTTGGATCAATCCTATGTGACATTTTGCCTTTAAAAAGGAGAGGGGCACCCCCTCATTCTTTGATACATTTCCGAGCTTCAATAAGGACAAGAAGAATTAATCTGTACCTGTGTTGAGAATACAGTCTATTTTATTTTTATTTTATGTTATTTTTTAAAGCGTGGACCTAGCTTGAGGGTAATGGAGCGCTGTATATAGTATGGGTAGCCAGCATTTGGACTGGCATTTATTAACAGTAGCACAGTACTGGGAGGTCTGTGCATCGGTATGTGAGTCCATTGGAATTAGTCATTGGTCGGGTGTTGTTGAAAGAGCCATGTTTTGGAGAGATTTACGAAATTCGAGAATTGTGGGGGCATTCCGAGCTGACACCGGGATTAAGTTCCATAGGGTGGGTGCATGGCAAGAGAAGAACAAGTTACTTCTTACCTGGTAACGTTCTTTCGATGGGATGTTCCTCCGACGTATTCCTTATCTTTGATAATTCGTCTCCAGCTTGCTGGCCTTGGAAATTTTTTTCTCAGTAGAGGGCGCTGCGCATCGACGTCCATCGAGTTGGTGTACCTTGACAGCCACCGTATCGGCGCCGACGTCTCCATGCCCATAAATAGCCACACGCAGCATCCGTTGCTCAGTTCCGTTTTGTAGCATAAGATAAGTCATGCCTGAATTGTTTATTGACCTTGAAGGAGCGTAAGCTGCAACCACAAGGGAAGTATTACTGCGTGGATGGATGGGAGGGGCGATAAGGAATACGTCGGAGGAACATCCCATCGAAAGAACGTTACCAGGTAAGAAGTAACTTGTTCTTCGAAGGGATTGTGTCCTCCGACGTATTCCTTATCTTTGATAGACTCCCTTAGCAGTGGTGTGTAATTGGAGGTGGGAGTAAAAACGCCATGTTTCCCTTTAGGAATGAACAGAATGTAATACTGCTTTGCCAAACCTAGTCTCTTGACTAGATGAGGAATCCAGGTTGTAAAATCTTGTGAAGGTATGTGCGGACGACCATGTGGCAGCCGCACATATGTCTCGAACCGGAACCCCTCTTTGGAGGGCCGAAGAGGCTGCGATACCCCTGGTTGAATGAGCCCTAAGATTTTGAGGAGGCTCTTTCCCTGCTAGTTTGCAACATTCCAGAATGGCCAAAATAATCCATCTGGAAATGGTCTGTTTTGTTATCGGTAGTCCCAATTTGTGCCCTGAGTAACCTACGAACAGTTGGTCTGCTTGCCTAATCCTAGCAAGTCTGCTGATGTAAAAGCTTAAAGCCTGCCTTGGGTCCAGCCTGTGTAGCCTTTCTTCCTCTTTCCCCGGATGGGGAGGAGAATAGAATAAAGATAAGGTAATTTTCTGAGTGATGTGGAATTCAGAAACCACCTTTGGGAGGAAATTAGGCTTCACCTGTAGGACAACTTTGTCTTTATGAAAAACTGTATGAGGGAGTTTACAAGATAGAGCTTGTAATTCACTCACCCTTCTAGCAGATGTTAGTGCCACTAATAAGACAGTTTTAAGGGTGAGAAATCTTAGCGAACAAGAGTGGAGTGGTTCGAAAGGAGTACCCATCAGGAAATTTAAGACTAAATTTAAGTCCCATAAGGGAACTTGGAATGGTCTTGGAGAATAGACATTAGTTAATCCCTCTAGAAATTGTATTACTAAGGGTAATTTGAAATACGATGGCTACTCTGCAGTGCGCTTGGAGATCGATAGCGCTGCGAGATAGCCCTTGATAGTGCCAACTTGAAGGCCTGAATTTGCCAAATAGAATAGAAAGGATAACACCGTTGGTGTACCACATGAAAAGGGGTCGATATTCTCTTCTCTACAGCAGCTGCAAAATTTGTTCCAACGGCAGCGGTATAAAGACTTTGTTGCTGGCCTTCTGTCCGAAAGCAACACCTCCATGACGTCATCAGGGAGGTCCCAATCCTTCTATCTCAACCTTTCAGAAGCCAAGCATGAAGGTTGAGGGTTATGATGTCTGGATGGAGAACCTGACCTCCCTTCTGTGAGAGAAGATTCTCCTTGAGTGGAAGGCGAATTGGAGGGCAGATGGACATGTCCAGAAGGTCCGAGTACCACATTCTCCTGGCCCAGTCTGGGGCATTTAGGATCATGGTCCTCCGGAATCTTTTCAACCTCCTGATCATTTGAGGAATGACAGGGACTGGTGAAAACGCGTACAGGAGTGGAAACTCCCAGTCCACTACAAACGCGTCCCCTAGAGCTCCTCTCGGGGGAAATTCCCTTGAACAAAACAGATTGCACTTCCTGTTGGTACTGGTGGTGAACAGATCCACTTGAGGGGTTCCCCAAAGGGTGAAGATCTCCTGAAGGACTTCCTGAGCTAGTTCCCACTCATGGGAGACTGTGCCCTGCCTGCTCAGAGCGTCCGCCGTCAAGTTCTTCTCTCCGGCTGTGTGAACTGCCGATAGAGAGATTCCTTCTTGAATTGCCCAAAACCAGAGCTGCATTGCCTCTCTGCACAGTGGCAGTGATCCCACGCCTCCTCTTTTGTTGAGGTAGTGCATGGCCACTGTGTTGTCCGTCATTATCAGGACATTTTTTCCCTGTACTGATGGCAGGAAAGCTTTCAGCGCTAGTCTGATCGCTCTCAGCTCCAATAGGTTGATGTGTAGTCTGGACTCCGATGGAGACCAACGACCGCTGATGGTGAAGTCGTTGGCATGGGCTCCCCACCCCGTGAGTGAGGTGTCCGTGACTACTGTTACCTCCGGCCATGGTTGCCAACACAGTTCTCCTTTCAAAATGTTCTCTCGATAAGCCCACCAATGAAGGTCTCGGGCTACCTTGTCCGTAATCCGAAGGAGATCTGTCATTTTTCCTGAGAACTGCGACCACTGGGTTCTTAGTGTCCACTGCAGAGATCTCATTCTCAGGCGAGCCTCTGGCATAAGGAAGATGCAGGATGCCATGAGGCCTAGCAACCTCAAAAAGTCGAAGGCTGGGAGATTTTGGGCATTTTGAAACTTGGTGACCATCTGCAGAATATCTTGAGCCCTCACCTCTGGTGGCGAGGCTTTTCCCAGAGAAGTGTCCAGGACCGCTCCGATGAACTGGAGTCTCTGTGATGGTATCATCTGTGACTTCTTTAAATTGAGGGAGAAGCCCAGTTTGTGAAGGAAGTGGCAGACATAATCTAGCTGGATCTGAGCTTGTTCCGAAGATACAGCCCTGATCAGCCAATCGTCCAGGTAGGGGTAGACGTGAATCCCTCCCTTCCTTAGACTTGCCGCCACTACCAACATTAACTTGGTGAAGATCCTCGGGGCGGAGGTCAGCCCAAATGGCAGAACTTGCAATTGATAATGAGAGCCACCAATTGCGAACCTCAGGTATTTCCTGTGTTTGAGATGGATTGGCACATGGAACTAAGCATCCTGGAGGTCCAGAGATATCAGCCAGTGCTGGAGCTGGAGGGCCGAAGGATCTGAGAGAGAGTTACCATCTTGAAATTGTCCTTCCTGAGGAACTTGTTCAATTCTCCAAAGTCCAAGATAGGTCTCAGTCCTCCGTCTTTCTTCGGGATGAGAAAGTAGGGGGAGTACCAGCCCTTGTTCCTTTCTGCTACAGGTACCGGTTCTATGGCACCTTTCTCTAGAAAGCCTACAATTTCCTGCAAGAGGAGCGGATCTGGAACTTTCAGAGAGCTGTTCCCCGGTGGATGACTCTGAGGGATGCGTAGAAAAGGCAGGCAGTAACCTTGGGCAACTGTCTCCAATGCCCAAGCATCTGACGTAAAAGCCTGCCATTCCGTCCGATGTTGAGTTAACCTGCCCCCTACTGGTGTCTTGTGAGGAGAGTCCTCAGAGCGGTTTGGAGGCGGCTGATGCAGATGCCAAGGGTAAAGAGGCACCTGCTGCTGCTGCGGCTTTTGTATTTTTAACCCGTCCACCTCGGTTGAATTTTTTCGGACCCCTTTGAACCGGCTGTCCTCTGCCTCTTCCGAATGCAGAATAGAAGCGAAAGGATTTACCTCTCCAAGAGGTTGCTGAGGGGCGATATGGTGTCTGACGGATTGCAGCTCCCAGGGATTTTGCTGCTGCCTTTGATGTTTGAAGCTTTTCTAAACTGTCATCCGCCTTCTTACCAAAAAAAGAAGAGCCCTCAAAGGGCATATTCAAGAGTCTGCTTTGCACATCTGGAGCAAAACCAGACTTTCGCAACCAAGCAAATCGCCGGGTTGTTGTACTTGCCGCCATGGCCCTGCTGATGCTGTCAGCAGAATCGATGCCAGTTTGAAGGGATTCGCACATTGCGTCTTTACCATCCTTAATGATGTTTAGAAACGCTTCCCTTTCTTCTCCCTCCGGGAGGCAGTCAGCCGCTGATGAAGCACACTCCCAAAGTGTGTGGCTGAACCTTGCGAGCATACAAGTAGCATTGATGGATTTCAACGCCATGCTACATGCAGAAAAGACTTTTTTGGCCAGAGAGTCATATCTCTTGTCATCCTTGTCCTGTCGAACAGTAGGGTAAGCCGATTTACTACCTGATGAAGTTGCTGCCTGAACAACCAGACTCTTCCGGAGTTGGGTGTTTGGATAAATATTCAGGGTCAGCAGTAGACACCCTATACTTGGCTGATAATTTTTTGTTAACCGCCGGGATAGCCTCAGGGGTTTCCCAGTTTGCCAATATTTTCCTTTGTAATGCCGCATGAAATGGCACCACAGGATCCTCCTGAGGACCTTTAACCAAAATGTCTGTGAGGTCGTCTTGCTGAAAAGCAGGTGAGGGTGTAGACCACCCCATAAACTCTATTATCCTTGCCATCAAGGTTCTATAAGGGATTGCAGCATGTTCCCCTGGGTTGGCAAATTCCACTTCTGGGGAAGTGTCCAACCCACTTGCTTCATGTAAGGATTCTTGGAGGTCCTTAAACCTACCTTCCTCAGAGGTAAATTCCTCTGGTACAGGAGTTGCAGATCCCTGCAACTCAAAAGGTCTCTCCTGATCTGAATTCTCCCCTTCTTCATAAATAGATGCTAAGACTCTGGAATGATCAGATCTTGGAAATGGTATAAATCCCATTTGCAGAGCAGTAGGGGCCAAATTCGTCATAATTGGCTGAGAAAACATCAACGTCGTCTAGGCGGACGTTAAAGGCTTCGAAGCCATCGAAAAAGGCGTTGAGAAAGTTGGTAGAGGCTTCGAGGAACTCGAGAGTATCGGAATTCTACTCGAGGTTGTTGACGACATTCTCGCGATCGAGGCTCTGGGTATGGCCACTGGCTGTGAGGTGGCCGTGGGTTTGTCCTTTCTCGATGTCGGCGTTGAATCGACTGACCTATGCGTCGAAGAACCCTTCGATAATGGCGTCAAAGACGCAGATCTATGCCTCTAAGGGATCTTCGACAACGGCGTCGAAGACGTGACCTTGCCTTTACTCAAGGGTTTGTGACGCTCTCGAGTAGCTTCTTTCGCCGGGTGCTGCGACTCGCAGTGTTTTTTCGGGTCTTTCACCCAGGGTATCACCCTCAGCAGTCTTCGAGGGGGTCAAGGCGGCTTTCTCGAAGACGCTAAGCATCTTTTTCCTGAATTCCTCCAACTCAGCCTGAGAGCTATGTTTTGTGGGGCAGGAGACCCTTTTCGGGGAAACGGAAGAAGAAGAAGACGAGGAAGGGGATCTTCGATGTCTCTTTTTTGAATGCTTATATCTCGAAGAGTGATGGGAACTGCTTCAAGACCTAGAACGAGAATATCTTTTGTGATGGCGAGGAAACGAATGTCTCGACTCCGCCGAGGAAACTTTTGAAGAAGTTTTAACTGCCTTACCTCTCTCGAGCTTCCCCTTACGCTCCTTCAAGGCTTTCACCGTCATGGACATGCAGTCCTCGCACCCCGAACAATGGTGCTCGACTCCCAGGCACCACAAACAGATCCTGTGAGGATCCATCAACGATATTTTCTTTCCACAGTCTCGTCATTTTTTTAAGCTGGACCGTGGAGTCGTCGGTTCGGATGAAGAAGCCATCGAGTACGAGTCGGTATACACGAGGAATAATGAAGTATATTTGACTGAAGAACTGAGCAACAATACTAGTCAGTATAACAAAGGTCAGTCCGAGTGAACAACCGTTGGGTGCTCAGATGACTAGTGCTGAGGTGATGGCCGCACCGGTGCCATCGACACCTAATCTTAAAAAAGAAGAACTTTTAGATAGCCCTTCAGCACTAACTAATTTAATTGACTTGGAAGATGAGGCACATTTATGTCAGCAGGACTTGAGAACTTTGAAAGCGAAAATGGTTGAGGAACAGGTTTATGAACCTGTCTTGTCAAGGAAACAGAAAAAAATGCTGCTGAGAGCCACTAAACGTAAGATCAATCAAGCAAAAAACATAAAATCAAGGAATAGTCAAATTTCACCCAAAGACACTTTAGACTCACTAAAAGTTGATTCCAAGAACTTGTCCCATGAAGAGCAGAGGATTGATCTATTGCAACTTAATAAAGAGTCAAGGGCCTTAATGACTATTGATGTAACACAGAGTCCTTCGGACATACGGAAGTCGCAGGATAACAATCACACAGGAAGAGATCTTGGGGGTAGTGCTCAGCGAGAGCACGATTGTTCTCCCAAACAAAAGCAAACAGACTTGACAAAGTTCTTTCCTGCTTTATATATGAAGAAGGCCTCTAATAAAATCAAGGTTGCAGGGACTAATAAAACCATGAAAAAAACAGTTGCGAATAAACCTACTCTAAGCAAATCTAAGATGTCACTTACAAATGGACAGGCAGACCAAGATCGGTCATTGATTAATCACTCGCCCCCCCAGGCGAGACCTTCTAATAGTGGCACCAAAGAATTTGTATCTAAATTAGTCACTGATGATGGGGATATAGCTGAAGAGCTGGGTTTGTCGCATGGCAAGAATAATGTGAATATGGGCCTGGATAGGTCTAAATCAGAAGCCCAAAGCCGGACTGATGAGGTATACTCTGAATTTTATTCTCATGACCGTATGGCAAAAAAAGAGGTAATGTCCCTAACCCCCGAGATGCCATCTATTATGGGATGGGAAAGCAAGCAAGTAACCTCTGCAAAAACTAGCCTAAATCGCTCCGCAATGCTGAAGGTTTTCCATGAAATCCCAGCGTTACGTACTATCAGAAGCAATGATATTGACTGGGTTCGTTTGGCACACAATAATCCCACGCGGATGATATGCGGCTATCAGTCACATATCATCACAAAATTGATTTGGGCACAACGAGAAGATCTGGAATTATTGGGACTCCATCCTTGTCTCTGTAATACCGGCAAACTCGCAGAAATTTTCATTGCGACTGTTCCGGAACCCCCGCAGATTTCTAACTTAGCAGGTACTCAACCTCTGATTAATGAGGAGGTTTTGAAGCAATTTATGAACTTGGCAGCCTCCCTAACAGGTATGATGAGTATGGGGGCGTTGACTCCATCTGCCCCGCATACAAAAATGGGAGGAAAATAGGATGAAAATCCAGGGATTAATGTATTTTCTTGGAACTCATGTGGAAGCTCTAATTTGAGGTTATGGAATGCGTCATTAGTTAGCGACAGCCGCCCAGGGATCTGTTTGATACAGGAAACTATGATCATGGGCGATGTAGTCTTAGAAGGGTTTGATTCATATCACCAGCCCGCGGTAAGAGGAGATCAAGGCTGCCCTGCTGGAGGCCTTGCTATTTTGATTGATAAGCAGTTAAGATTAGAATCCTCTATTTTGTGCGCTGATGATGCTTTATTGGTGGTGGAAATTGTATGCAAAGATCTAGTGTGTGGAGATTTTTTGATTGTTAACCTATACTGGAATGAGGTCACAGTGTCTTTTGAAACAATTACCAATCGATTGAACCTGATCTTTGAACAGGTACTGATGCATAAATTAACTTTGAATGTAATAATTGGTGGTGATTTTAATTCCACATGTGTGGTGATAGATAAGAATGGGAAATATTCCACGCATGATCTGAAAAATAAATCTCATGTAAATGGTTTAAAGTGGGTGGAATTCCTTATCTCATGGGACATACAAAGTGTCCCTTTTGAAATGGGAACCTACCAATATACTTGGCCAAGAGGGAACTGTTCGTCACTCATTGACTACATTTTTGTATCAACAGGGCTGTTACAACTAATTGATCCAATAGTAATTCACAATCTACAGAGGGGGGATCATTTAGCTTTGAATTCTAAGCATAGATTGAATATCATGAATTTTGGTAGTATTCCTATGCTAACTGCTATTGAATTTGATCACGTAGGAGCATCGATTAAGTGGACCTCTAGTAGGTGTAATGAAGTTACCACTAAAATTCAAAATGATACCTTGATTATTATGAGTTATGTGTCTAGTGGAATCTCGTGTGTTATTGCTGAGATTCTGAACTCCATAAGAGTTGCACTCCATATGGCACTTTTGATGAAATCAAAGGCCGCTAAGCCTATGATCTCGCATCGCCATCAGTTTAATTCAAAAGTAGTAGCATTAAGGAAAGAGAAACGCCAATTGCTCAGACAACTTAGCAAGGGTAATCCTACTACCATTGAATTTTATGAGAGCAACGCTCATATCATCACGACCTATAAAAGACAACTACAATCGATGAGGCATGAACTGATTAATATGGATAATCAGAATTTAATCACTCTATTATTAAAGAATAATACCAGACAGGTGTGGGCTACTATGCGTACCCAGTTTGATAATGCTGAGTCAATTGGAGAATCGGCAATATCTGCAGTAGTCTGGATGGCATACATCAGAGCTAAATTTACCAAGCCAATTGCTTTTGGTGTCTATGGGGATAGTTAAATATTTAGGCCTACTGTTTGTGGCTGTCCATGGACGATGGAAGATATAACTACGATCATTAGGAAATCCAAAGGGTCTCGAGCACCAGGTCCTGATGGTATTCCTCCTTGCCTGATTAAACTTAACCCGGATTTGTGGGCAAGAATCTTCAAAATAAAAGTTGATGCTATTTATTCCTTGGGCTACATTCCGAATTCTTGGTGTATGGCCAATATCATCCCAATTTATAAAAAGGGTCCAATGAATGAACCGACGAACTATAGGCCGACAGCGCTGATGGATGCTTCAGCTAAGATCTTTACTAGTCTACTACTCCAACATATCAATCAGCATATCATAAAGTTTAACCTTTTATCGAAATATCAGACTGGTTTTCGCCGTCATATGGGCTGTCAACTCAATGCAACGATCATTGCTCATGTATACCAGCAGACTAGATCTTATAAGGCAGGGCCGGTATATATGGCGACCCTGGATTTTACTGCTGCATTCGATTCTGTAATCAGACAATTACTATGGACAAAATTGATTAAATATGGTTTTCCGGTTCAGTTCGTTTCAATCATTGCTGCTCTCCATAAACAAACCACCTATCGAATTCGTTTGACAAAAAATGGGGCATTTACCGATATTATTCCCACCGAAATCGGCCTCAAACAGGGGTGCAATCTTGCTGCGGTCCTATTTAATTTATACTTATTAGAATTGGACGAGCAATGGAAGGATGCCATTATTTTTCCTGTCAAACTGGGGGCAATTGTGATTAATTGGCTGAGTTTTGCAGATGATTTGTTATTTTTTGATAGGACCCCTTTTGGGTTACAGACTAAACTGGCATTGTTTCATTCTTTTGCCAGTAACCACAATCTAGAGATTCATCTAAAAAAATCTTTCATAGTCACGTTCATTGAAGGTCGAAAAAAAGCTATTAAATTCTCATGGGGTCTGAATGGTATTGCTATTCCTAGGTCCACTGCCATCCGCTATTTAGGCTATCATCTTGCAAGCTCATATTCCAGTGAGGGGTGGAAGACAATTTTGTCTAACAAAGCAAAAATGCTGACAATGCAGATGAAAATGATTTACCATTGATTGGGGAAATACTCAATGACTCCTACTATGAAATTTTACGCACAAAATATAGAACCAATTCTATTGTATTCCCTAGATATCTGCTTGTATGATGTGGAACAAACTCTTGATGTGATCCAAGGTAAAAAGTTGAAAACTGTATTGGGCTTGGCTTATTCCACCCCGAATGCTATTGTGTGTCATGAGCTGGGCTTATTATAGTTATCAGTGAAGTGGCATTGGCGACTACTTATGCATTATGGGAAAATGCTAGCTCCCCCTAATGATTCCCTTTATGAAGATCTTGCAAATATGATAAAGAAAGGAGACCCTCCCTCCTTTCTAAAATTTAGGAACAAGATGGAGGAGTTGTTATCACTCAGGATGATCTGGTACTGGGATTGCCTTCATGCAAACTTAAATATTGTAGATACCATTGGTGCCTGTTGATCGAGAAAATTAATGAATACCAATCCTTTCGTGAATATGCGAAATTTACGAGGCAGTGGGGCTATCGACCTAACTACCAGGTCATCTTTCCTTGTGATCAAGCGAGGAAGACATGTTTGAGATTTTGCTTGAATCAGTTACTTACTAACGAGAAATTGATGTTGTGGAAACGGTACAATAATAAACCAAATAATGGTCAATGCAGATTCTGTAATAGGAATAGCACCATTGAAACACTGAAACATCTCACAGTCTACTGTTCTTATTTTGAACCCACCAGAACTCATATATTTGGTAAACAGCTCTACACAGTATCTAGCCTAAGCAGAGAGTCTCTTTGGCAAAGATGTATGGCAGGTACAAATCAAAGCCTCATCATTTGTCTAACACATTTTTTACTAATTCTTGAAAGAAAATTGTCTGAAAAGCTACTAATTTTATCCGATGAAGAATCTAGATGTTCAGAGTAAGATCGCTTCATATAAGAGTGTTTTGACCCATACAGCTTCATGCCAGCTTGGGTAGCGTTTCTCAAGGTTAGAATTCTTATATGATTTTTGGGCTTATGTTATTGGTTTTAGTAAAAGTGATTAGACTAAAGGAAATATGAAATGAAATGTCGATTTTATATGACTACCAAGTTGCACGGACGGAATTTTAAGGGTTTTTTATTTATTTATGATACAGTGATTTGTAAGTATCGATTAAGATATGTTTTCTGTTATCTGTGATGTTGATGTTTAATTTATAGTTCTGTATTTTGAAAAACTATCTTATGTTGAGATGTTATTTTGGCTTTACTATGTGCATATTGTTTTCGTTGATGATTTAAGTGTATTATGTGAGATATTGTTTTTGTTCTGTATGATTTGAAAGAATAATTGTAAAGGTTGTAAAACCATAAACAATAAAATTAAAATTAGTGAGCAATGAACGTGTGCCACCAGATATGTGGAGCTTAGCCACCAGGTACGCTGCTGTGCTACACGTGTCTGCTTTTTAGATGATACATGCAGTCTTGAATAGTATCCTGGCTTGAAGTGTAGAGATTCTGAGATATTTGGGCCTTCTTGGCTACGGATTTCTGGAAGGACAGGCTGCTGTCAATGGTGAAGCTTAACGATTTTGCTGAGTCTGAGAGTTGTGGATCAAATCCTTCTAGGTGCATATCATTGAGCCATTGTTGGACAAGTTGTTTTTTGGGGGGTTGTCCGATGAGGACGAATTCAGTCTTGGATGGGTTTAGTTTGAGGTAGGCGTTCGACATCCAGGTCTGGATGATGGCTAGGTAATCATGCAGATGAATGATGTCCTGCGTGATGTTTACTCTCATGTACAACTTAGTATCGTCCGCATATTGGTAGATGGATATATTGGGATATTTGAGGAGAGTGCCCAGAGGCTCCATTTAAAGGTTAAAAAGGATTGGTGAGAGTATGGAGCCTTTGGGGACTGGACAGGAGACCTGTAGTTGGATATAACGCAACAAGTTCATCTGGACAGCCTGGTGTCTGCCTGAAAGGTAGGAGGTGAACCAATTCAAGACAGTGGCAGGGAATCCCATCCTGTCAGCAAGGAGGGAGAGAAGAATGTAGTGGTCCACGGTGTTGAATGGAGCTGAAAGGTCAAGGAGGATGATGAGGCATGAGTCACCCTTATCCATGATTTGGAGGGCATCATCCACCACCTGGATGGTGGCTGTCTCGATGAGACACTTGGGGCGGAACCCTGACTGATCATCATTTAGGAGGTGGAGTTGATCAATTCTGGCGAGTAGTTGTGATGCAACTACTTTTTCCAAGATGTTGCCAATAATTGGAAGGTTCGTAATGGGCCTGTAGTTGGCCTGGTTGTCTGGATCTAGAGTAGATTTTTTCAGAAGAGGTCATACGAGACCAGTAGTGAGGGTATCCGGGAATGACCCTCTGTGCGGGATGCATTTATGATGCCGATAAGCGCATAGAGCGCCGGGCTCGTCAATTGTTTAATGATGGAGGCCAGGATTTTATCGTCAGAGTAAGAAGTAGGTTTGAGGGAGGCAACCATTTTTAGGAGATCAGGGGGAGAAAGAAGAGATCATTTGGTTCAGAAGGGCACTGTGCGTGTTAGGTGCAGGGGATGCAAATGCTGTGTGAGATTGATTTGATGGTCTTTCGGATTAAGTCTATTTTTTCAATAAAAAAATGTGTTGATTCCATCACATCTTTCCTGAGTTGCTGGTACCTCGGGGTCTATTCCAAAGTCCTCTGTCAGAGAGGTGCAGGACAATTGTTTCCAAGACAAAGGAGTGCTGTCCCTTAAGCATCCCCAGAGAACAGCAGGGGTCACTGCTATTTGACCAAGGCTTCTATTCCGGCTAGACATGAACCATGCTCCTGTTCACTGGCGATTAAGGATACCATGTCGGTGCAAGCCAAGCTCACTGCAGTATGAGTGCAGAAAGACTCACCTAGTGCTGTAGCCCCTGTATTGGGACTCCCAACAACCACAGAACCAAGGAAGTAACCCCTGTCGCATCCTGCATCTCTGAACTGCATTGACACCAGTTTGGGCACCTTCCATGATGTCCAAGCTGCTGCATGGGAATCGCCATAGTCCTTTCCAACATCAACACGCAACTGCCTCCACATCTCTGGGTTTTGCTCGTGCCAAAGCTCTGCCGTCTCTGCTTCTGAGACTCACAGAGTCTTCTAGTGTCCCTAACGCGACACTGTCGCCTGGTCAAAAGCTTCTTTGAGCTCCAAGCTAACACTGCTGCAGTACCCTGATGCTGTGTTTATCTAACAGAGCCTGATCACTGCCAAAAGCCACTCTCTGCTTCTCTACCCCTGAGGCAGTGAGTCTTCCAGCTCCGATGATATGACATCGACTACCATACCCAGGGACTTCGACCCACCTGCCCTCGCTGCGGCTGAACAGCAATACACTGTTGGATGTGGTGCTGCTGCTCCTCAACTCAACACCAGTCCAGTGCCAAAAGCACCCAGACTCCAGTTCAATGCAAAAAGCCTGGATCAACGCTGCTGAGCACCAAAAACAAGAACATAAGGTACTGTGAAGAGGCGCAATTTTGGAACCATGGAGACTTCAAGCCTCTTTCTCTAGCTTGTTCTTAAATGCATAGCCTTTGAACAGTGACATTATGCCAATCTTGTGCCTGAACACCCCTGCTCACCTGCCCAAAGTGCCCTTTCAGAAAAATCTGCTTTCTCTGTGTTTTTTTGCAGGGTTGGGTTTTCTTAGTGGTTTCTGAGTAGTTATTACATTTTACTGTTTGATTAGAAATCTATTTTTTATAGACTCTTGATTGTACATTCATTTAGTTTGGACTACTGTATGTAAGTTGCTTGGGTTAGTTCTCGCGCCAAAGGAGGATGAACTTTACCTTTTGGGCTGTCTCCGTTCCAACTTTATGATTGGGATCACTGCTGATTTCATAAGCAGTGTGGGGGAGTAGGTGGTTTAGCCACTACTTATCTCTCTAATTCTGCAAAGCAGTATTCATTTTGTCACAAGGTGAGTGACTGCAAGGGTGCAGAGAGACAGAGCGTTACCAAAATGGATGAAGGAGAAAAGGATATTACAAACTGGAAGGTGGGTGGTTCACACTGGGATCATAAAGAAGCGAGAGACAGGAACACTGTGGAATGGAGTAACAGCCAGAGAGTTGGAGGAGAAAGCAATATTCCAAAGGGGGAAGAGAAAGAAGAGACTATTGCTTGAGATCTATGGGTAGCCACAGGGGTAAAGAGATGAAGGTGCTACACAAGGTTGAGGGTGACAGCTAGAGACTTGAAGGGGAAAGCATTGAGGAGGAATGTACAGAGGAAGAGCGTATTAACAAGGACAGTTTTGAAGTGGAGTTGTGGTAGGAAAGAGAAGAGTGGAAGAGGTTGGAAGGAACAAGAGGATGGGATGAAGGTGGAAAGGAGGTAGACAATAACAGGAGAAAAGGAGAAAAAACAGAGCATAAAAGGAAAATGTTAGACGGGCAAGGATGAGTTTATGGGTGGATTATCAAGAGGGTGGCATGAAGGTGGCAAGGATGTTGACAATAACAGGAGAAGAGGAGAAAAAACAAGAGGATTAACAAGAGGATGGCATGAAGGTGGCAAGACAAGGGATACCTGCTGATTTTGGGGAGGAAAACCGGGATAAAATGATAACAGTTGACAAGAGGTGGAGGAGGAAAGGGAACGAGTTAGGGAAAAGAGGCAGGAAGTTGGTACAATAATTGATTTGAGAGAGTGGTTGAGATCAGGAGAGGCAACGTTTGCAGACAACCAGGAAGTGGAGAGAAATTAGGACAGAGGTCTTCAAACGGTGGCGCGCGCCACCCCACCCACATAGGGGCACGGCCGCATCCCATGGGGGGGACACGAGAGCCCAGCACGAAATGTAAAAAATAAAAATAAATTAAAAACTTTTTTTCCTTTTTTTTAGATTGGAGGATATGGGCAGGGGCGGCTCACATGGTCGGACTGGACCAAAAAACTGTCTCAGGCACCAATTAAAAAGTGGCCCGCAGTTGCAAATGGATATTCATTCCTGTAGTCACAGACTGTTTGAATAGTACCCAAGGGGTTGTTTTTTGTTAAAATGTAAGCAAGCTGGGCTGGAGCACTGGGATAATGGTGGGAGCAGCTTGGGGAGAGCCCAGGGACTGGGTAGCAGTGGGATGCGGGAGCCCAGCAACTGTGATGGGAGCAGGTGGGGCAGCCCAGGGACTATACTGGGAGTAGGGTGTGGTGACGGCACGCAATAGTTCATAGCCATTTGCACATACTTTGGTGGGACCCACCCCACCTCATGCGCCACCCTCCCAGGCTCCAGCCTCTTAAAAGCCCCCAAGAGGCACAAGTTGTTCAGGTATCTACCACAGGCTCAGGTTTCTGAAGTCCAACCTTGTGCTAAGGTCTTCAGTAAGCCACAACTAGGTTCCTTACCTTGCAGCCCAAAAAGAGCTATATGAAACAAATATAGTCCCTTTCTCTCTGTCCTCCTGTCCTACCTTCACAAGCTATCAGGGCTGTCAAACCTTCTCCCTGAATCTGTGTTCATAGTCCCCACGAAGGTGTGGTTCTATTTGTCCTCTCTCTCAATTCTGGTCTTTCAAAATGACCATGATATGATCTGAGGCAGAAGTATCAGAAAGCCATGTGAAAGCAGGATAGCTCAGGGGTAACGTGTTTGTCTTCCAAGCAAGGCAACACAGCGCAATACAAGTTTGTTTCCCAATCCCGTGCTTAGAAACCACTCGCTAGTATTAAGCACGTTATAAATTAATAATAAACTACAAAATAAAATAAGCCCCTACTGGCAACACAGAGACTTCTCCCTGGTATTTCCCTTTTCCAGCACCATACCTCTTCCCTTCTCTTGCTCCCCTTTGATCTTTCCCTTGTCCAGATCTAACCTCTCCATCACACCTGTGCCTTCCTATTTGCTCTCTCTGTCCCTTCAGTCTGTAAAACTCCACTCTTTTCAACACCTTACAAACTATCACAACACTCTTTCCTATTGGCCCCCTTTGTTGGACTATGATTGGATAGTCACGACTGATGCCTTCCACTCATATGCATCTATGAGCCATCTTGTCCATGAACGTAAACACAGAGGAGCCGTCTCCCCCATCTTCCTTCAATTTCCAAACCGCTTCTATAGCGGGCTTATCCTTAGGGTAAGGTGGAACTATGGATATTCTATATAGGAGAAAACAGATCCTAATTGAGGATCTGGGTTGCAGATTTTGTAAGGTAAAACCAGAAGAGTCAATTAAACACCTTGTTCTGGAATGTGATAACACTACTCTTGTGGGGTTAAGAATTAGATTCATGTCTGCTTATCGACACGACTTTGTACTTGATGAAGATTTGGTGTGGAAGCAGTGCTTTAGCATCCAGAAAGTTTTGGAGGGGCTGGCCCTAGCTGGTTTTATTAAAGCTTTAAATTTAGTGAATATGTAAGGGAAATTATGTATTGTGAATCACTGTGAATCATTACGAACTATGGTGAATTAGGTATAGTTACCTCAGTGTTTCGCTGTCGCCTCACTTAGCATTCGTAATTAGAGGTATCTGGCTCTTACTAAATGCTGACCTATTATTATCAACTAGGTAAGCTAGGATTTGAATGAGCTGTATTATGCTTAGGAACAGTGATTATTTTCTGTCATTCAAATATGTTTTTTTCTTTTTTCTGCTCTTTCTTACTTTTTTCATTGTTGTTTTTATTTATTATTTTATTTGCCTTTAGATGGTTTTATGAATTCGAATCTTATTTTCTTTATTCACTGGTGTAATGATTTTTTTATCTTCTGTAATGAATGAATTTGTAAAGGTTTAATTGAAACCATGTACAATAAAAAAAAAAGTAAAATTGGCCCCCTTTTATACTGGGGATGGTGAGTGGTAAAGGGATTTCTAATTGGGACATTGGGATCACCTGTTGTCAAGTAAAGGAGGACACCTGTGATTGGCTCTTTATTGTCCTTCCTTCCCTGGCTGAGATGTGCACCATAATCTCGGTAGGATAGCTCAGGGGCAACGCACTCGCCTTGGAAGCAAGACGATGCGGAGCAACACAGGTTTGATCCCCTGGTCCGCACTTAGAAACCTCTGGGTATAAAGCGTGTTATAATTAACCAATTATGATGTGATTATGGTAAGATAACCACTCGTTTTAATGAGTAGGTAGTTCTGTGTAGAGAGTTTACAAAAGGCGGAACTGCCATTTTGAAGTCAAATGGAACTACCTCACCATGGCTCCCTGCTGTATCTCTGCGCTGGCACCTCAGCAGTGGCCCATGATCTCCACTTGTGGCTCATGAGCGGGCCCTCCAACCCCTGTCTCTGAGGCTTGAGAAAGTAGCCTTGCAGGCAGTCCTGTGAACCACATGTGCAAGCATCCTATAAATCTGAGCAAGCTACTTGCGGTCTGGGCTTTTGTACTGTAAATTGACATGTAAGTAGCAGGCAAAAGTGTGGCTAATGCTCAGTGGGATTCCCCATTTATCATCTCTTGGGGTCGTGACGAATAGCTGGTGGCTTCACCCGATACCTGAATGTCCCCCCTGGATCTTCTCAATGGTATTTTATCACATCACGAAAGCCTAATCATAGTTAGTTTAGACGGACAATGATCCCCATTGCTTATATTTACATGTCAGTTAAGAACTTAGAAAGCTGATTCGTTAGTGCACCTGCTACAAAATGAAGTGTGCACTTGGAAGACTATAGGTTCAAATCTGCACGGGATGACTCAGCTTTACATTCCTCTGAGGTTGGTAATGAGTATCAGTAGCTATTGCACATATTAGATATGTTGCCTCATATCAGATGACTCAATAAAGTGGTGAACAGATGGTTTGGAATTAATCATACCCCCTGGCACTGCTTTGGGCAACCCTCCATACCATCATTTATTATCGCATGTTTGGCATCACAGAAGGATATGACCCATGTGTAAATCAGTGTTGGTCCTGCTACCAATAAGAGAATTATACACCGAATATTGAGACCACATCTCCTCTGTACATGCAGCACATGCATACAAGCAACCCCGGACAAGTTTTGACGTTATTGGGATCCATTAGTGACATGCACTTTGGTTGCCAACAGCACAGCCACCAAGGGAACCAAAAGACTGGGCATACATTCTCTCACTTAGAGATACTAAAACCAAAATGTGATGGATGGAAAGGTTTGAAATAATTATAACCACATGCATTAATCTGGGCAACACTCCACACAAGCTTGGTACCCTGATGTGCAGCATGCCCCAAACCCTTGCATTATCTGGTCAACCAATCATGATGCGTTTCAAACAATAGCAATGTAAAACAGTTCTCAAATGTGCCCCAAAACTCTGCCCCTGGACATCCAAAATGATAAACCTCCTAGAGGATTGAGTCGTCCAGCTACCTGGCGTTTTGACCACTTTGTCTAGATTTATAGACCCTTCACATACAGAACCCCACAGCTGAACTTGTGCTGGTGGATACTGGACAAACTTTAAGACAATGTTGCTGAGATGAACTTATTGCGGATATGTCAACACTTTGCTGCCATTGAATGTTGTATTTCCCTCACGTAACCAACACTGAGATTGTTGGGATAATTCAGCCGAGGTATGTGACCGGCGTTACGGATGTGGCAGTAGTACAATTATTACATGTTATTAAGAAATCAAAACTTGAAACATACCTTTTCATACAAGTAATCCAAAATCTTCGGTTGACCATATATTACTGCTAAAAATATGAGATTCCGCTTGCTTTCATCCAGTATGCAAGGGTCAAGAAGCTGTTTCTTGATCAGATAATTCAAAACATCAACATACCCCAGTTGGACACTCTGCAGTGCTCTGGAAATACAAAAACGATTGTTATTTAAGAATGTAAAAACCAAGATATATCAAATCAAATACCTTTTCGGTAACCCTGTGTGCTTTGTAGACCGGTGGGAATGGGCACCCCTTCAGAATTGGGGAGGAACTAATAGATGTCACATGCTTTGCCCCTACCCTCTCACATTGTTAGTCACCCAGTACAAAAGACCTCTCTTCACAAGAAAATATGATCCCCTAACATTCTAACCTCCTTGATGCCTAGATGCACACTAAAGCATCAAAGGCAGACCCCTGGACTGGGTCGCTGTGCTGGTCCAAGGCAAACTCCTCTGTAGAAGTAGGGGGAGCTTTGATCTCATGGTTCAGGTGGTGGGATAAACTGGGAGCGGAGGAATGCCCCTTTGGTCTCTATCTTCTTAATCCAGAATATCAACGAAGCCAAACACAGCACTCCCTCGTTCATCTCTCTTCTAGCTCTGCAGGGATATGGAGTTTGTAAACTAAGTGGGTGATTGCGGTCTCCCTTGTGAACTATGAAGGTTTCAGGAATGTAATTAAACAGGAGGACCACCGCGATCTCCGGTAGCCTGGGCACCCACATCAAAATCTAAACCTACCAATATGTAGAATAATAGCAAGTGTTTTATTCCCATAAAAAAGAAGGTTATTTATTAAATGAGTTTAGTTTCTTTACAAACTTTTTCATTATTCCATTTCATGTCAGCTCAAATCTATAGATTAGTCCTGTACATCTCTTTTAATTAAGAAGTCAACATTTCCACCGTGTCAACTCCCTTTAAATATTGTTTAGTTGATCCAGAGAATTATTCTACACATCTAGTGTTGATATACAATTCCAGAATGATGGTTGGTGGTAATTCATGTGAGCCTTGAGGAATTATGTGTCTGCATTTGATGAGCTAGACCTACACAGCATGGTTTATGTCTGCAGGCGTGGAAACAATTTTGTTGCAAAGGAGTAACAGTTTTCAATTCCCATCCTGTGTCCAATGTGGAGGGCATGAGAATGGGACCAAGTGGATTCCAACACTGTCTGATTTATGGTATCTATGGCCATGCTGATCATGCATATGGTGGTGGTATTAATGATCGTATCTGTTAAAGAGGACTGACTTGATTGAGTCTGTCTCAAAGGTGTTCTTGTTTGCGACATTGTGCTCAGGTGGTTCTTGGATAGACAGGCCTGATTGAATACAGACTTAAGTGTGCTCTTGATTATGAAGCTGCTTTCAGGTGGGTCTTTGCATCCTGAGTCCTTATTGCCTAGTGTATGTTGTACTGAACCAGATGGGTTAAGCCTTTAAAGGGTGCACACCTATGCTAATTTGTTGGTTGTGGTCTCAAGAGCAGGTAGGTTTCAATGGTTTTCTGAAGGCCAGGCATTCTTCCACTGTGTGGAATCACCTGTGCATGGTGTTCCATAGGCTGTTTGGAAGGAAGGAGGAGGATCCTCCACAGTGTTTCAGGTTGAAGTGTCCAAATGTTACTAGTGATGAGTTGCTGAATTAGAGCATTCTGACGGGTCCGTATTGATAGAATGTCTTCTTTGTGGATTCTTAACACCTGCTATGGAATGCACAGTAGGCAATACAGAGGGTTGTGTCTTGGATTCTGCTTTTGACTTTAAAGTATTATACCATTATGAGAGCCAGAGTAGAGTGTTCTGATCTTTTCAGTCTTTCGAGGAGTCTAGCTGCTGCATTTTGGACCCGTTCATTGTAGGTAGTTTCGCAAATATTATAGTAGGTCGAAGTGATGATGACTAGTGTGGTTCTTAGGGAATGTCATGTGTGACGGATTGATTAGCCCTCCCTTAACTTTACACCTATTAGCAGTGCCCCTCTTTAGATGCTATATTAGATTTAGCATTATGTAGTCCAGAAAGAATATATAAATGTATTCATGATATTTACACATGATCAAGTAAAAAAAGAGAGTGTTTATACACATAACAAGTACTTGAGACCAAAATTCATTCATATCAACATTAACATTACATATAAAAAATATTACATATACATCTTTTTGTGTCATAGGGTCAATAAACTATGTGGTTCGATTGTTTATAACATATCCACTCCTTAAATACAATTCTTCTTTTATTCTTGTTTTTTACATGTTTGATTTAGGTGAAAAACATGTGGAAGAAACAGTGAGCCTCCTTACGGGTGCCGGTAAAACCATCAGGTAGCCGCTGGACCCGTAAACAGTTACCGCCGCCTGACTTATTTGTTTGTGAAATGTTTTATATGTAAAGAATAGTGTAAAAAGTCATATATTCTGGCTAATGCACAAAAAATGTAAAACATTTAAAAAATTTAAAAAGTTACCGCCGCCTGACTTTCCGGTAACACCGGGGTATTATAATCCTGGTGCCGGAAAGTCAGGCGGCGGTAAAATGTTGTTCCCCATTTAAGGACTCTATGGGAATGGGGACCATGGAAACACTGGCACTGTTATTAACTGTGTCAGTGCTTCCATGAAACTAAGTGGGCGGGTGCCGGACCGCCCGGCAGGTCAGACCTGCAGGGCGGGAGGGCACCCACCAGGCAGAGTTGTACTTTGCCGGTCTGGAAGCAACGGTGCCAGTAAGCTTACCGGCACCGTTGTTTCCGGACCGGCATGGTTGTAATGAGGACCAGTGTGTCCACGCATTGTACACAGGACACCTAAATGGAACAGAGAGGCAGCTTGTCATTCAAACTGTCTTGTTGTCCACATGTGTTTCATCCCTTTTTATCTGAATAAGTTTGTACCAACGTTTCTGACAGTAGTTGAATGGGCTTTCTTCAGGACGGTGCTTCTAATGTATGCAAAGGGATCGATGAACCCACTGTTTTCAAAATGACACACTATAATACAAAGAGTGAAAAAGACTTCATGAGGCTATGAGAGTCTCTGGAATGGACATCACAACAATATTTATGTGAAGTTTATATCTAAAGTGATCACCACTGACCTTATTCTTGATAGGGGTGGAAATGGGCAGGGTGGGTGAATTTCTTCTTTCTATCAATTACTCGGTGGAGTTCACCTAAGTGAGGAGATAGGTGGCCTACATTTAAAACAGTATAGACTGAGTTCTATTCCAAAAGAATTATTATGATAAGTGTATTGAGATTAGGCTTATGTTACTGACCTCAGCAGGGGTGGCACTTCTTTGTTAGGCTGCTCACCAAAACTTGTTGGATAATGTTGTAATTATCGCAAGGCACGTATGCAGGTCTTGCTGTCATTCTCCTGTAAATACAGTGAAGGGATCAATTTACTGCACAAGCATATGCCTAAAAAAGTTTACTTAGCAGTTTCCGGCTAACGCGTCCTCAATAACGTTTGTGCCTACTTGTTTTAATCAACTAAATGTGAACCAATGTTCAGAAGTCTGGCATATGTAGCATCGTTGTGGTCTCTGTGTATAGCACTATCTAAGAAATACACGAAATTCCGACTTTATTCAAGCATAAAGGCGCCGGCATTCGGTGCATTTTGTAAAACAAAGGAGGATGGTTTTTCTTATCTATCAAGGGAAGACAGGGAACTGCCATTGTACGGAGCTCTATCGGCGTGATGCAACTGTAACCTGCTGATAGGTATTCTGTTGCAACAACTAGTATGTGCAACTCATTACTTGCCTCGCGTGATGCGATCCTGCGTCGCTTTTCAGCACCATGTTGGAAAGGTCCAGGTGATATAGTACTACCAAGTGCATATATTATTACCTTCTTTTTATGGGAAAAAAACACTGACTATTATTCTACATATTGGTGGGATCGATTTTTTCATAGCCTCTAAAATCATTGCTATCTAGAGGCATGGGCGTGGTTAGTATTTCACTATTGGTGTCATGACAATTATTTGTATATGATTTAATATAACGTCAAAGGGACGACCATAATAATGAAGTCTGCTAATAAGTTTTGAGTGCAAACTCTCCACTAACAATCTCATTCGTTTGAAAATGGTATACGGATGGCACGTTTCAGGAAATGATTTTATAGCTCAATGTATGGACGCTGCTGGTACTTTAAAAGCGAATACATTGGGGCCATATACATTCGAGCACCCATCATCATTTAAGGCGGCCATATCGGAGAAGGAACCAGTTCATATACTGGAAGTTATCATTTATTTCAAAATGGCTTTAATTTTTCTTTTTTCCGAACAGGCTATGCAGAACCCAAATAATGGATTTCAAAGTCTTCCCTATTAAGCGGTAAATGGCCACATTGCATTAATCTATTTTCATCAAAATGTGCGTATCAAACCTGCTTTGCTAAGTGTAAAACAATGTTAACATTACAGATGTAATTATGGCAAAAACTTATGCCAGATCTTTAGCGGATAACCCGTCCCCACTCGATGTTGGTGTTGAGGCCTTTTTTTTACAGAATCTAGTTTGAATATCCATTTTTGTTCAGTTTTCCTCAATATGAGGTCTGTCTCCTACTCTTACTGGTGCTTCAATAGTTTCAATTACAACCCAGAACCTTTCAGATGGTTTTGTGGTTAAATCTCACAAAATGTGACACCAAAGGTTTGTCATCTACTTTATTCTTTAGACACAACCTGTGTTCACAAATCCTTTGTTTAACTTGTCGTTTGGTCTTGCCCAAATAGATGACATTACAAGGGCATTTAATAACATAGATAGCCCAGTGGGTCTTACAATTTGTAGTGGGTCTTACAATTTGTAAAAGACCTAAGGTGAGCAGTTTTTATGTCTTTTGTTAGAGAGCAAACTGTACATCTGCTGCATTTAAAGTGGCCTACCACCGGAGGAAGGTGCCACAGTGTGTTTTGTTGTCCTACTAGTCTTTTATGATCTTCATAGGTGTGCACCAGTGAGTCCCTCAAATTACGTTGTCGTTTAAAGGCAAATCTAGGTTTTGTCGGTCGAAAGTCGGGAGTTTGCACAAACTGCCCATTTTTTAAGATGTCTTCTGAGTTCATTGCTTATAAGGCTGAATGTAGTGACACAGGTGATTTTATCTAGTTTAGTTTTGGCTTGTGGAGTGAGGCACTGTTCACGTGGAGTATGTCATGCTCTCTTGCATGCCAGTCATACTACTTTAGTAGGATAGCCCCATTCTTTAAGGCGTTCTTGAAGATCTTTACCATGTCTTTCGAATTCTGAAAAATCAGTAAAATGTCTACGTGCTCTTAAGAATTGGCCCACCAGTAGGTTATTTCTCAGACTCAAAGGATGAAAGCTGTAATATTGGAGGAGTGCATTTTATCAGTGGGCTTCCTAAAAAGCATGGTGGTTAGGGTTCCTGATTCTGATCTTTCAATTAACAAACCAAGGAAAGCCATCTTATTAGAGTCGTGTACCATGGTGAAATGTATGGAGGGGTCTTGTCCGTTCAGCCAAAGTAAGAAAGATACCAAAAGGGATTGCGTACCCTTCCAAATAAGAAATAACATCATCAATATAGTGCTGCCAGCTGGCAATCATGTGACCAAATGGGTTGTTGATGCGATAAATAGACTGTTCTAATTGGTCTATGTAAAGATTGGCTATGTCAGGTGCAAAAGTAGCACCCATGCTTTTGCCATGTTGTTGATTGTAGAATTGTCCCTCAAAGAGGAAATAGTTCTCTGGGTGGGCAATTCTAATACATTCCAGGACAAAATGTGTAGGGACGAGGTCGGGTCAACCCTCCTATCTAGATACTCCTTCATAACCATCATGCTTTGCATTTGTGGGATACTGGTGTACAGAGACACCACGTCAAGGGAGACATGGAGGTCGTTTTTGCCAATCTTCACTTCTGACAGGATGTTGATCATTGCGGTGGTGTCCTTTATGAAAGAGTGCATTTCTCTCACAAATGGTTTTAAGAAAACATCTGATTATATGGACAGAGGTTCTAGCACAGACCCTATTGAGGAAACAATTGATCTGCCTGGTGGAAGAGAACAGTTTTTATGGATTTTTGGAAGGATGTAGAATGCTGGAGCAGTCGGGTCAGACTTAGTCAGAAAAGTCTGTTCATCAGTGTCGATCCAGCCTTGCAGGAATGCATGTGCCATCAGGCAGGAGATTTCCTGCTTCAAATGTTGGGTTGTATCACTGTCTAATTTTCTGTAAAACAGATAATTATCCATCTGCTTCAGGGATTCTGTTTTGCATGCCTTTATGGACCACAGAACTATCCCTCCTCCTTTGTCGGCTGGTTTATTATGAAAAGAGGATTGTTTTTTTAGCTTGAATATTGTTGTTGCAATGATGATTTTTTGAACTCAGTAAGGTTTGAGTCTCTGTCAGAATCTTGTTCTCAAATGCCAATATCGCTAGGCTTACCATAATATTTGAAGGGAAAAACATGGAAGGTGGTTTTAGGCCTGTAGTGTTGTTGTTTTTAGCAGTGTCGTTGGTTTGGTTTCTGAAGAAATATTTCAGATGTAATATTATGAAATAACGTTGTTCAACCTCTGTCTGAAAATGGTTTGATCTTGTAGTGGGCACAAAACTCAATCCCCTATATGAACAATTTACTTACCGCCAGTAACGTTCTTTCGGCTGGATGTTCCTCCCACGTATTCCTCATCTTAGACATGTAATGTCCAGCTTCAGCTGCTTTGGAAAACATTTCGGCAGAGGGCACTGTGCGTCGATGGCGTCGAGTCGATGTCCATCAAGAGCCTCCATCGCCCGTTGGCCTCAGTACTGTTTTTCCTCCTCCTCTTGCAGCAGAGATACCCATGAATACAGGCGTGACCGTACTCAGCCTTGTTGGAACAGAAGCTGTAATAGCACAGGAAATTCTACTGAGGGGTAGGTTGGGAGGGCGATGAGGTGGGACGAAACATCCAGTCAAAATAACGTTACCAGAGTTAAGTAACATGTTCTTCAAATGGGTTGTGTCCTCCCACGTATTCCTCATCTTTGATAGACTCCGAAAGCAGTACTATGTTTGGAGGAGGGTGTAGAAATACAGTTTATACGTTTTCATTGGCAGTGGAAAGAACTGCCTTGACAAAAACCCCATTCTAACCTTGGGAAGAATCTAGGCAATAATGTTTTGTAAACGTGTGGATGGAAGACCACGTTGCCGCTGCAGAGATGTTTCTAATAGGAACACCCCTTTGAAGGGCTGTTGATGTAGCCAGGCCCCTGGTGGAATGAGCTTGTAAACCTTCAGGAGGGTCTTTCTCTGCCAGCCTGTAGCACACAGTCTGAAATGATTTTGGGCAAAAAAGAAGGTTTGACCTTCAAGACAACTTTGTCCTTGTGGAAGATGGTAAACGGTGGCTTGGATGACAGTGCCTGCAACTCGCTCACTCTGCGGGCTGATGTGAGAGCTACCAATAAAATGGTTTTAAAAGTTAATAACCTTAGGGGGCATGTGTGCAAGGGTTCAAAAGGTGCACACATTAGCAATTTTAAATTTAGATTTAGGTCCCAAACCGGAAGCTGGAAAGGAGATGAAGGGAACACATTAGTGAGCCCTTTTAGAAATTCAGTGACCAGTGGGATTTTGAAATAGGAACAAATCCTCTGACGAGTGCTGCCAAATAGCCTTTAATAGTACCAATTTTGAGCCCCAGATTGGCTACGGATAGAAGGAATTATAGAACATCTGGTGTTTTACACAGAAAAGGATCTAAATTATTTTCCTTGCACCAGTTGCAGAACTTGTTCCAACGGCAACGGTACAAATATTTTGTTGCTGGTCTTCTAGCCGAAAGCAACACCTCCATAACGTCATCCGGGAGGTCCCAATCCTTATATCTCAGCCTTTCAGAAACCAAGCATGAAGATTGACAGTGTTGACCACTGGATGGAGAACCCGACCCTCCTCTCACTAGAGAATTTCCTCTCTTTGTGGAACACGTATTTGAGGACAGATGGACATGTCCAGAAAGTCCGGGTACCACGTCCACCTGACCCATCCGGGGCAATTAGGATCATGTGTTTCCCGAACTTTCTCAACCTCCTGATTACATGAGGAATGACAGGGACTGAAGGAAACGTGTATAGGTATAGAAACCCAGTCCACCACAAACACGTCTCCTAGAGCTCCTCTTGGAGCAAATTCCCTCGAGCAGTACCTTTTGCACTTCTGGTTGACCTCGGTTGCAAACAGATCTACTTGAGGGGTTCCCCAAAAGGTGAAGATCTCTTAAAGGACTTCCTGAGCTAGCTGCCACTCGTGGGAGGCTGTGCTCTGCCTGCTCAGTGCATCAGCCGCAATGTTCTCCTCTCCGGCTAGGTGAACTGCTGATAGGGAGATTCCTTCTTGAATTGCCCAGTACCATAGCTGCATTGCCTCTCTGCACAGTGGTAATGACCCTACACCTCCTCTCTTGTTGAGGTAGTACATGGCCACTGTGTTGTCCGTCATTATCAGGACATTCTTTCCACGTACAGAGGGCAGAAAAGCCTTCAGAGCAAGTCTGATTGTTCTCAGCTCCAAAAGATTGATGTGTAGTTTGGACTCCGATGGAGACCAATGACCGCTGATTGTCAGATCGTTGGCGTGGAATCCCCACCCCGTGAGTGAGGAGTCTGTCACTACTGTAATCTCTGGCCATGGTTGCCAAAATATTTCTCCCTTCAGAATATTTTCCTCGCAGGCCCACCACAGAAGATCCTGTGAGACTCTGGTTGGAATCTGAAGTCAGTTTGACATCTTTCCAGAGAATTGGGACCATTGTGTTCTTAGAGCCCATTGAAGGGATCTCATTCTCAGGCGGGCCTCTGGCACCAGAAAAATGCAGGATGCCATGAGGCCGAGCAACCTCAAAAAATCGAAGGCCGGAAGACTCTGGGCACTCTGAAATTTGGTAACCATCTGAAGAATGTCTTGAGCCCTCACCTCGGGTGGCAAGCTCTTTCCCAAGGATGTGTCTTGCACAGATCTGATGTACTAGAGCTTTTGAGAAGGTGTCATGTGTGACTTCTTGTAGAAGCCCAGTCTGTGAAGAGAGTGGCAGGTGACTTTGAGATGATCCAGGATATGTTCAGGAGAACGCGCCCTGATCAGCCAATCGTCCACGTAAGGATAGACATGAATCCCCCCTCTCCTGAGATTCGCTGCCACTACTGCCATCAGTTTGGTGAAAACCCTTGGTGGAGGTCAGCTTGAAAGGCAGAACTCAAAACTGATAATGAGAACCGCCAACTGCGAACCTCAGGTATTTTCTGTGCTTGAGTTGGATTGGCACATGAAAATAAGCATCCTGAAGGTCCAATGACACCAACGAATCCTGAAGGATCTGAGAAAGTGTGGCCATCTTTAACTTGTACTTCCAGGAACTTCTTCAAGTATCTGAAGTCCAAGATGGGTCTCAGTCCTCTGTCCTTTTTGGGGATCAAAAAATATGGGGAATACCATCCTTGTTCCTCTCCGCTACAGGTACTGGTTCTATAGCACCTTTCTCTAGCAGGGTTTTAATTTCCTGCACAAGGAGCCAATCCGAAATCCTCAAAGAGCGGTTCCCTGGTGGATTGTTCTGAGGTCTTCTTATAAAAGGAAGGCAATAACCGTGGGCTACGGTTTCCAAAGCCCAAGCATCCAAAGTAATGTCTCGCTATTCTTCCAGTTGCATAGACAGACTGCCCCCCATTGGTGAACTGTGACTTGTGGCGGCTGCTGCAGAGGCCAATGGTAAGGAGGCTACTGCTTGAGCTGGCTTAGCACCTCTACCTCGTCCACCATAAGGAAATCTTCTCTGACCTCTTTGACTGGCCATTCCTCTCGCCCATTCCTCTCGTCCTTCCAACTGAGGAGTAGTAGCGAAAAGATCTACACCTCCAAGGTTGTCCACTAGGACGAAAAGGCGGAGGTTGCCTAAAAGCAGCGCCTAAAGATTTGGCTGCCGCCTTTGAGGTCTGCAACTTCTCAATGCCCTCCTCAGCATTGTTGCCAAAAAGATGAGGCCCGTCAAAAGGCATGTTGAGAAGCCTAGATTGCACATCTGGTGCAAAACCTGACTTCCTCAACCACGCAAATCTGCACATAACAGTGCTGGTAGCCATGGATCTGCTGATGCTATTCGCCATATCCAATCCTGATTGAAGGGATTCACAATTAGCCTCTTTGCCGTCCTTAACAATAGCTAAGAAGCCATCCCTTTCTTCCCCTTCGGGAATGTGCTCTACCGCCATAGAAATGCAATCCCACAGAGTATATGAAAATTTTGCAAGGGCACAAGTGGAATTGCCAGATTTCAGTGCCATGCTCCCTGCAGAAAATACCTTCCTCGCCCATTCATCTATATGCTTGTCGTGCCTATCAGGAGGTATGGTAGGGTACGCTGCTTTTTTTGAAGTAGCTGTAGCCACCTGCATCACCAGACTCTCTGGAGTGAGGTGTTTTGACAGGTAGTCAGGGTCACTACTGGAAGGGCAGTATTTTTTTAATTAGATTCTTATTAACTGGCGGCTTGGCTTCCGGAGTCTCCCAGAGTCTCCCAGTTCCTAGCCAACCTTTTTTGTAATGCCATATGAAAAAGCAAAACAGGGTCAGTCTGTGCACCCTTATCCAAAATATCAGTGAGATAATCTTGCTCATAAGGCAGTGGTGGCCTAGTCCTATTCTACTACTTTCGACATGAGTTGCTTGTATGATGCGTCAGCATGTTCCCCAGGCTCAGGTCTTCCAAACTCCGGATCGGGTGAAGTATCTACTCCACTTGCAGATAGATTGTAAGTTATCATACAAGTCCTTAATTCTGGACTCCTCCAATATGTACCACTCTGGCACATTGGGTGCTCCATATTGTAACCCAAAAGGAACATCTTCCTCATCAGCATGTTCCTCTTCTTCAAAAATTGAAGTGAGTGATTTGAAAAACTCCTTCTTGGGAAAAGGAGTATACATTTTTTCAGGTTTGGAAGTTGTAGGCTTCGATGATGTGAAAGGTTTCTTTCTCGGCTCCGACTGAGGAGGGGCGCTCGGCTTCGATGGTACAGCCGGCATATGTGGTGCAGCTGGCGTCGAAGGCTTCGGCATCGACGTCGGCATCGAGGGCCTGGCAGATGTCGAAGGCACCGCCGGCGTCGAAGGTCTCGAGGGCATCGAGGACCTCGACTTTTCTTTCTTGTGTCTTGTATCATCGAATGAAGGCCTCGAGGGCTCCTGATGCTTATCAGGCTGTTTTCCTGGGCTTGAGGGCGCGATGGATTTCGGGACAGACCTATCCTTACCAGCTTCCTTCGAAGGCTCGGTAGGAGTATGGCTTTGCTTTTCAAACATTTTTAACATTTCCGACCTAAAAGCTTCCTATTTGGCTGGGGTGGATTTTTTTATAGGGCAATCTACCCTTCTGGGGGAAACTGCGGACGACGGAGTCGACGAAGGCGGCTTCTGGTGCCTTCTCTTCGATTTCTTCGAAGATGAAGAAAAGTGGTGGGAGCCACTCCATGTCCTAGAACGCCTTCTTGCTCCGAGGAGCGTCGCCCCTCTACTCGTCGGTCGAAGGCCTAGCGGGTCGGGCTTAGGAGATTTGAGGATTTGTCCTACCTGAAGTTTCCCCTTCCGTTCCCTCAAGGCCTTTCCTGTCATGGATTGACACTTGGAACAAGTGGATGTATAGTGGCCCTCCCCGAGGCACCACAAGAATATACACTGCGTGTCAGTAAGAGACATCTTGGACCCGCAGTCCCGGCATATTTTGAAGCCGGACTTCGGTGTCGACGGAGTCGAAGATGCAGACATGTTTGAAGAATTTGTTACGAACTGGCACGCCGAACTTCGTATCAAAGCAAATGCTGTCGCGGAAAAACGAAACCAAGGCCAACGGGCGCTGCGCAAGCTATATATTCCCTTCAATGACATCACTCTCGACGGAGGCCCTCGAGGGACATCAACTCGACGCCATTGATGCAAAGCCACACTAGTCATCATCACTTAGACCTACTGTAATATTTATGAAAACTACCTACAATGAACGGGTCCGAAATGCAGCAGCTAGACTCCTCTAAATACTGAAAAGATCTCGACTCACTACATTGGTTCTCAGAATGGTATAATCCTTTAAAGTCAAAAGCAGAATCCAAGACACAACCCTCGGTATTGCCTACTGTGCATTCCATAGCAGGTGTTAAGAATCCACAAAGAAGACATTGGGCCTCATTACGACCCAGGCGGTAAGTTACCGCCTGGGCCGTGACTTTACCACCATGGCGTAAACTATGTTTACGCCATGGTGGTAGGCGGACTTACCGCCCCATTCCGAGGTCGGCGGGGCGGTAAGTCCCCAATCCCCATTTACCCTTCCCCATTCCCATTTTTGCCCCATAGGGCATAATGGGAGTGGGGAAGGCGTTAATTACGCCACCGTAAATTACGCTGGCGTAATTAACAACATGGTCCCTTAGCGCCATGGATATTAACACCTGCTAAAAGCAGGTGTTAAATCCGCCATGGCGCTAAGGGACCTCGTACTCAGGCGGTAAGGGTCGGCGCTGTTTACGGCGCCGTAAACCCCTTACCGCCTGGGTCGTAATGAGGCCAATTCTATCAATACGGGCCCGTCAGAATGCTCTAATTCAGCCACTCATCACTAGTAACATTTGGACGCTTCAACCTGAAACACTGTGGAGGATCCTCCTCCTTCCTTCCAAACAGCCTATGGAACACCATGCACAGGTGATTCCACACAGTTGAAGAGTGCCTGGCCTTCAGAAAATCATTGAAACCTACCTGCTCTTGAAACCACAACCAAACATTGGCTCTCATAACGTATAATGCTTTGAAGTCAAAAGCAGAATCCAAGGCACAACCTTCTTTATTGCCTACCGTGCATTCCATCACAACATGTAGATATCCAAAGGTATATATTGACTCTCATTGCGTTTAACTATTTTACTGTGCAAAAGCAATCTCTTTCCATAAGGATCAAATTTGGTTGATTATCACAATTATTCTTTATTTTATAGAATGCATAAGAACATACAAAGACAATATAAGCAAGATTTCATGGCATTAAAAATACATAACTAAATCAGTAAATACAACAATACATTTTAATCATACCAATACACACAACCTATTGTGATCAAATACTCTAACTCATCCAAACCAACCTCATTAATTGCCATACAAATCCATTCATGCTGTGCAAAAAATGCAGAAAGATTAATTAATCAAGAAAATGGGTCACACAATTCGACCTCAAGTGTAAAGTGCTCTTTTCAAACATTAAATACACCAAAACCTTACAATCATGGCATGTATCACTATATAGTTCTGATACAGTAATTCTCCACAAACGTCGTACAAGCTGTCCAAATTGTTATCCTAATGGAGCTTAAAACAATAAAGTGTCCACTCGAGTTTTCGGCTTGGTACTCAGTGTAATTTTCATTACACAGCCATGCTTAGGACATAAAGAGAATGCATTTGTGATCACATCTGTGTGTGTTGACAGTTTAAACAGAGCCTGTCTGCCTTGCCTGTGTTTCCTGCATTGCCACCACAGACAAGAAAAAAGAGAGAAAACATCCCAAAGGAAAATGAGAAGCGAAAATAAGAAAAACAAGAAGAACAACACACTTTTTGTTCATTAAAATTTGATTGCAGACCCTGCATGCTTATTTTCAAACCAATGTCCAAAAAATTGGTCACCATACACCATTACTAACTCAAGCAGTGTTACAGAGCATCATTTGTATAAAAACATATAAAAAGAGTTGCAGTTGCCCCATACCCAAACCTTGTGTCTCTCGCAGATACCATCCACATGACAGAGCTCTTGTGCGGATCCAACCGCGGAACTTTCCATAGTCCATGAGTATTAATATACTGGATAAAGACTCTGCGTCAGTCAGGTCCCATCTAATACCCACTCAATATTGAAACTCTACTCTCCTGGCTAGATCTCTCCCAACAAGTTCTAATCTTCGATGGGCACATACATTAAATGAATTGTGCATGGAACGCCCATTGTCCAGTTGTACAAACAATTGTAAAAGATCGGCCCTGGCAGTATGCCTCATGAGCCTAATGTCCAAATATGTCATCATACCTAGTTCTTGGACTTTCAGCTGTCGATGGAAATGGTCCCATCCGTTCCAGTCTGCGGCTATCTGTGGCCCAAAGACAATGCGGTTTCGATGTGGCAATCTCCACAATCAGTGAGTATCTGTTTTTTGGCCACATCTATTTCCACACAGCGTTGACTGCAATTCAATCTGCAAAGATGTAATATGCAGTTCAAATAAAGAACGTTTTTCCATATATTCCAAGTGCCTTCACTGAAATAGGGAAGGACAAAAACCCTTTTCGTATGATCTCACATCACCAAGTAATTCCTGATTTATGTAATAACCAATGGAATCTCGACTCGCCGAGCACTGAACTGATAGATGCAAACCGTTGTCTTAACTTCAGAGCATTACATTTGTGGTGCTGCCCCCTTAAGAGAAGCGCACGCGGCGGCGTGACGTTGCACGCCGCTGTGTGCATTATAAATAAAGGGGGCTTTTTTTCCCGGCTGCAATAGTGCGACCGGGGAGCCTGAGCTGAACAGACGTGTGTGCCTGAGTCTGTGGGGTTGGGGGCTCACGGGAACTGCCTCATGGGTCACGGATGGACTCCCAACAGTGGCGACGAGTTCGATGCGTTGCCCGGGCCCGGCGGTGAAAGATTCTGACATTTTTGATGCAGAGCAGATAACTTTGGGAATTCGTTCCACGCCGTGGGCAGAGTCAACGCCACGCGGCAAGTGGCCATTTTGCATTCCTGGCAGGGGCTACTCACGGGGCTCCGGTAGGGCCCGTGCAGGGCATCCATGCCTAATTTTTGGAAATGTTGATAGCAGGCAGCTATACCTGCCCACACATGTCAAAATTCTGAATTTATGTTTATTTTTGGGCGAGTTACGTCGAGTGAAGGCGAGGAAAAGGGGGAAAGATGCTATGGCCTGCTTAACCCTTATACCTCCCTGGCTCAATTTTTGGGACATTCACGATGGACTGCAGCTACTCCATGACATCCTGCAGCTCAGGATCTCCATCATCATTGTCACCTTCATCATCATGCTCAGCTGCTGTGTATAAAGGCACAATTTGGACTGGCAACACTCTGTGGCCTGCTGTTTCTGCTACCCACCATCATCATCATCATCATCAGGTCTGGACAAGTGATTCATGTGTGTGTCTGGACTGGTGCACTCCATGGCCCCATTGGGCCTGTGCTGGTTGGGTGAGTTGCGGCCCTTGGTTCATTTTGGGGGTGCCTGTGCGCTCTAACCCATGAGTGCACCTGGCAACCAGGACGGTGGGCAGCCTGTGGACCAACAGCAGCCTCAGGACAGCCCCCGCCTGTGGCACAACCAGTCGTTCAGCAGGTTCCCCAAGTCCTGGCGCAAATGCGGGCCCCTGCGGCGCTAGAGCCTATTCCAGAGTTTGACGTCTCAGGCCCCCCATCCAGCATGGGTCCCAGGTGGAAACGGTGGGTGGACCGTTTGGACATGTACTTTAGGGCCACCATGGAGACAAATGAGGACAGTAAACTGGCGACCCTTCTGTATGCGGCTGGGCCTGCAGTGCAGGAAATTTTCGAGTGCCTTCAGACCACTGATGCCTCTTATGGGGCTGCCAAGACAGCCCTTCACAACCACTTCTTGTCACTCGCCAATGCTGATTATGAAAGGTTTGTCATGCTGTCAGCCCGACAGAAGGAAGACGAGACGCTGGACACTTTTTATGGCCGTGTCAAACGCCTCTCCTTGGCGTGTGCCTCGGGTGACTCGGAGGACATGATCAGAACTATGCTAATATAGGCATGTTCCTCAGGAAAACTGAGGCGGCAGGTGCTGAGGGAACCAGGCACTACACTTGCCTGCATCCTTGAACTTGGGCGCTGCCACAAAGTGTCGGAGGCCAGGGTGTCCAAGATGGAAGCTGGGGCGCACCTGGTGAAGACGGAAGAAGTATGTGCCATGTGGTGGTGTGGCAGAGGTATCAGGAGGCCAGGTACCAGTGCCCGCGACAGGGGCGGGAGAGCTGGTGAGTCGTGCCAGAAGTGTGGCTATGACCTGTCCCACCCCGCTGAGTGCCCAGCGGCGGGAAGAACTTGTGGGAGGTGCAGGCTTGCAGATCACTATTCCCGTGTGTGCAAGGCGGCCCTGCCTGTGATGGTGCCCAGGAGCCCAGTTCGGTCGGGGTTCATGCATCAAAATCGCCCCCGAACGTGGCACAGATCGACCAAGGAGAAGATGGTGCCCCCGCGGAGGAGGAGGAGGAAGAGAATATATTCTTTGTGTCCAGCATGGGGGCTCTAAAATCAAAGAGCAGACGTCAACCGAGATGTGTGGTAGCAGTGAACAAGTCGCCCATCCCGGTGCTCGTAGACACGGGGGCGTCGGTCAACGTGATGGCCCGTAGACACTACGATGCAATGGACACACCACCGAAGCTGGTTAGTCCGAAGGCCCGTATCTTCGCCTTCGGTGGGTTGGAACACATCCTATTGGACGGTGCATTCTTGGCAAAGGTGGAGCATGACGGATCAAAGTTCACAGCCCGGTTCTATGTCACACCGGTGAGCATGAATACTCTCCTGAGCTGTGCTGCGGCGGAGGCCCAAGGCATTGTGAGCTTTGCCTACTCTGTATATCTCGAGGACATACATGACCTGTTGGACAAATACTCCGCCCTGTTTCATGGAATTGGTCAGATGGCCGGTGACCCAGTGAGGCTGCACATTGATGAGTCTGTGGAGTCCATAGCCCTGAAACATCGGAGGGTGCCATTCCATCTCCGGGAGCAGGTAGACAAGGAGCTGGACAATATAGTAAACCTAGACATTATTGAGAAGGTCGAGGGTCCCACACCATGGGTATCACCAATTGTGGTGGCGAAGAAGCCGAAGCAACCTGACTCTGTCCGGATATGTGTCGACATGAAGCTACCCAACAAGGCCATCAAAAGGGAAAGACATTTGACCCCAACCATCAACGACATCATCGCGGAAGTACAAGGGGCTTGTTTCTTCTCAAAGTTGGACCTTCAGGCTGGCTACCACCAAGTCGTCCTGCACCCGGAGTCAAGGTATAATACGACCTTCACAACCCACTGAGGCCTCTATAGATACAAGAGACTCAGTTTTTGGATTAAACATCAGTGACGACATCTTGGTGTTCGCCAAGACTGAAGTGGACCATTTACGCAAGCTGGCCAGGACTTTTGAGAGGCTGCAGTCACTAGGCCTCACGTTCCACAGGGATAAGTGTAAGTTCTTGCGACCGACCATCGAATTCTTTGGATTTGTGTTCAAGGAAGGGGGTGTGTCGCCAGATCCGAGAAAAGTGAAAGACATCAAAGAGGCCCGTCCGCCTGAATCTGTGTTGGATGTGCAGAGTTTTCTTTGGATGGTGACACACTGTGATCGGTTCATCCAGAACCTAGTGTCCAGGTTGGAGCCCCTGAGGGCCCACACAAAAAAAGAAACAGCCTGGCACTGGGCCCTCTCGAACATGCTGCGTTCGTGGACATTAAGAGCGCTCTCACAGCCGAGGACACCATGGCGTTTTTCGACCCCACTCTCCCATCGGAGATCATTGTTGACGCCAGCCCGTTCGGTCTGGGGGCCGTATTGACACAAATTGGCTAGGATGGTGGCGTCCGCCCCGTAGCATATGCCAGCAAGGCGCTGTCTGACACCGAACAGCGATACTCCCAGATTGAACGGGAGGCTCTGGCAGTACTGTGGGGGTGCAGGCATTTCAGACTCTACGTCCTGGGCCAGCCAGTAACGGTCGTGACAGACCACAAGCCCCTGCTGCCCATTCTGGTGGGATCCTCGTCCAAGCCACCGGCGAGGATTGAACGGTGGATGCTCGCTCTCCTGGAGCATGGCATCACCCTAGTATACAGGCCTGGCGTGAACAATGCTGCAGATTACTTGTCCAGGCATCCCGGGGATGGCAGTAAGGAGGAACTGGACGCATGTGCCGAGGAGGCGGATGACCACGTTCGGATGGTCGTGGAAGCAGCCACCCCAAATGCCATGCCCCTCGAGAATCTGGAGGCGGCAGCAGTCCAGGACGAATGCTTTCAGATCTTGAAGACCGCAATGCAGCACGGGTCATGGAAGACTGTGCTTGAGTCACTGGCCGGACGCACTCAAGTAGCCAAGGTGGGGCTTGAACAACTGTGGAAGGTGAGGGAGGAACTATCGTTCTCGGCGACGGGTCTCCTGTTAAGGGGTCATCGGATAGTCGTGCCACAAGCCAAGATCAAAGATGTGATAAGTCTGGCCCATCACGGACACCAAGGGGCCGCGAAGACCAAGGCCCGACTACGCCTCAAAGTGTGGTTCCCCGAGCTGGAACGGAAGGCCGATGACTTTGTAGCTGCGTGCGTCTGGTCCCAGACAGCATCCCCGATACAACGAGAGCCGGCAATTGAAACCATGCCCCGGGGAACGCGCCGTGGGAGGTGGTGCATGCAGACTTTGGGTCCACCACACTAGGTACCCACTTCCTGGTGGTGGTGGACGAGTACTCCCGCTACCGGGAGGTAGAGTTCGTCGACTCAGTGGCTTTCGAACACGTGGTGGTCGCCATCGAGAAAGTCTTTGCCTCCCATAGTTTCCCTCACACCCTGTGCTCGGGCAATGGGGCGCTGTTTCAGAGCGAGCACTTCTCAGAACTGATGGAGGGGTACGGGGTTTGTAGGGGAGGACTGGTCCAAGACGACCCCCCTCGCCTGCACTTTCTCCCCAGGTAAGGACTATGGCTCTCTTGGGCGTCCCCTCATGCCACCCGGGCCCAGGTGGTGGAGGGCTCACTCACTGGAGACATTGCCCGCACGTATTAATTGCCCACACGTATTAAAATTTAGCTAGGCCTAGAAACCATTTTTGTCTGGTAAAGATGGTGTGAGCTCAGCGCACTGTAGCGCGGCCCCCACCCTTGGAGGGTTTCAGTCATCCTTGTTGCCGCAGCACCCTGGTAGATCCGCTGTGAGCACGTTCCCACGAACAAGACGGACATGAGCTAGCGTAATAGCCTAACATTGTAACAGTTCACCTCCCGCAGTGTATCGTATCATCGCTCTCAGCATGACCCGGCCCGCAGGCCTAGGCAAAATGAAATGAACAGTAAAATGGTCGTTACAGGCCCGACAATCTTTGTATATTAATGCTGAGACTACTTGCAAAGGATGCTTTTCTCTCATAAAACCCCTTATATTACAAAAAGCCTGTAGGATGTATGATTACAAGAGATCATGCCCCCATGATATGAACGATGGTGAGCATATACCATTGCAGTTGGGTACTAATAATAACGGCACACACCACGAATACATGTATGACTGCAAAACGCACACCCCATGGGGCCCGTGCCATAACTGAACTAATGCTGCTAGAGGACACAAGAAAACGAATGTAAACCATCCAAAGGGCCCATGTGAAGAATGCATGAGAAGGTGCATGTCTAGGCCCCACATGCGCCACCACCATCACGCACAAGTGGCGGGTTACTTTCTATGTCCTCCACCAACCCTAACTCTACCTCACTTACTGCAAATATATATGCATATAACTAAATACTGTACGTGTTAAAACATAAATGTATAAACAAGGTACTCAGACTGGTTATAATCAAGACACATCCAGCAAAGTTTAAATGCATGTTCTGTAGTGTTTCGAACAAGTATTATAGAATGTTCAAATGTTTGTGATGTCTTTACCTAAACCGGCAACACACGAGGGAGATACCTTTGTGAAATATGTGCAAGGTCATTCCCCCTCCCACCCAGCGAGGGCTGCCAAGGCATGAGAGCAGAGACCGCGCCGCGCTGCGTTACCTCCCCCAACTAGGCTGGAGCCGCTTGAAAGACTTGTAACCCCCTCTGTAGCACCCAAGGCCACCACCCGCCACCTGCATTATTTACAGCACAGCAGTAAAACTCTGCCTGAACGCACGCGCCCCCTCGTAAACCTCACAACCCACCGGACCACCTCAGACTTATGGCCCTGTGCAATAAAGACACCCAACACTTTGACAACATACAGCGGAACATCCATAACAACTTCTAACAAGGCAGGAAGACATGTACCGCCCGTGCCAGGCCCTGAAGCTTAGCCCCTCGACCTATGGCCCCGGTCAACAGGACACTGGTAACCATGCCCTGACATATTACCTCCAGTCCCCTCACAAGGTGCATTCCTCCTGTGTTGCATTAACCTGTTGTATAACCTATTGTAAGATTTACTGAAGAAGATAATGCTAAAAATGCTCGAATGACTGCGGTGTGCGTGACATAGGGCTAATAAGTCAGGAAGAGACATTCATCTCTGCCACTGGCCGCGATGGCCCCACAACACCGCCTGGATGAACTCTGCCACCCTGCCAGGCCCAGCCCAACCCACGAGGCTGCCCAGTGACGTCTTCCAGCCAAAGCCAACCACATCACAGCAGCACCTATAGTTAGTCGTCGCCACCCAATCCCCATGAACTTGTGCCCCCTATAGTGTGTAGGTTCTTATGACGTTTTTTGTAAATATATACGCCTGTCTTTGCTATTGTCAGACAGAGCGCTCTCGGAGTTTGCAGAGTCCTTTGCATGCCCTATTCTGATTGATAAACTCCCATTTACGCTCACCCGCACTCTGTCTTGGCCTTATTCCCATTTTGGGAGAGTCCTTTATTGTCTCTCATTGCGGGGAGGATCGTGCTGTGTGGGGACGCTTGCCTTCAGTGGTGACCCCGATAGCGTGATTTTATTTTTTCCTAAACCCATTATAACCATCCCCTTTTGGCACGAGAATCTCCGGTCGGAAAGGGATACGCACGGTGAGCCGGCTCCAGGAGGCTGCCCGCCAACGGCGACCGGTACACTAAGAAGTGCGCACTCAATAGAGAAAGGGTACGGGATCCCGATTGGAAAAAAATCCCCTTTGAGTACCGCTCGCCGGAGCCGGGGCTGACTGTTGAGTTAACGGCGACACTGCCTGGACGGACCCAGTTTCGGAGACTATCGGTTCAAGACGGGCACGTGAGTACTGAGTGTGAGCGATTGTAAAGGGAGCGGGGAGAGAAGGGTAGGAAAGGGACCGAGAAGGGGGTACGAAGATATACTAAAGATTACTCTAAAATTTTCCTTTCTTTTTCTTTGCATATGGCCATTAGGATTACGAGGTGAATAAAGAGATAGAAGTGACGGGAACCTAGCTCCGAAAGGGGGTGGAAGGCGGCGCTATATTGACTAGTGCTGGGAATATATGACGAAGTGAAATACAAGATAAAAGTGTTCAGCAAAAGGGGGCACTGAGAATATATTAGTGATCGCTACTACTTCTTTTCTTTTTCTTTAAGGGCAGGGGGAGAATAAAAACGGAATTAGCACGAACCTGGGAGAAAAATAAGAGAACAAAGGTCCTACTAGAGGGGGGAGAGCAGGTTAAAACCTATAAATATATGCATATGCCCTAAGTAAGATAGACAGGAACAGCCGGCTAGGGAGGAAAGGGAGGACAGTGTGAATGGTGTACTGAGTGTTACCAAGAGGTGTGTGCACCTCGTATGTGTCAAGGGACGACTGTGATGTTGAGAATGTGTAAAACAGCTATAAATATATAATTGTTAAATGGTCATGGTAAGTGTGACCGGATAAAACGTTTTGAAGGCAACATTGAGACAGCGACGTGAGTGGGTGCTTTTTGATTTCCGGGTTGATGTTGTCAAAATAAAAGATGGGTTGCTGTTGTATGTGTCTCCCAAAGAGAACAAGTTAAAAACTGTGTACCGTCTGTTCCGTGTTGTGCAGTCAAGGGAGGGAGAGCCCAACCGAGCATAACATTGAATGTGAAGTAGAATACTAAAAAATAATATCTATACTACATTCACATTGTGGCTGTAGAAACACACACACAGCGACACATAAGCGCTAGGAGGACACAGAGATGGGGGCTGAAACACCCTTATCACATATTTGTAAAAGTCTTCCAGGGCACGCGGAGCGGATTAAGAAATATCACGACCAATGGGTAACCGAATTGAAAGGAGAGGGGCTACCCCAGTTATGGCCAGAGGGAGGATCATTTGACAAAAGCATTCTAGATACGGTAATGACATGCATTTTCTTGAAGTACCGAGGGAAACAGCTGCAGAATAGGAGGGAAATATTAGATCTTTGGCGGTTATTCGAAGAGGTACCACCGCCTAAAGCGCCAGCACCAAATCCTGATCTCCCATCTACTACAGACAATCCACTGGTGTTACAGAAAGATATCAAAGAAGTGCCAGGTGTAACACCACCAGTAGAGGTAATAAGTTTATACCCGATATTAAAGAAACCTGTACCCGCAGAAGGATACAGTGATCCAACGTATGTACCTCCCCCGACAACTACCACACCCCACCGGCCCACTGCACCCCCACCATATGAAAGTACAAGGGAACGAGGCCAGGCGGGTACACAAAGGGTGGACATAGAGAAACTCACAGATGATCTAGAATCAAGACTGTCTATAGCAAAAGATGAGCTCTCGAGGATAAAAAACATATGCGAACGGACAGCACTGGATACAACTAGAGCTGGACGTACGTCTAGAGCATCGGATGAAAGCAGACGGCCCGAAGAGGGGTGGAAGAAGGGCGAGATCCTGTTTAGGATTGAGGAAGAACCAACGCGAATAATAGAAGTAGGGACCCGAGAGGAAGATGGTGGTAACGAAGAAAGGCTTGGGGGACTTAGAGAGGAATTACTTTGTGATATTAGAGAAGAGCTAGACGAAAGCGACAGATTGAGTATGGCAATAGGCGGGGGAAGCGAGGGGGAGGAAGGTGCATGTTCTATGAGAACCCTAGATGATGACTGGTCGGGGCGACTGAGGAACAGAGTGGGAAAGATGGCATCACTAGGAACATCAGCAGCCAAAACGGGTCCGGATGCAACAACGAAAGGAAAGCTACAGCTCCCGTTGATACATAGGGGAGGAGGGAGGCCTAACTATATCCCATGGGCACAGATGGATAAAGCTAATTTATTAAAGTTATTGCCCCCGTTATCAGGAGGGGCAAGTAAGTGGATATACGCCTTCGAAAAACATACAGCTGGGGTACCCCTAGCTGTAGGAGATGTGAAAAGTCTGCTCGTATCAGCGGTGGGCGACCAGGCTGAAAGAGTATGGGTTAAAGCCGGTTTCCCGGGAGTAACATTAGACTGCGACCGCCATGATGGGGCCTCCTTTAACACAGTGCGGGCTAGGGTGTGGGACGCCTTACGCGAAACATTTCCAGACACACCTGACTTACAGTCCGTGATGCAGTGTGCCATGAATGACGGGGAGGAGGCTATGGATTACATTTTTCGGGTCCAAGAGATGTGGAGAGCGGAGACGGGCACGCCCTGGTATCAATCGACATCTTTATTTTACTTCATTATAAAAAGGGGGCTCCCAAAGGAAGTGCAGAAGGCGCTTGACAAAATAGCAGGTATAGAAGCAAAGGGATGGCCGGAAATTCAGAGCATAATAGTACACCATTGTAAACGAATCAAGGAAAGGGAGAAGGAGGTGGCGCAGAAAAGATTGGCAGACGAGGCGAAGTTGGTGCAGACAAAGTTAGTGAAGGTTGCAGCAGCAGTAGCCGCGCTCCCACACAGCAGGGAGGGAGAAGATGAGGAGGAGGGGCTGATAGCAATACAAGGAAGGATGGCAACTAATTGGGCGGGAACAGGACAGCGGCAGTGGAACGAGCAGGAGCAGGGTGGAGGTCCGCAGTGGCAAGAGTGGACCCCTCGAGGGGGACGAGGTGGGTACAGGAGCCGAAGAGGAGGTGGACCACAGGGGTACGGGGGAATGGGAGGAAGTGGATGGCAGGGTCCCAGGGGCCCTCAGGGGAGTTGCTGGAACTGTGGGCGATGGGGACATTACTCCAGGGAAGGCAGAAGTAGACAAAACAACGGGTTCCAGGAGGTGGAACAGTATGGCCATCCCCACCCGGGAAGCCCATATGGCCTTCCAATGGGACAACAGCAACTGAGAGACCCAAGCCAGGGTAACACGAGCCAGCAACAGGGACCCCAGTATAGAACACAGAACCACCCACAAAACATGCATAACAATGACAGCATGCAGTATACACCAGGCAACCCTTTCGCGACAGCAGCTAACGGGGCCCCCGCACCAGCACCTTATAACGGCATGTCAGTGGTCTCAGGTAACATATTTAATGAAGGGGGGGCGTTGAGACACCCCGCATAGGACAGCCCACAGAGAACACTTGCGTGTCCAGTTCTATCTACCACCCACAGTGCAGCAGAGGAACCATTGGTGGGGGCGCAGATAGGAGACAGGCAATTTATATTCATGGTTGATTCGGGAGCGGAGAAATCATGTGTCAGGGAGGGCCGGTTCCCGTTATCTAACAGGAAGTTAGAGACGCAGGGGTTCTCTGGGGCTGTAATTGAAGTTCCTTACACAGAAGCTTTGGATGTAACCATAGGGGGCAAGACTATAAAAGCACCCTTACTGTATTATGAACAGTCCCCGATAAATTTGCTGGGAAGGGACCTTATGAGTAAACTTAACATGACCATATCATTTACCGAAGGAGGAATAGTGTGTTCTACACCCGGGATATGCCCCTTGCGTGCAATGTTGGTAGTGCAAGCCTACACAACCACACAGGAAATACGAGGGCTGCCACAAAAGGAAGAGATGTTTATTGCAGGGCTAAAGACTTTGGCCCTTATAGTCCCAGAGCTAAAAAACATGGATTGGAGGATTCCAGCAGAATTCCTCTTCCGCCCCATAGTGTGTCCAAATGCAGCACCAGGATCAGTGGTGTCGTTGGATTTGCACGCCGTGCAGGTATCAACGAAACGGATCGCTGTGATTGGAGTAGACAGAGAAGGATGTGAGTGGCGCACCGTACTGTGTACAAACGCAAACCTTGCCCTGCGCGAGGTAACAGATGAGGATCTCTTTTCAGATACAGAAGTAGATGGTGAGATAGTAATGGAAATAGCGATGCCCTGTGACATTTTGATCCAAGCCAGAGAGATCCCCGTCCAATTGATGGCAGTGGTAGGAACACCACCGTCATTTTTTGATGACGACATGAGGCTAGTACCAAACAATTTATGGACAACAGGCCCACATGATGTAGGGCTGTTGCATGGAGTACAACCTGTGAGAATAAAACTAAAACAAGGAGCTATCTTACCAAGAGTTAAACAGTATCCATTGTCCCGTGAAGCTGAAGAAGGGATAAAAGAGACCATAAATGCACTACTAGTACAAGGAATAATAGTGCCTTCAAACTCCCCATGTAACACATGTATTTATCCAATCAAAAAAGCAAAGGGGGGATCTTGGCGGATGATACAGGACTTACGCCCCCTCAATGATGTAATACAAAAAGAGTTCCCTCTAGTCCCGAACCCTGCATCCATACTATGCAGTATCCCAAAACCAGCATCACATTTTACAGTAGTGGACTTGAAAAACGCATTCTTCTCAATACCTCTGGCTGAAGAGAGTAGATACCTTACAGCGTTCACACTGGGGGGAAAAAGATATGAACACTGCAGACTGCCACAGGGATACTGTGAAAGCCCGAGCATATTCAACCGCATATTGCATGAAGACTTGGGGAACCTATCAGTAGAGAGTACGATTATTCAGTACGTGGACGATTTATTGGTGTGTGCACAAGACAAAGAAACGTGTAGAAAAGATTCAACAACGCTCCTGACTTTACTGGCCAACAAAGGGTACAAGGTAGACAGGGAGAAGCTACAGTATTGCCTGACTGAGGTCCTATACCTGGGACAGCTCATATCAAAAGATGGAAAAAGAATAATTCCCGACCTGGTGGAGGCAATAAGGTCAGTAGGAGAGCCCACGACGGTGAAAGGCATGCAAAAATTTTTGGGGATGTGCAATTATTGCCGAGCATGGATACTGGACTATGCAGCATACACCAGGCCCCTCCTACAAGCACTCAAAGAAGCACAACAGGAGAATGTAAAAATAAAATGGTCAGAAGAAATGAGCATATCGTTCAAATCACTGAAAGAGCTAATTTCAAGCGCTCCAGTACTAGCAAAACCTGATTATGGACACGAATTTTACTTATTTTCCCATTGCAAAGGAACACTTATGACAGCGGTGCTGACACAAAAGACATCCTTAGGACACAAGCCCCTAGCTTACTATAGTGGTACTTTAGATGCCGTGATGCAGGGTCATTTCGCGTGCGAACAATCGCTCGCAGCAGCCGCATTCGCGATTGAGAAAAGTGCCACAATAGTAATGGGATGCTCTGTAACATTGTTTGTGGAACACTCATTATTTGCAATACTCGAAAGATCAAAAAGCACGCTGACCACACAGCGGGCAACAGCATATGAGATCATATTGTCCAGCGCCAACATCCACATAGTGAGATGTAAAACAGTGAACCCGGCCACGTTTATCACAGAAGCGTGCACATTGGAGGATATGCAAAATCACGACTGCACAACCCACACAGGAGAAGGAGGGGAGGGCACAGTGGTGTGTGAAAACGCTCTCAGCGAGGGGGAAGTGTACTTTGTGGATGGGTCCGCATCAATTGATATGGACACGGGAGAAAAACACGTTGGCATGGCGGTAGTGAGACTAGAGGAAGGTGAGTTTGAAACACTAGTACAGTACCGCCTCCCGTCACATTACTCTGCACAAGCAGCAGAACTGGTTGCGCTCATAGAAGCACTACACACAGCAAAGGGCTGTGCAGTTACAATATACACAGACTCAGCTTACATGACGACGACAGTACATGGAGGTCTAGCAAGATGGGGCCGTAGGGGATTCAGAAGGGCAGACGGAACGCCAGTGCAGCATGCAGAATTGTTAAAAGAATTAATAGAGGCCCTACAAAACCCTACTGCTGTAGCAATAGTGAAGTGCCAGGCCCATACATCCAATACAGACGTTGTGTCTTTAGGGAACGCGGCAGCGGACGCTGCCGCCAAGGAGGCTTCCTATTTTCAGAAATACGACACAGGTGAGTTCATGATGAAGAACACAACAACCGAAGAACTGTCAGAAGGGTACAACATGATGTCCTTATCACAAATTCTAGAATTGCAGGAAGGAGCTAGTGCAGAAGAAAAACTAACGTGGACGAAACGGGGATGCAGCCAATCAGGAACAGACCTATTATGGCGGCAAAATAACTCAGGGAAAGTGGTAATGCCACTACAGTTACTAGAAGTAGCATTTCAACAGCTACACTTCCCCGCACACAACACTAAACAGCACATCGCAGCAGAAATACAGGAAGAATGGTTTGTGCCCTGTCTCCAGGAGCATGTGTCTCGATTGGCAATGGAATGTACAACATGCCAAATATACAACTCAGGAATGACCCTACGCACACTCCGGGCAACAATTCCCAAACCCATTGGCCCCTTCAGAGAACTGCATATAGACTATGCAGACATGGGGGAAAGGTGTAATGGCGCACGGTACATGATCGTGGTTGTGTGCCCGTTTTCAAGGTGGGTGGAAGCAGGACCCTGTGCGCGACCTGATGCCAAAAGCGCCACCAAGTTCCTAGTAAGGGAAGTGTTCCCGCGCTGGGGAATTTGTGACGTGATTCGCTCAGATAACGGCTCTCACTTTGTGAATGAACTCTTCAAGGAAGTTACCACGTTATTGGGTATAAAACATAAATTGTGTTCGATTTATCATCCTCAAAGTAATGGCGTAGTGGAAAAGATGAACGGCCTGTTAAAGGGCAGGTTATCAAAACTATGCTTCTCATTAAAGAAAAATTGGATTTACTGTCTACCCCTGGCACTATTTGAGTTGAGAAATCAACCAAGTAAAGACCACCATTTGTCCCCGCACGAGATCGTGACTGGGAGACGAATGAACACAGCACACTCTCCACTGCGTGAACACTCAGATGCTCACAGGAGCGCCGCAATATTGGGAGATGAGTTCACAGACTACCTAAGAAAATTAACAAGGGCAGCGCGCGCAATATCGAAGCAACTCTCCCCACCCTTCACTAGAGAAGAGGGAAATGGAACAGGATCTGTCACGGAGCCAGAGCAACAGCTACAGCTAATGCCAGGCGACTCAATTTATGTCAGAAGCTTCGTGCGTCGGTGGAATGCACCACGATTCCATGGCCCATACGAAGTAATATTTTGCACGCCCACGGCAGTAAAGGTGAAGGGCTTGAGGTACTGGGTGCACTTGACCGATGTACGAAAAGCATACAGCACTGTACAAGAGGAAATAAATGAGGAGGCACAGACAACAGCAAACGATGCAAATGAGTAAAATGTCTAAATACCGACTTGTGTGTGTGTGTGTCAGCACTGGACTTCAATGGATATTACAAAAAAAAAAAAAAAAAAAAAATTTTGTGTGTGTGTTTTCCTTTTTTTTATCTTGTTGAGTGGTATGTATTAATGAAATAATAATATTATAAACCCTTGTCTGTGAATACCCCTCCCCCACATCCCCACCCGCTTCCATTCCCCGTCAAATGTATTGGCACAGATGGTGCCAGCAAAACGTTTACATGCATGCACTTAATGCACTTTTATATCTCAAAACAGGAGCTTCCATGGCATCTAACGGGCAGCCTGCAACGGATAGAATTAGTAGAATGAGAGAATTAGTATATGAGAGATGTAGATATTCGTATGAGTGTGGATTATCAGTATGTATCACATTGTTTTTTATGATAATGTTTGGCTTGGTTACATATTGGTTTATAGCGTTCATCTCTATCGAGATGTACGAGGGGGGAGGGAGTAATAACACTACTGGACCAATTAACAGTACCACCGGGCCCGATACAACTGCAGGTGTCAATACCAGGGAAGGTGATTTTTTGATATGGGACGGAACTAAACTTGTGTGGGGGTATCATACCACACCATCCAGTGTTGTGACCTCACAAAGAGAAAAGCCACAAGGTGGAATACAGAGCAACACAGTGTCTCCACCAGGGGTATCCACTTACAATGCCCACAGTCTTAATGACCGAAACCCGTCTGCCATATCATGGTTATATAACACCCCCACCAACCAGCTTACCCCCACCCCAGAAAACAATATGCCAGATAACGTCAGGAAAGAAGACGAAAAGCTACTAGAAATGCACAAAATATTATATGATGAATGGGTCAAGGGGGGCGGGAATGAGAAAGGGGGGTCTAGTTTGTCCACTGCCCAGGGGGGTGTGAAGTACATGAGCAACAAGAACAACAGACGAAAGAGAGAAGCAGGGAGGAGAAAGTATGATGAGTACTATGGGCTAGGTCTAGATGAGATGGAAGACCCACGACACCCCCATCAAACAAATAAGTGGTATGCAGACATGAGTGCCACAGCTAAACAGACAACAAACGAGAGCTGTTATGTCTGTTCCCTCATCCCCCATGCATCAGGTACACCCAAAGTGTTGTTACCCAAAGAGTTGCCTATTGTGGATGCCCAATGTCTCCTTCATCTCACGCTGTGCAGGATTAAGAACACCTTCCAGGCACACGAAGTGACTTTTCAAATGCTGCAGAACGAGAAAACGTGTTACCCAAAAACGGCAGGAGTAGTATGTTTGAAAGAACCATTTTTTGTGATAGGTGGGACACTTTTTTCTGACAATAAGCGGAAGGATGAAGAAGTACTGTGCAAAGCGGAAGCACTAAGAGGTGTGGCGCCGGATAAATTACAGTGGATAGTGGAAACATGTACACCAGTATGGAGAGAACACATTTCAAAGCTAACTTGGGTAACTGCCATTGAAAAGCCGTTCAAACTACAGAGCGAAATGGACTATAAACTGTGCTTTAGAGGAGAAGGGAGAACCCCCATGGGAACAAACAAGAACTGCAACAAGACCCTCGCCATCCCAGACCTAAGGAAAGGGACAGCGGCCCTGATGGACACGTACTGGGTGTGCGGCAAACAGGCATACCTACACCTCCCCCAGTCATGGAGTGGCAGCTGCTCAATGGCCACTCTGCACTCAGCCCTGATGGTGATACCAGAAAGCCACGTCGATGGGACACGGGAACGCATGCAGAGTGTGGCTCAACCAACTGCAGAGACACAAATATATGTCCTGTCTTCTGGAAACAAGGAAGAAGTGCTGACCCGCAACAGGCGAGCATCAAATTACATATCAAAGGCATCATCAGAACTATTGGCTCAGATCCCAGACAAATATCGATTATTCAGCTCAGCAGAAACATTTTTTGCCTCACTCGTCTCAAGTGTCCAAGCACGGGCAAACGCAAAATGGCTCCAGATAACACGCTGGGAATTGATTCAGCTGGCGAACGACACTGAAGAAGGATTCAATATCATCAGAGTTGAACTAAGAGCCTTACGACTAATGACCATGCAAAACAGGTATGTTCTAGACCTGTTGACAGCGATGGACGGTGGTGTTTGCCGAAAAATAGGAAGTGCCTGCTGCACTTTCGTACCTTCTGAAGATGCAGAGAATGGCTCCCTGTCCGATGTGATCGAAGCAGTCCACAACCTAGGAGAAAAAATGAAAATGGAAGGTGGAGCAGAAGCGAGTACCTGGTTCGACAACATCTTCTCCTGGGTTCCCTCATGGCTTGGAACAACTGTGAAGTTTTTAATACCAGCTGTTGTGTTCCTCCTTCTACTTTTTTGCCTGTGCCAGGTGGGTCTTCGAGTCTGTGCTAACGCAGTACCAAATGGTGCAATGATGATGGTGACAATGGGCAACTCACATGGTACAATGAAAACAATGCAAGAAGCACAAGTACAAACAGGGATAGAAAATTTGCCCAGGTACCAACTGGTGCCCATATACCACGATAAAGATATTGTAGATAAGTTGTGGCACACCACCATCAAAGAGCCCCGTATACTAGAATGGTATGAGGAAGTTTGGGTAGATTTAGAAGCAGATGGTGGGTGCATATATCTAACGTGTACTCCAGATGAATATGCCCGGAGAGGTGAGAGCTTAAGAGCAGTGTGCAGAGCATGGATGCCCATCAAAGGAACTCCGGCATGGGATGAGGCGGTGATGGACGAGGCAGAATGTAGGAGGATAGAAGATTTAAAGAATTCGTTACTTTAGTAACGAAAGGGAGGAAATGTAGGGGAGGACTGGTCCAAGACGACCCCCCTCGCCTGCACTTTCTCCCCAGGTAAGGACTATGGCTCTCTTGGGCGTCCCCTCATGCCACCCGGGCCCAGGTGGTGGAGGGCTCACTCACTGGAGACATTGCCCGCACGTATTAATTGCCCACACGTATTAAAATTTAGCTAGGCCTAGAAACCATTTTTGTCTGGTAAAGATGGTGTGAGCTCAGCGCACTGTAGCGCGGCCCCCACCCTTGGAGGGTTTCAGTCATCCTTGTTGCCGCAGCACCCTGGTAGATCCGCTGCGAGCACGTTCCCACGAACAAGACGGACATGAGCTAGCGTAATAGCCTAACATTGTAACAGTTCACCTCCCGCAGTGTATCGTATCATCGCTCTCAGCATGACCCGGCCCGCAGGCCTAGGCAAAATGAAATGAACAGTAAAATGGTCGTTACAGGCCCGACAATCTTTGTATATTAATGCTGAGACTACTTGCAAAGGATGCTTTTCTCTCATAAAACCCCTTATATTACAAAAAGCCTGTAGGATGTATGATTACAAGAGATCATGCCCCCATGATATGAACGATGGTGAGCATATACCATTGCAGTTGGGTACTAATAATAACGGCACACACCACGAATACATGTATGACTGCAAAACGCACACCCCATGGGGCCCGTGCCATAACTGAACTAATGCTGCTAGAGGACACAAGAAAACGAATGTAAACCATCCAAAGGGCCCATGTGAAGAATGCATGAGAAGGTGCATGTCTAGGCCCCACATGCGCCACCACCATCACGCACAAGTGGCGGGTTACTTTCTATGTCCTCCACCAACCCTAACTCTACCTCACTTACTGCAAATATATATGCATATAACTAAATACTGTACGTGTTAAAACATAAATGTATAAACAAGGTACTCAGACTGGTTATAATCAAGACACATCCAGCAAAGTTTAAATGCATGTTCTGTAGTGTTTCGAACAAGTATTATAGAATGTTCAAATGTTTGTGATGTCTTTACCTAAACCGGCAACACACGAGGGAGATACCTTTGTGAAATATGTGCAAGGTCATTCCCCCTCCCACCCAGCGAGGGCTGCCAAGGCATGAGAGCAGAGACCGCGCCGCGCTGCGTTACCTCCCCCAACTAGGCTGGAGCCGCTTGAAAGACTTGTAACCCCCTCTGTAGCACCCAAGGCCACCACCCGCCACCTGCATTATTTACAGCACAGCAGTAAAACTCTGCCTGAACGCACGCGCCCCCTCGTAAACCTCACAACCCACCGGACCACCTCAGACTTATGGCCCTGTGCAATAAAGACACCCAACACTTTGACAACATACAGCGGAACATCCATAACAACTTCTAACAAGGCAGGAAGACATGTACCGCCCGTGCCAGGCCCTGAAGCTTAGCCCCTCGACCTATGGCCCCGGTCAACAGGACACTGGTAACCATGCCCTGACATATTACCTCCAGTCCCCTCACAAGGTGCATTCCTCCTGTGTTGCATTAACCTGTTGTATAACCTATTGTAAGATTTACTGAAGAAGATAATGCTAAAAATGCTCGAATGACTGCGGTGTGCGTGACATAGGGCTAATAAGTCAGGAAGAGACATTCATCTCTGCCACTGGCCGCGATGGCCCCACAACACCGCCTGGATGAACTCTGCCACCCTGCCAGGCCCAGCCCAACCCACGAGGCTGCCCAGTGACGTCTTCCAGCCAAAGCCAACCACATCACAGCAGCACCTATAGTTAGTCGTCGCCACCCAATCCCCATGAACTTGTGCCCCCTATAGTGTGTAGGTTCTTATGACGTTTTTTGTAAATATATACGCCTGTCTTTGCTATTGTCAGACAGAGCGCTCTCGGAGTTTGCAGAGTCCTTTGCATGCCCTATTCTGATTGATAAACTCCCATTTACGCTCACCCGCACTCTGTCTTGGCCTTATTCCCATTTTGGGAGAGTCCTTTATTGTCTCTCATTGCGGGGAGGATCGTGCTGTGTGGGGACGCTTGCCTTCAGGTTCAACAACGAAAGATCACCCCGCTCTGGCCCAGAGCCAACGGTGAGGCGGAAAGGCTGATGAGAACTCTGAATAAGACATTTCAGATAGCGCAAGGCCAGGTACACTGCCTGCAGAGAGCGCTATATCAGTTCCTGCGAGTCTACCGCACCACTCCCCACGCATCCACGAGGGTGGCCCCGGCCGAGGCCCTGTTTAAACGGTGCCCCCGAGGGTTGCTACCAGATGTTGGGGAGAAGGAGCCCGGAGTGATCAACGACCACCAGGTGGATCTGGATCGCAGGCTGCGGACGGAGCAGGAAAATGTGAGGAGAGGACTCTGCCCGCAACGCCTAGAGCCCGGACATGAGGTGCTCATAAGGAATAGACACCCCGACGGGAAGCTCTCCCTCCCATATGAACCCGAACCACTAGATGTGGTGGCTGTCAAGGGGTCCATGGTGACGGCCTCAGACGGGAGGTCGGCCGTCACCAGGAACGTGAGTTTCTTCAAGAAACTAGGGGAACCAAGAACTGAACCCCCTCACGAACCAGACAGTATGGAAGTACCTGACGAGGGTGGAGGTGCAGCCCCCATGCCCGCATCCCCAGACCGAAGAGTGCCGCCGGATGGACTACCCGTGCCGGAGGTAAGCGGGGAGTACCCCCAGAGGGCTGGGCGAGGGAAACCCACTTACCTCAACAATTATGTGCTGGGACAAGTTTCCTAAAGGGCCAGTGGGCCGTGTGTAGCAGTCACGGGGATCCAGGGCGGTTGCGAATAAAGGGGAGCCGTGGGGAATTGTTGATAATTGCACTGTTTGATGTTGTTGTTATTGTTTGGAACTGTTGATACACATTTGTTTGTCCTCATGGAAAAGGAGGAGTGTGGTGCTGCCCCCTCAAGGGACGCGCATGCGGCTGTGTGACGTTGCATGCCACCGCGTGCATCATAAATAAAGGGGGCGTTCCCGGCCACGATAGTGCGACCAGGGAGCCCGAGCTGAACAGACGTGTGTGCCTAAGTCTGTGGGGTTGGGGGCTCACGGGAACTGCCTCATGGGTCCCGGAGGAACCCCCAACAACATTTACATAGTATTAGAACGTGCCACCCATGGTCCCAAATCACAGAAGAAAGAATAATTATGAAAAACTTCGAATTACCTCCTCTTTCGATTAGACGTGCTGAATCAATGTTTCAATTCACATCCTTTCCCAAAATTATATTGCAGTGTCTATTCATCTGCGATAGATGATAATACAAAGACCTGCATCAATGTGATACTGTAGGCCTATGCCTCTGAGAGTTACATATCCAATTACAGGGATAGAAGTAGGGGTGCGGAAGTCACTTGCAGAAAACAGCAAACGGGTTGTTGTCTCCCAAATGCTCTTCCCGCCCCCTACCGGTGCAGTCCAAATCAAAGGGTCTGTCCCCTAAATCTTGCAAGCAAAGGGCAAAAATGGTTTGAAATTGCTTTCAACAATGAAACCAATCAGTTCATACTGCACAGAGCCATTTCTGTGTGTGGTATACGGAGGTGGGAAAACTTCCACCCCTCCTTACAAGGTGCATAAGAATGCAACCAACTATGGGGTCCAAGCAGCATATACCGCAGGCAGCAAACCAGTTGCTGCCTCCCAAATGCCCACTATGGACCTCCTTGTCGGATGCCTGAATCAAGGGGCTTTCTAAGAACCAAGACCAAGAACAGCAGGCGAGGCAAGCACATTCGTGGCTGACACGGCACAAAACGTACTGTGCTTAGACCATTTTAAATGCAAAATTGCCCGCCTTGGTTTCCTTTGCTTACCACTGTGAGTTGTGTTGAATTTTCAAGTGCATCCTTTCAGTAACACAATGCCGCGCATGGTTGGTCACCTGCTCCCAGGGAGAAAGCCGGGCACAGCAAACAACCATAAATTAGATTTAGATTATATATAGGTGCACATCGAAGAAGAACCCATCGTGATTGGTCTCCCCGAACGTGAATGCTCACGTTACATCACCTCCTCCCAGGGAAGTATACACGTCCCATCGAACATGACCGCCATGATGGATCTGTGGCCAAAAATGTGTCCATTTGTTTTTGCAGAGAATTAAACGACAGACCATCACTTGTAATCTTGCATCTTGCTGACCAAAAATACATTTTTGACAATCGTCCCAAGCAACCAGCTGTGGGGAACAGAAAACGACAAAAGCAGCGGTGATGCAAGTTGAGCCAAACATTAGTGTGTCTCCCTTCCCACAGGGTAGGCACTCATTGACGGTATCAAAAATTGACAGGTGAGCATAGAAAAATCTTCCGTCAAACCGTAAAAAATCAGTGCCCTTGTTCTACGCTGGACCAATTTTGACATAATCAGAACAAAGGTTATGTGGGAACAAATGAGTACAACTACTAGACATATCTGTCACTGCTTGCAACCTAAGTGCATATATGGTAAAGAAGTATAACCCCCAACCAGTGTAGCAAGGATATTACAAAAATGAAATACCTATTGATGTAACAGGATGGGCAATTGTATTTCCTGATTCAGACCTGTTTCATGAGTTCTTAATCTATGAATCCAGCGTTGTTCCAGAGCGAGTAGTCTATGTTGCATTGAGTGTTGACCCGCATTGTGCTTTAGTTGGTCGATCACTTTCCAATGCATGTCATCCTCTGTATTTTCAGCTGCCAAATAATGTTGTACCAATGGCGCAGAGAGATTTTTTGTCCTAATCCGTGACTGGTGCGCATTGATGCATGTGACTATCTTTCTTGTAGTCATACCCACATAGATCCGATTGCAGGGGCATCTAATAACGTAGATTACGTTAGTGGACTGGCAGTTAGCAAATTGTCGTAGTTGCCAGTTAAAGTCTACATGGTTGAATGTAGTTGTTTTAGATGCTAAATAACATACGCTGCAGTTACCACAAGCATGATGACCCAATACTTGTTCTCTTTCGTGGTTCCAGGCTGCTCTTAAAGTATTTTGTGCAAAGCTCACCTTGGGTCTCTCTAATCTTGATTGTACCAGGCTGTCTCGAAGATTTTTGGCCCATTTCAAAGCGGATAGGTTCATCCAGTGCTCGTTACCAAGTTCCAAGAAAGACTGAAAAGATCAGAACACACCACACTGGCTCTCATAACAGTACAATGCATTGAAGTCAAAAGCAGAATCCAAGACACAACCCTCTGTATTGCCTACTGTGCATTCCATAGCAGGTGATACGAATCCACAACAAAAACATTCTACCAATACACACCTGTCAGAATGCTCCTATTCAGCAACTCCTCACTAGTAACATTCGGACGCTTTAACCTGAAACACTGTGGAGGATCATCCTCCTTCCTTCCAAACAGCCTATGGAACACCATTCACAGGTGATTCCACACAGTGGAAGAGTGCCTGGCCTTCAGAAAATCATTGAAACCTACCTGTTCTTGAGACTACAACCAAACACAACCAATGAATTAGCATAGATGTGCACCCTTTTAAGGCTGAAACCATCTGGTTCAGTACAACATACACTAGGCAATAAGGATTCGGGATGCAAAGACCCACTTGAAAGCAACTTCATAATCAAGAGCACACTTAAGTCCGTATTCAATCAGGTCTGTCTATCCAAGAACCACCTGAGCACAATATCGCAAACAATAACACTTTTGAGACAGACTCAATCAGGTGAGTCCTCTTTAAAAGATACGATCATTAATACCACCCCCATATGCATGATCAGACTGGGGTCAAAGATACCATAAATCAGACAGTACTGGAATCCACTTGGTCTCAGTCGCATGCCCTCTACATTGGACACAGGATGGGAATTGAAAACCTTTACTCCATTGCAACAGAATTGTTGCCACGCCCGCAGACAAAAACCATGTTGTGTTGGTCTAGCCCATCAAATGTAGACACATAATTCCTCAAGGCCCACATGAATTACCACCACCCAACAATCACCATAAAACTGAAACCAAAGACAGCAAACCTACTAAATGACCACACCTTACTCCAAATGTGTGCACTATATTAGTGTGAAGAGTGTGTGAGGCAAAGAAGCAGATGGGCGCTATATCCCTCTTACTCTAACCTCAGAAAAGAAGTAGCCGGACATTATATCCCTTCAACTATGAGTTAAAGAAAAGCAGCAGCTGGGTGCAATAGCTCTGTGACTACAAGTCTGAGCCGAGAAGGGACTGGCCACTAGTTCCCTGAGACTGGGTTGTATTTAGATAACTTGTGGTAGGCCATTATCCCCACCAGGCTTGATATTATTTGATCCATCCTGACACCATTAGTTTAGAATAGTCCTGATTAAGGAATTTCAGTTCTGATGTAGATAAACCCCTCGTGCACTATTACAGAAACTTTGCACCGGTACAAGTGCAACAAGCACTACGGAAAAATTGCCCCAGTGCAACAAACATTCTTTCACTGCATTTTTCACCAGGGAAATGTCTGCCTTGTTGTTAGTCATTTAGCCGAGTGCAAAAATGCATTGGAAAGATTTTATTTTTGTACTACAGCCATTTTTTGCCCTAGTATGAATTGCACTTGCACTTTTGAAACGTTTTTATCACACCACTCCTCGTTCCTAAATGCATTTGTCTGATCCACCTCCTCTATTTCAATACATTAAGTTTATGTGTTTTGTTGGGTCAACGGACGGCTAAAGAAAACGCACAGACAACATGTTTTTTTAAACAACTTTATTTATTGGTATAGCAAGACAGACAGAGCGACGACAGATGATGATTTCAAACACTACTAAATTTGGACAAATACATTTTAACTTGAGCGATCGCAGCCCTTATCCTGAGTGGACAAAGTGACAATGCCTCCCCTCCATTAAGTATCACAGCACCCTGTTATCCCACCCCAGTCCCCCAACTCACAGCAATGCTAGGAGAGATTAGGCTTGTATACAATAAATAGGAAGTGTATGATTAACAAAGGTAATGTATGGGTGCCAGATCCCAACAAATTAATTGTACAGTCCTGGTGATAATGCAGTGATGTTTTCTGCACTAGAATCTCCCAAATTTTGGCTGACCACATTTGTATGTGTGGACCTTCAGGAGCCTTCCAGAAACGCGCTTTTGTGATTTTAGATGCAAGAAAGGGATTAGTGATAAGAGCAGCTCCAAAACCTCCCAGTGGGTAGATTCCAACTCCTGTATCTCCCAAGAGTATAATAAGCGGATCCAGTGGCAAACAAAGATATGGGCCCTCATTACAAGTCCGGCGCTGGACCATGGTGCTATTAGCATCATGGTCCATGCCGGACTCTGGCATGGTGGATGGCGGAATTACCGCCCCATTCCAAGGTGAGTGGGGCGGTAATTCCCCATTCACCATTTGCCCTTCCCCATTCCCATTTTTGCCCCATAGGGCATAATGGGAATGGGGAAAGGCGCTAAGTACGGTGCCGCAAATTGCAGCACCGTACTTAGCAACAAGGTCACTTTGAGGCATGGGTTTTAACGCCTGCAAAAAGCAGGCGTTAAAACCCGGGACCTCTTAATCAGACGTTAAGGGTTTAACGGCGCCGATGGCGCCGTTAAACCCTTAACGCCTGACTTGTAATGAGGGCCATGATCTTTATGACACAGAGGAACAAGTTACTTCTTACCTTGTAACGTTCTTTCGCCGGGATGTTCCTCCGACGTATTCCTCATCTTAGATATCTCCTTCCAGCTCTGCTGGCCTCGGAAAAATTTTTCTCTCTAGAGGGCGTTGCGTGTCGACGTCCTCCGAGTCGATGTCCCTCGACAGCCGCCGTATCGACGTCGACGTCATCCTGCCTATAAAGGCCGCGCGCAGCGTCCGTTGCTCAGTTCCGTTTTGTAGCCCACAATAATACTTTCTGGACTAAACTAATCACCCTGAAGGAGCGTAAGCTGCAACAACAAGGGAAGTAGAACTGCGGGGATGGATGGGAGGGTCGATGAGGAATACGTCGGAGGAACATCCCGTCGAAAGAACGTTACAAGGTAAGAAGTAACTTGTTCTTCGAAGGGATTGTGTCCTCTGACGTATTCCTCATCTTAGATAGGCTCCCATAGCAGTATTATATTAACGGAGGAGGGAGTACTGACTTCACGCTGTCTTCTATAGATGAATAGAATGCAGTACAGCCCTTCCAAACCTAGTCTCTTGACTGGAGGAGGAATCCAAATTGTAAAAACGTGTAAAGGTATGGACAGACGACCATGTAGCGGCCGCACAGATGTCTTTAACCGGCACGCCTCTTTTAAGGGCCGATGAAGCTGCAATACCTCTGGTCGAATGAGCCCTAAGGTTTTGAGGGGGCTCTTTCCCTGCCAGTTTATAACATTCCAGAATGGCTAGAATGATCCATCTGGAAATGGTCTGCTTAGTTATTGGTAACCCCAGCTTGTGACCTGCGTAATCTACAAACAGCTGGTCTGCCTGTCTTATCCTGGCTAGTCTACTGATGTAAAAACTTAAAGCCCTCCTAGGGTCTAGCCTGTGTAACCTCTCTTCCTCTTTCCCAGGGTGAGGAGGAGGATAGAAAGATGGTAGGGTAATCTTCTGAGTGATATGGAATTCAGAAACCACCTTTGGGAGGAAATTAGGCTTCACTTGCAGGACAACTTTGTCTTTGTGAAATATTGTGTGAGGGGGTTTACAAGAAAGAGCTTGTAATTCGCTCACCCTTCTAGCAGATGTAAGTGCTATTAATAAAACAGTTTTAAGGGTAAGGAATCTTAACAAACAAGAATGGAGAGGTTCGAAAGGTGTGCCCATCAGGAAAGTTAGTACTAAGTTTAAATCCCATAGGGGAACTTGGAATGGTCTTGGGGGATAAACATTGGTTAACCCCTTTAGAAACTGTATTACCAAGGGTAATTTGAAATAGGATGGTTCTTCCGCAGTACGCTTAAAGATGGATAGCGCTGCGAGATAGCCCTTAATGGTGCCAGCTTGAAGGCCTGAATTTGCCAAATATAGTAGGAAGGACAAAACCATTGGTGTACCACATGAAAAAGGGTCGATATTCTGTTCTCTACACCAGCTGCAAAATCTGTTCCAACGGCAGCGGTATAAAGACTTTGTTGCTGGCCTCCTTGCCGAAAGCAACACCTCCATAACATCATCAGGGAGGTCCCAATCCTTGTACCTCAGCCTTTCAGAAGCCAAGCGTGAAGGTTGAGGGTTTTGATGTCTGGATGGAGAACCTGACCTCCCTTCTGTGAGAGTAGGTTCTCTCTGAGTGGAAGTCGAATTGGAGGGCAGATGGACAAGTCTAGAAGGTCCGGGTACCACGTTCTCCTGGCCCAATCCGGGGCAATTAAGATCATGGTTCGCCGGAATCTTCTCAACCTCCTGATCATTTGAGGAATGACAGGGACCGGTGGGAACGCGTACAGAAGCGGAAACTCCCAGTCCACTATGAACGCGTCTCCCAGAGCTCCTCTCGGGGGAAATTCCCTTGAGCAGAACAGGTCGCATTTCCTGTTTAGGCTGGTGGCGAACAGATCTACCTGAGGGGTTCCCCAAAGCGCGAAGATCTCTTGAAGGACTTCCTGAGCTAGCTCCCACTCGTGGGAGACTGTGTTCTGCCTGCTCAGAGCGTCCGCTGTCAAGTTCTTCTCTCCGGCTAGGTGAACTGCCGATAGAGAGATTCCTTCTTGGATTGCCCAAAACCAGAGCTGCATCGCCTCTCTGCACAGGGGTAGTGATCCTACGCCTCCTCTTTTGTTGAGGTAATGCATGGCCACCGTGTTGTCGGTCATTATCAGGACGTTCTTCCCTTGTACAGCTGGCAGGAACGCCTTCAGCGCAAGTCTGATGGCTCTCAGCTCTAACAGGTTGATATGTAATCTGGACTCCGATGGAGACCAACGACTGCTGATGGTCAAGTCGTTGGCGTGGGCTCCCCACCCCGTGAGTGAGGCATCCGTGACTACTGTTATCTCCGGCCAGGGTTGCCAAAACTGTTCTCCTTTCAGAATGTTCTCCTGACAGGCCCACCACTGAAGGTCTCGAGCCACCCTGCCGGGAACCTGAAGAAGATCTGTCATTCTCCCTGAGAATTGTGACCCCTGAGTCCTCAGTGCCCACTGGAGGGATCTCATTCTCAGGCGAGCCTCTGGCACTAGGAAAATGCAGGATGCCATGAGGCCTAGCAACCTCAAAAAGTCGAAGGCTGGGAGACGTTGGGCATGTTGGAACTTGGTAACCATCTGTAGAATATCTTGAGCCCTCACCTCTGGTGGCGAGGCTTTTCCCAGGGAAGTGTCCAGGATCGCTCCTATGAACTGGAGTCTCTGCGATGGTATCATTTGTGACTTCTTTAAATTGAGGGAGAAGCCCGTCTGTGAAGGAAGTGGCACACGTGATTTAGCTGGATCTGAGCTTGTTCCGAAGAAACAGCCCTGATCAACCAATCGTCCAGGTAGGGGTAGACGTGAATCCCTTCCCTCCTTAGACTTGCAGCCACTACCGACATTAACTTGGTGAAGACCCTCGGGGCGGAGGTCAGCCCAAATGGCAGCACTCGAAATTGATAGTGAGAGTTGCCAATTGCGAACCTCAGGTATTTCCTGTGTTTGAGATGGATAGGCTCATGGAAATAAGCATCCTGAAGGTCCAGAGATACCAACCAGTCCTGGAACTGAAGGGCCTGGAGGATCTGAGAAAGAGTGACCATCTTGAATTTGTCTTTTCTGAGGAATTTGTTCAATTCTCGCAAGTCCAAGATGGGTCTCAGTCCTCCGTCTTTCTTTGGAATGAGAAAGTAAGGGGAGTACCAGCCCTTGTTCCTCTCCGCTACAGGTACCGGTTCTATGGCACCTTTCTCTAGCAGGTCCAAAATTTCCTGCAAGAGGAGCGGATCTGGAGCTTTCTGAGAGCTGATCCCCGGTGGATGACTCTGAGGTATACGTAGGAAAGGCAGGCAGTAACCTTGGGCAACTGTTTCCAATGCCCAACCATCTGACGTGATAGCCTGCCATACCGCCAGATGTTGAGTCAACCTGCCTCCTACAGGTGTCCTGTGAGGGAAGTCCTCAGAGTGGTTTTGGGGCGGCTGATGCAGATGCCGATGGTAAAGAGGCACCTGCTGTTGCTGCGGCTTTTCAATATCTACCCCGTCCACCTGTCATGTCACGCGGGAGACTGGGGTCTGCCGCTCCCATTTCCTCCTGGCGAGTCTACCCGCGCGTTCGTGTCTGGGGACTCGCCGGGAGGGGAGCGACGGGTTACGGGGCCGGCGACCTTCGGCGCATGCGCGGAGGCCCTCTCTCTCGGTTCCGCGCATGCGCCGTGGGGGCTTGCCTCCCAAGCCTCGTTATGGGTTCGCCGGCGCCCGGAAACGGAACGGTTTGCGTTCCAGGCCTCTCAGGCGCCGGCGGCCCATAAAAGAGGCCGCGAGTCAAAGCGGGTCGCGTCTCAACGCGTTTCGCTTTGCTCACCTCGTTGTTCCTGCCCTGCCCTTACCTGTGGCCTGTCCTGGGCCTGCCTGCATCCAGTCCTTACCTGTGGCCTGTCCTGGGCCTGCCTGCATCCAGTCCTTACCTGTGGCCTGTCCTGGGCCTGCCTGCATCCAGTCCTTACCTGTGGCCTGTCCTGGGCCTGCCTGCCTCCAGTCCTTACCTGTGGCCTGTTCTGGGCCTGCCTTACCTGTGGCCTGTCCTGGGCCTGCCTGCCTCCAGTCCTTACCTGTGGCCTGTCCTGGGCCTGCCTGCCTCCAGTCCTACCTGTGGCCTGTCCTGGGCCTGCCTGCCTCCAGTCCTTACCTGTGGCCTGCCCTGGGCCAGCCTGACTCCAGTCCTTACCCGGGTCCTGTCCTGGGCCTGCCTGCCTCCAATCCTCACCTGGGTCCGGCCCTGGGCCAGCCAGCCTCCAGCTACTACCTGGGTTCTGCCCTGGGTCAGCCTTCCCTCAGCCCATTCCGGAGTTCTGTCCTGAGTCATCATTGTGTAGATGGGACTTATCCTACACTAGCCTGCATTCCCCTGTTCCATCTTGGGCACGTTCCTACAGTTCTCTATTTGGCCAGACAGCTAGCTCCAACTGACCTCACTCTTTCCTGTCTTGCCTGACTCCGAATCTCATCCTGTGTACCATTGGAACCATCTGCACCAGCCAAGCTCCTTTTGCCTACTGCGAATACCTTTTCTGATACACTGGTCTATCTACCAACTGTCGCTGCACTGAGGTTCTTGGAAGATTCACGGTCTTGACAACAAGCTCCACCTGGACTATGGTTCCATCCATCTGAGCCTACAATCATCTTGTCACGCTTACCTGGGAGAGTGCCTTCGTGACATTGGGGGTTGGTCCATCCTTCACCCAGTTCCTCTTTTGGGTGGTGGAGAGGCTGATTCCTCGTGCCGCTATTTCATCAGTTCCCGGACTCCAGACTGGCGACCTCTGCGAGACCAACCACCAAGACTACAGGTACGCGGTCCTCTCGGGCCAATCAGCTTGACAGATTGAGACGCCTTCCTTCTGATTCAGAGATGGATGAATCGCAGGACATGAGGAACGAGTTGCTAGCGCTCAGGGCCAAGATGACCGCCCTGCGTCAGGAGAATCAAACATTACGACAAATGATAACGCAAGGAGCACCCAGTACCTCTCAAGTAGAGGGATCATTGGCTCATACAACACCCATCAAATTCGACGGAGACCCTAGACGGGTGGCAGAGTTTTGTAACCACTGCAGGATACACTTTCTCTTCAGGTCTACCTACTTCAACAACGATAGGGCCAAGATTGGTTACATCTTGGGGAACCTAACTGGGAACACATTAGCTTGGGCAACTCCGTTTGTGGTTACAAACAGTCCTATTTTGAATGACTTTGCTGCCTTTGAAAAGGCCTTTCTTGAGGTATTCCAGACGCCGAACCTGGCCTCCGTTGCACAGAATCAATTGATGGACTACAAACAGGGAAGCAATGACGTCATCACCTACATCAGCCGTTTCCGACTTTTGGCTACCGACTCCCAGTGGCCCGAAATTACACAGAAGACACTGTTTCGTCGAGGCCTGAGAGAGGAGTACAAGGATGAGTTACTTCACATCCCTGAACCAGAGAGCCTTCAACTCTTGATTGATCAAGTACTCCGTATTGACCAAAGGCTAGCCGAACGAAAGGCTGAGAGACGTCGGCTTGACAGAAGCGGTCCCCGGACGACCAACACACCCGCTGGTTCGTTTGGGTCGACCGAGTCCGGACCTGAGCCCATGCAAGTAGGAGCCATGAGGGGACCTTTGACGGAAGAAGAGAAGAAACGAAGGAGGTCTTTGCGTTTGTGTCTTTACTGTGGAGCAGCTGGACATTATTTGGGTACGTGTCCTTTGCGTCCGCAGAAGAAGAAGTCGGGAAACTAGGAGACCTGTCGTATACAGGAAGGGCAACGACAGGTCCCATTCCTTCCTCAGACCCTTCTGTTATTTGTTCTATTTGTCTGCCCATGCAACCAGCGGTGCTACAGACCCTGAAGGTCCGAATTAAATTACCAGACAAGAACCTGGAAGTATCCGGTCTACTGGACTGTGGGGCTTCCGGCAATTACATCGACGAAACGTTCGTCACCAGACATAAGATACCACTCGTTTCCAGACACACGCCTCTGTCGGTGGAGCTTATTGATGGTACTCCCTTGTCTTCTGGACCCGTTAGTCAGTTCACAGTTGGACTGGCTCTTCTGATTGCTGATCATTACGAGGAACTAGCCTTTGATGTTATCAAGTCACCGAACTACAAAATGGTCTTGGGATTACCTTGGTTGCAACACCACAATCCTTTGATAGACTGGAGAACCCAGACCTTGACCTTTTCATCCGAAAGGTGTGCTCAAGAATGCAAGCTACCGGTTCCCACCAGGACCGTTTCGACTTCTCTAGTAACGGACAGCAATGGGGTTCATCTATGTTCCACGTCTCTGGTCCCACAGGAATATTCCGAATTCAAACAGGTGTTTTCTGAACCCGGCAACATACCCCTACCTCCACACCGTTCCTTTGATTGCTCCATTGACCTGCTACCGGACCACGTTATTCCCCATGGGAAATTATATGCTTTGACACGTGACGAGAAGCTAGTTCTTCAGGAGTATTTGTCAGAGAGTCTAGAAAAGGGGTACATTGTGCCGTCAAAATCACCTGCAGGATTTCCCCTGTTTTTTGTAAAGAAAAAAGAAGGTACATTGAGACCCTGTGTCGACTACCGGCAGTTGAATGACATAACAGCCAAGGACCGGTATCCTTTACCCTTAATTCGCAGTATCCTTGAAACCCTGCATACTGCGCGAATCTTCTCCAAATTGGACCTCCGCGGAGCTTATCATTTGGTGCGCATCAGGAGTGGGGACGAGTGGAAGACAGCTTTCAAGACATCTTTTGGGCATTTTGAATACAGGGTTATGCCTTTCGGCTTATGTAATGCCCCCGCTGTTTTTCAACGATTCATGGACTACATCTTTGGTGACCTGTTAGGATTATCCGTCTGGGTTTATCTGGACGACATATTGATATTCTCTAAATCCTTAGACGAGCATGTGGAACACGTTCGTGAGGTCCTTCATCGGCTGTCCGTCAATAACCTGTTCGCCAAAGCGGAGAAATGTAGCTTTCACCAACCCAGCATTGAGTTCTTGGGATTTGTTATCAATCAAGAAGGTATTGGGATGGATCCCAAGAAGGTGCGAGCCATACAAGAATGGAAACAACCACACGATATCAAGGCTCTCCAACGCTTTTTGGGATTCGCAAACTTTTACAGGCGCTTTATCCCACAGTTCTCACAGATCTCGGCGCCCCTCACCAGGCTAACCAGCAGCAAGATCACGTTCGAATGGGATCTCGTGGCTTCTCAGGCTTTCGACGTATTGAAGTCGGCCTTTATGGCTGCCCCGATCCTGCGCCATCCCCAGGAAGAGTTGCCTTACATAGTGGAGGCCGATGCTTCCAGCTTCGCTGTAGGAGCAGTCCTTCTTCAGAAAGATCCAACCACGTTAGTAGAACATCCAGTGGCCTATTATTCTCGCAAGTTGAGTCCCAGCGAACGAAACTACGCGGTGATTGAAAGGGAACTGTTGGCCATCAAGACCGCATTCGAGGAATGGAGACATTTTCTCCTCGGAGCACGCTTTTCTGTGGAGGTGCGGACAGACCATCGCAATCTGCAATATCTTCGCTCTCTGCAATGTCGGACTCCTCGTCAAGCCCGGTGGGCCTTCTTCTTCTCTCCGTTTGAGTTCCATGTTACTTATATCCCGGGAACCTCCAATACAAAGGCGGATGCGCTTTCCAGGTCCCTGGAGAACGTAGATGGGACACCTTGTCCAGAACTGCCACTGATTTCTCCTCGCCATTTTCTGCTGGCCTTGTCCTCACACCTTAAGTCCATCGCGGAAGCCACTCGGTCGGATCCAGAAAGAACGACCCTTCTTAGTCGGCAATTGGTTTCAGAACGAGATGGACTGTTGTTTTTTCAGAGAAGACTCTACATACCTAGAGGAGCCGTTAGAAGGGGCATTCTACATGGATTCCATGATTCACCCATAGGAGGACATCGCGGGGTCAGAGCCACTTGAGACTTGATATCCCGACAGTTCTGGTGGCCTGGTTGGGCGACCGAGGTCCAGAAGTACATCGACAGCTGTCCAATTTGTGCCCAGTGCAAGGTTCCCAGAAGACGACCATTGGGTTTGTTAATGCCCACCGAAGTGGCTCCCTATCCATGGCATACCATCGCCACCGATTTCATTGTGGATTTGCCTCCATCTGAAGGGTACACCTGTATAATGGTGGTTGTGGACAGCTTCACCAAACTGGCCCATTTCATCCCATTCCAGAAAATCCCTACAGCTACTCAAATGGCTTCAGCGTTTCTGCACGACATCTACCGGTTGCACGGCCTACCGGAGAAAATCATATCGGATAGAGGTACCCAGTTCCTTTCATCATTTTGGAGACAGGTGTGTGGTCATCTGGGAATACATAGAGCTCTAAGCTCAGGCTACCACCCACAGACAAATGGGCTAACCGAAAGGACCAATCAGACTTTGGAGGGGTACCTCCGCTGTTTTGCCAATGCCACACAGTCTAATTGGAAAGATGGGTTAGATCTGGCCGAAGTATCCTACAACAACACCGTTCATGCTTCCATTGGAGTCAGCCCATTCTTCTGTTCCACTGGTCTACATCCTCGGTTAATGCCTTTTCAACCAGTTCCATCTAGTACTGTTCCCTCTGCTGATGGTCTGGTCTTACACATCCGGGAACAGCAAGAACTTGCACGCAAGATCTTAAGTGAAGCCAAGGATCGGATGAAGAGACAGGCAGACAGGAAGAGGAGTGCAGAACCTAATTTCCAGGAGGGCGACAAGGTGTGGTTGTCCTCAAAGAACCTGCCTCTCCGCAATCTGCCCGTCAAACTGGCCCCTCGATATTTGGGACCCTTTGTTATCACCAAACGGTTGTCCTCTGTAGCCTTCCGTCTTCGCCTACCCTCTTCCTGGCGTGTACATCCCGTTTTTCACGTGTCCCTGTTAAAGCCCTATGTGGTCAATGATTACGGCCGCACCTCTCCTCGTCCGGCCTCTGTTTTGGTACAGGGCGTCCCTGAGTTTGAGGTACACGAGATCTGTGATGCCCGTTACCGTAGAGGGGTGCTCCACTATTTGGTTGACTGGAAGGGGTACCCAGCCTGTGATCGTACATGGGAACCGCGCCAGCACGTGCATGCTCCCCGGCTGATACGTGAGTTCTACGTACGGTTTCCCTGGAAACCTGGGGCCCCGGGTCTTCCTGGGAGGGGGCATAGTGTCATGTCACGCGGGAGACTGGGGTCTGCCGCTCCCATTTCCTCCTGGCGAGTCTACCCGCGCGTTCGCGTCTGGGGACTCGCCGGGAGGGGAGCGACGGGTTACGGGGCCGGCGACCTTCGGCGCATGCACGGAGGCCCTCTCTCTCGGTTCCGCGCATGCGCCGTGGGGGCTTGCCTCCCAAGCCTCGTTATGGGTTCGCCGGCGCCCGGAAACGGAACGGTTTGCGTTCCAGGCCTCTCGGGCGCCGGCGGCCCATAAAAGAGGCCGCGAGTCAAAGCGGGTCGCGTCTCAACGCGGTTCGCTTTGCTCACCTCGTTGTTCCTGCCCTGCCCTTACCTGTGGCCTGTCCTGGGCCTGCCTGCATCCAGTCCTTACCTGTGGCCTGTCCTGGGCCTGCCTGCATCCAGTCCTTACCTGTGGCCTGTCCTGGGCCTGCCTGCATCCAGTCCTTACCTGTGGCCTGTCCTGGGCCTGCCTGCCTCCAGTCCTTACCTGTGGCCTGTTCTGGGCCTGCCTTACCTGTGGCCTGTCCTGGGCCTGCCTGCCTCCAGTCCTTACCTGTGGCCTGTCCTGGGCCTGCCTGCCTCCAGTCCTACCTGTGGCCTGTCCTGGGCCTGCCTGCCTCCAGTCCTTACCTGTGGCCTGCCCTGGGCCAGCCTGACTCCAGTCCTTACCCGGGTCCTGTCCTGGGCCTGCCTGCCTCCAATCCTCACCTGGGTCCGGCCCTGGGCCAGCCAGCCTCCAGCTACTACCTGGGTTCTGCCCTGGGTCAGCCTTCCCTCAGCCCATTCCGGAGTTCTGTCCTGAGTCATCATTGTGTAGATGGGACTTATCCTACACTAGCCTGCATTCCCCTGTTCCATCTTGGGCACGTTCCTACAGTTCTCTATTTGGCCAGACAGCTAGCTCCAACTGACCTCACTCTTTCCTGTCTTGCCTGACTCCGAATCTCATCCTGTGTACCATTGGAACCATCTGCACCAGCCAAGCTCCTTTTGCCTACTGCGAATACCTTTTCTGATACACTGGTCTATCTACCAACTGTCGCTGCACTGAGGTTCTTGGAAGATTCACGGTCTTGACAACAAGCTCCACCTGGACTATGGTTCCATCCATCTGAGCCTACAATCATCTTGTCACGCTTACCTGGGAGAGTGCCTTCGTGACATTGGGGGTTGGTCCATCCTTCACCCAGTTCCTCTTTTGGGTGGTGGAGAGGCTGATTCCTTGTGCCGCTATTTCATCAGTTCCCGGACTCCAGACTGGCGACCTCTGCGAGACCAACCACCAAGACTACAGGTACGCGGTCCTCTCGGGCCAATCAGCTTGACACCACCTCGGGTAGTTCTTCTTTGTCCCCTTTGAGCCGGTCATCCTCTACCTCTTCCGAATGCGGAGTAGAAGCGAAAGGACTTGCCCCTCGCAGAGGTTCCTGTGGGACGAAAGGGAGTCTGACGGATTGCAGCTCCTAGGGATTTTGCTGATGCTTTTGAAGTTTGCAGTTTCTCTAAACTGTCATCCGCCTTTTTCCTGAACAAAGAAGAGCCATCGAATGGCATGTTCAAGAGCCTGGCTTGCACATCTGGGGCAAAACCAGACTTTCTCAACCAAGCGAATCTCCTGGTTGATGTACTTGCCGCCATTGCTCTGCTGATACTGTCAGCCGAATCAATGCCCGTCTGGTTGGATTCGCACATAGCGTCTTTACCGTCCTGTATAATATTCAGGAACGCATCCCTTTCTTCTCCCTCCGGGATGCAGTCAGCCGCTGTAGAAGCACACTCCCAAAGTGTATGGCTGAACCTAGCAAGGGTGCAAGTAGCATTAACAGATTTTAACGCCATGCTACATGCTGAAAAGATTTTCTTTGCCATAGCATCATATTTTTTATCGTCCCTGTCCTGTGGGACGGTAGGATAAGCCGTCTTGACATCGGTAGAGGAGGCTGCCTGTACCACCAGACTTTCTGGGGATGGGTGTTTAGACAAAAACTCCGGGTCTGTAGAAGATACCCTGTACTTTGTAGACAGTTTTTTATTTACTGCTGGTACGACATCTGGGGTTTCCCAGTTTGTCATGATCTTCCTCTGAAGAGCTTTATGAAAAGGCACCACAGGATCCTCCTGTGGGCCTTTGTCAAGAATATCCGTGAGGTCATCTTGTTGGAAAGATTGTGAAGGTGCAGACCACCCCATGAACTCTGTGATCCTGGCCATTAAGGCTCTATAGGGGGTTTCAGCATGCTCCCCCGGGTCTGGCCTAGCAAACTCCACCTCAGGGGAAGTGTCTAACCCACTTGCCTCATGTAAGGAATCATGAAGATCCTTTAACGTGCGTTCTTCAGAGGAAAATTCCTCTCTAATTGGGGTTACAGGTCCCTGCAACTCAAATGTGTCTTCCTGTTCAGACAATTCACCCTCTTCCAAAATTGAGGACATAGTTCTCAATTGTTCTGAACTCATAAAGGGAGTAAATCCCATTTCCAAGGCAGAGGGTGCCGAACTTGTCATTATCGGCCTAGAAAACGTCGATGTCGTCGACGCCGACGTCGAAGGCTTCGAGCGTGGCGTCGAAAACAAAGGCGGAGGCCTCGAAGACCTTGACAGAATTGGAATTCTACTCGACAATCTCGAAGCCATCGACGTCGAGGACCTGGGGATAGTCACTGGGTGTGTCGTAACCGTGACTTTTCTTGGCGTCGACGCCGGTGTCGAAGCTGGCGTCGAGTCGACAGACCCGTGTGTCGAAGGTCCCTTCGACAACGGCGTCGAAGACATCGACCTCGGCGTCGACGGAACCCTCGTCGACGGCGTCGACGGAACCTTCGAGGAAGGTTTGGAGGTCATAGTCCTACTCGAGGGTTCGAGACACGCTCGAGAGGTTTCCTTCGCCGGGTACTGCGACTCGCAGCGTTTTTGACCTTCGGGTCTTTCGACCAGAGCATCGCTCTCGGCAGTCTTCGAGGGGGTCGAGGCCGCTTTCTCGAACACGCTCATCATATTTTTGCGGAATTCCTCCCATTCAGCCCGGGAACTATGTTTCGTGGGGCAAGGGATTCTTTTTGGCGAAACAGAGGAAGAGGAAGACGGAGAAGGGGATCTTCGACGTCTCCTCTTCGAGTGCTTCGATCTTGAGGAGTGATGAGACCCACTCCGAGACCTGGAGCGCGAATGGTGACGAGGAGACGAGTGTCTCGACTTCGTCGACGAAGAAGAAGCTTTAAAAGTCTTACCTTTCTCCAGCTTCCCCCTACGCTCCTTCAGGGCCTTAGCTGTCATGGACATACAGCGCTCTCATTCCGAACAATGGTGTTCAGCTCCCAAACACCACAGACAAACTCTGTGAGGGTCAGTCAGCGACATCTTTTTCCCACAATCTCAGCATTTTTTGAAGCCGGATCGAGGAGTTGTCGGTTCCGACGAGGAAGCCATCGAGTACGGATCGAATGACTCGAGGTAAATAGGATTAATCTGACAAGAACTGAGCAACGGTATTCCGAGGCACTCAGTAAGCGCGGAAAAACGGAACTGAGCAACGGACGCTGCGCGCGGCCTTTATAGCAGGATGACGTCGACGTCGATACGGCGGCTGTCGAGGGACATCGACTCGGAGGGCGTCGACGCGCAGCGCCCTCTAGAGAGAAAAAAATTTCCGAGGCCAGCAGAGCTGGAAGGAGATATCTAAGATGAGGAATACGTCGGAGGACACAATCCCTTCGAAATACTATTATAGTTGGAACAGCAAAGGGAGTAAGAGGATGATTCCACTGAAAGGAATAGGGCTTCTTGGGACAGTGAAAATTAGACAAAATAAAGTGATTCTCTCAAAAATAGAGGTTGCGTTTGAAGGATAAGGAAAAAACAATTGGGTTGACAAAGATCTAAATACACGTTTTGCAATGGATATGTATTTGCCCTTTATTCAAAAAATTATCCGAGTAAAGAACACACACATACAGTACAGCCACATCAGACTCCTCCACATCCATACAATACATGCTAATTTTTAAAAGACAGGAAAAAGAGACACTGTACAGCACTGCAACTTACCTTCAGCAATGACTAAAACTTAGTTTTTCCTCAGGGGCACCAAACAGTTTAAACCATTGGGGGATTTTCACATAAGGTTTTTTTTACTTTTCATGGTAGGCACCTCAGATGCCAACGTCAGTCTATATGGATGAACCTCCGCTATTTGCATGGCCATTTCTGCTTAGTGTAAAGTTTCTTGGCATCCATTTAGAGCTTGGTGCCATCAAGAAATCGGCCCCTGGTATATATTGTGTTCAGACTTGAACCTGTAGAAATTGGGGCATTTGTAATGTCTCTCTCATTTTTAATACTTTATGATTTCCATGTCAGCATACTTTCTATCATGAATATGTCTTTGTTTTTGCAGGACTAATAAGGTTCACCTTGAAAAGTTAGATTAGCAAACTGCAACGTAGCCACTAATTCTAAGTACCCTTGATGACCCTAATGCCTTACTGTAGCTCTGCTCAAAGCTGGGCAGTGTCTCTGGTGCAAGGGAAAGGGGAGGACCGCTCAAGATGAACATTAACATTTCCTGTAGGTTAAGTACAAAATGCATGGCTCATATCCCGTTTGCTGACGTTCACAAACGTTACAATAAAATTTGAAAAGAAATAATAGGTCATTGTTTAACAACATTTTGCCCTGAAGTATGTACACAGCAAGAGAAAGTCTTTCTATGAACAGCAACACGGGTTGTAAAAATAAATGGGAAAAAGCATTGGTCATCAGGGGATAGGTCGGGGCGAACTTGTCCACTTTGACCAGCAGAAGGATTACCTCCAAATAACTTTGCCAGTTTACCTAAGAGTGTTGGTCGCATGTGGGGATCAAATTGGGTATATGTATGAGTTTGGCTTGATTGCATTCTATGGCCTCAGCTAGTTCCCCTACAACCAACCCCCTTTCTAAATCTGCGTATCAGGTTTTGTGTCTCATTAAATGGCTGAAATAATGCAGAAGAACAAGTTACTTACCAACTGTAACGTTCTTTCGACTGGATGTTCCTCCCACGTATTCCTCATCTTGTGATAATTCGTTATCTCCAGCTTGGCTGCTTCGGAAAAAAAAATTTGTGCTCGAGGTCGTGGCGTCGATTGTCCCTCGACGGACTCCATACTCTGTCGACATCACCAATGGTATAAATAGCTCGAGCCGCGCCGTTGCTTCAGTTCTGTTTTTTCGATGAAACATATAGGAGGAACACCCAGGCGTGCCCCATGACCGATACATTCTTAGTGAGAGGAAAGTGTAAGAAAACGTAAACTGTACTGTGGGGTAGGATGGGAGGGTCGATGAGGAATACGTGGGAGGAACATCCAGTCGAAAGAACGTTACAGTTGGTAAGTAACTTGTTCTTCGAATGGATTGTGTCCTCCCACCTATTCCTCATCTTGGGATAGGCTCCCATAGCAGTAACAATTTTGGAGGCGGGAGTACTAATTTCAGTTTTCGTGGACAGAATGCAGAACTGCCTTGGCAAATAAACCCTCATTAGAGGAGGCAGTATCCAAACAATAATGTTTAACAAAAGTATGCATTGTTTTCCAGGTTGCAGCTGCACAAATATCTGCTGCCGGGACTCCCCTCTTTAGAGCCACAGAAGTAGCCATTCTCCTTGTAGAATGGCACGAAGCACATCTGGTGGGTCTTTTCCCGCTAATCTGTAGCATTCAATTATGGCTAAGATGATTCAGCGGGATATGGTCTGTTTTGTTACAGATAAGCCTAGTTTATGACCAGTATAACCCACAAATAGTTGGTCATCTTGTCTCAATTTAGACATCCATGAGATGTAAAAACTAAGAGCCCTCTTGGGATCTAGTCTGTGCATTCTCTCCTCTTCCTTGCCCAAATGAGGAGGAGGATAAAAAGTTGGTAGTACTATTTTTTGTGACAAATGGAAGTCAGAGATTACTTTTGGTAAGAACGAAGCTTTAACTTTAAGGACTACCTTATCCTTATAAAAAATAGTATATGGTGGTTTGCATGAGAGAGCCTGAAGTTCACTAACCCTGTGGGCTGATGATAGGGCCACAAGAAGAACAGTTTTTAGAGTTAAAAGCCTCAATGGACATGAATGCAGAGGCTCAAAAGGTATGCAAGTCAAGGATTTTAGTACTAAATTTAAATCCCAAGTTGGTACATGAAAAGGTACTGGAGGGTATACATTAGTAAGCCCTTTTAAGAATTGAATGATTAACGGTATTTTGAAATATGAAACCTCTTCCGAGGAGCGCTTGAAAATGGACAGCGCAGCAAGGTAACCTTTGATTGTTCCTATCTGGAGCCCCAGATTAGCTAGATGTAATAGAAAAGAAAGCACCACTGGGGTGCCACACTGAAAAGGGTCCACATCCTTGTCTTTGCACCAGTTACTAAACCTGTTCCATCGACATCGCTACAAAGATTTTGTTGCTGGTTTTCTGGCCGAAAGCAAGATTTCCATTACGTCATCCGGAAGATCCCAATCCTTGTATCTCAACCTCTCAGAAACCATGCGTGAAGGTTGAGTGTCTTGACCTCTGGATGGAGAACCCGACCTTCCTCTTGCGAGAGAAGATCCCCTATTTGCGGAAGACGTATTGGAGGGCAGATGGACATGTCCAGAAGGTCCGGGTACCACGTCCTCCTGGCCCAATCCGCGGCAATTAGGATCATGGTTTTCCTGAACTTTCTCAACCTCCTGATTACTTGAGGAATCACGGGGGCTGGGGGAAACGCGTACAGCAGTGAAAACTTCCACTCCACTACGAGTGCGTCTCCCAGAGCTCCTCTTTGAGGAAATTCCCTTGAGCAGTACTGATCGCACTTCCGGTTGATCGCGGTGGCGAACAGATCCACTTGAGGGGTTCCCCAAAGGGCGAAGATCTCCAGAAGGACTTCCTGAGCTATCTCCCACTCGTGAGTGACCGTGCTCTGCCTGCTCAGAGTACCTACAGCTGTGTTCTTCTCTCCGGCTAGGTGAATTGCCGATAGAGAGATTCCTTCTCGTATTGCCCAGAACCATAGCTGCATTGCCTCTCTGCGTAGTGGTAGTGACCCTACTCCTCCTCTTTTGTTGAGGTAGTACATGGCCACCGTGTTGTCCATCATTATCAGGACATTCTTTCCCTGTATAGAGAGCTGAAAGGCCTTCAGAGCTAGTCTGATTGCCCTCAGCTCCAAAATGTTGATGTGTAGTTTGGACTCCGATGGAGACCAACGACCGCTGATTGTCAGATCGTTGGTGTGCGCTCCCCACCCCGTGAGTGAGGCGTCCGTCACTACTGTTATCTCCGGCCAAGGTTGCCAAAAAGACTCTCCCTTGAGAATGTTGTCGTTGCAAGCCCACCATAGAAGATCCTGAGAAACTGCGCTCGGGACTTGCAGAAGATCCGACATATTCCCTGAGAACTGGGACCACTGAGTTCTGAGTGCCCATTGAAGGGATCTCATTCTCAACCTGGCCTCTGGTACTAGGAAAATGCAGGATGCCATGAGGCCAAGCAACCTGAGAAAATTGAAGGCCGGTAGACGTTGGGCATTCTGGAATGTTGTTACCATCTGCTGGATGTGGAGAGCTCTCACCTCGGGAGGCGAGGCTTTTCCCGAGGAAGTATCCAAGACTGCTCCGATAAACTGGAGCTTCTGGGATGGTATCATGTGGGACTTCTTGAAATTGAGGGAGAAGCCCAATTTGTGGAGGAAGTGGCAGGTGATCGAAAGATGTTCCTGAGCTTGTTCTGGAGAACTTGCTCTGATCAACCAATCGTCCAGGTAGGGGTAGATGTGAATGCCCCCTCTCCTGAGACTTGCTGCCACAACCGCCGACGGTTTGGTGAAAACCCTCGGGGCAGAGGTCAACCCGAATGGCAGAACTCGAAATTGATAATGAGAATTGCCAATCGCGAACCTCAGGTACTTTCTGTGCTTTGGATGAATTGGCACATGAAAGTAAGCATCCTAAAGGTTCAATGATACCAACCAATCTTGGAGTTGGAGAGCCTGAAGGATCTGAGAAAGAGTCACCATCTTGAACTTGTCCTTCCTGAGGAACTTGTTCAAGTTTCTCAAGTCCAAGATGGGTCTCAGTCCTCCGTCCTTTTTTTGGGATGAAAAAATATGGGGAGTACCAACCCCTGTTCCTCTCCACTACAGGTACCAGTTCTATGGCACCTTTATCTAGCAGGGTTAAAATTTCCTGCAACAGGAGCGGATCCGGAATTTTGGCGGAGAGGCTCCCGGTGGATGATTGTGAGGCCTTTTTTGGAAGGGGAGGCAGTAATCTTGGGCTACTGTTTCCAGTGCCCAAGCATTTGAGGTAATGCCCCGCCATTCCTTCAGATGCTGAGAGATCCTGCATCCCACTGGTGTCTTGTTTAACAAGGTCTCAGAGGGATTTGGAGGCGGCTGCAGGAGTGGCTGAGGGTACAGATGGCGCTCCTGAGGCTGATTTTGCACCTCTTCCTCGTGCTCCACGAGGGAAGTTTCTTTTGCCCCTTTGAGAAGCCTGCCCTCTTCCTCTACCAAAAGATGAGTAGTATCGAAAAGAACGACCCCTCCAGGAAGATGAGCCGGAATAGGGTTGTAGAGGCTGGCGCAAAGAGGCGCTAAGTGATTTAGCTGCTGCTTTCGAGGTCTGAAGTTTTTCTAGGCTTTCATCAGCCTTTCTGCCAAAGAGCCTTGAGCCATCAAAGGGCATGTTGAGGAGTCTAGCTTGCACGTCTGGTGCAAACCCCGACTTCCTCAACCACGCAAATCTGCGTAGCACAACGCTTGCAGCCATGGATCTGCTGATACTATCAGCAGTATCCAGTCCAGACTGGAGACATTCCACGTTGCCTCCTTCCCGTCTTTAACTATATTCAGGAAGCCTTCCCTTTCCTCGCCTTCCGGAATATGATCAGCCGCCGCCGAAATACAGTCCCACAGGGTATGGGTAAACCTGGATAGGGTACAGTTGACATTTGCCGACTTAAGTGCCATACTGTCTGACGTGAAAACTTTACATGCCCAGGCATCAACTTTTTTATCCTCTCTATCTGGAGGGATAGTTGGATAAGCAGTTTGTTTTGAAGTCGATGCTGCCTGAATGACTAAACTCTCTGGAGTCGGATGTTTATTCAAATATTCAGGGTCCGTTCCAGCTGGTCTGTATTTTTTGGAAAAGTGCTATCTGCAGCAGCAATACTTTCTGGTTTCTCCCAGTTTTTCTCCACAGTCCTTTGAAGGGCCTTGTGGAAAGGGAGAACAGGATCTTTCTGAGGTCCCTTGATGATTATATCCGTCATGTCATCTTGTTCAAAAATGGGTGAAGTATTACCCCAACCCATATACTCAATTACCCTGGTCATAAAACCCCTGTACCCAGCATCTGCATGCTCTGCAGGATCAGGTTTGGCGAACTCTAATTCTGGGGATATGTCAATTCCACTGGCAGAATGTAGAGTATCACTCAGGTCTCTCATTCTAGATTCCTGATCAATAAGTTCCTGAGGAACTTGTCTTGTAACATAAGAAACTCCAAAAGAAGTAACTTCGTCCTCTTCTGAAGCAGATTCTTCATAAATTGCTGGCATAGACTTGAAAAAGTCTGATCTGGGCAATGGAGTGAATCTACTTTCATCCTCTACTATCTGCGTCGAAGGAATTGATAAATCCTTCGAAATTGTCGAAGGGATCTTCGAAGACTTCGAAGATGACTTCGATACTGGCGTCGAGGATGTTTTTGGTTTTGGAGTCGAAATTATCGACACCGAGGGCGTCGAAGAAGTCGTTGAAGTCTTCGACGACTTGTGTTTTTTGCATTGCACTGGAGAAGTGCTCGACTTTCGAAGAGTCTTCGACGGATTTACGTCGACTCGAGTTCTTTTAGATTCCTCGACGCTACCGGTCTTTGCCATGGTAGTCTTGGACTTCCCTTTGTCGTCCAATGGAGCGACTTTAGGGGTATGGCTTTTTCGAGGGTCTTTCGAGGGGGTCGGGCCGCGTTCTTGAAAACCTCCATCATCTTTTTGCGGAATTCCTCCCACTTACTGGGAGAATCCGATTTAGTCGGACATCGAATTTCTTCAGTCGACTCTGAAGAAGAAGATGATGATGAGGGAGATCTATGTCTCCTCTTCATTTTTTTAGCTGATGACGAAGAGTGTCTCGATCTACTCCTAGATCGAGATCTCTTTGAGTGCCTATGGCGATCCGATTCCTTCAAATCAATTGCTTTCTTATGTCTTTTTGACATAGCCTTCTTAGAGGCTTCCCTCCCCACCAACAGTTTACCTCTCTGCTCATGAAGAGCTTTCTCGGTCATGGATTGACAGGACCTGCAGTCGTCGGTTCGGTGACTGGAACCGAGACACCAGAGACAAATCCGGTGGGGATCGGTGATCGACATTTTAGATCCACAATCTACACACTTCTTGAACCCCGTCTTGGGTGTCGAAGGAGTTTAAGATGACATTTTCTTCACAGAAAATAGAAGCGCGCCGTTCTCGATAGCGAAGCGATCGGAAAAACGGAACTGAAGCAACGGGCGCGGCTCGAGCTATTTATACCATTGGTGACGTCGACAGAGTACGGAGTGGGTCGAGGGACAATCAACGCCACAACCTCGAGCACAGCGCCCTCTGCCGAGAATTTTTTTTTCCGAAGCAGCGAAGCTGGAGATAACGAATTATCACAAGATGAGGAATACGTGGGAGGACACAATCCATTCGAAATGAAAGTTCTATGATACAAATTATTTTCTCTTTGTAGCAACGGTATGCCGTGTGGTCTAACACCTTCCGGGCAGTCTAGCTGGGCTGCAACTCAATCGCACAGTATCTTAGATGGTTGCAGTAGGGGATGGGCAGAAGAGCAGGAACTGGACACAACACTGCCGAGTGGCATTGAAGAGCATGAGACAGGAGTAAAGACAGAAGTAAAACCAAGAGACTTGTACCATTATTGTACAAGAATCAGTTGAAGTAACCTCCTACAACATTACAACTTACAGTCACAAACATAATATTATGTCCATTACATTCTGGAGTTGCCTGCCTACCAACAATACAGTACTAGGCCTGATTTTCCCATTATATGTGCAGAAATAAATATAAAATATTGGTCAATCATCTCCCGTGACATATTTATGGTAAAACCTGAATCGACAAATGGCGGTTTATATTCGCAAAGAAATTACCATATTTAACATTTAATAAAGGGGTGGAAAATTAATAATATGAGATCATTAGTGCGGAGGATCACACCCACAGCTCCTGCAGCTACTCGCTTACCAGAGGAGAAGCCGAGGTATTCAACAACTGTCTGGCCCTCAAATGCTCTGGCAATGATGAGTCCCGTAGCCCATATGAACCTACTTTCAGGCCAAGATGCCAGCAAGCATTTTGTAAAGAGCATACATGTGCAGGCATGATGACTACCCCCTGTTGGATAAGACCTGCTGATTGGCAAGAAGACATCTAGTGGCGAAACGACAGACAACACCTCACACACTTTTCTCAGATAAATCTTGAAGATATTTAGAGCCAAAATAGTGTGAATTTGAGTCAATGAACAAACTTTTTCAGGAAAGAAAAAAGCATAATGGGCCTCATTACGACCCAGGCAGAGGACCATGGTGCTATTAGCACCATGGTCCATGCCGGAGTCCGCCATGGCGGAATATGGAATTACCACCCCATTCCGAGGTAGGCGTGGCGGTAATTCCCCATGCCGCCATGGCCCTTCCCCATTCCCATTTTTGTGCCATAGGGCTCAATGGGAATGGGGAAGGCGCTAATTACGGTACCGCAAATTGCGGTACCGTAATTAGCACCAAGGTCCCTTTGCGGGTCCCTACTTTAACAGCTGGAAAAAACAGCCAACACCTTTTACGGCGCCGTTAAACCCTTAACGCCAGGGTCGTAATGAGGTCCAATATGTCCAAACATCACTTCCAAGTACAGTGCAAAGTTCAAGCATGTCAATGTGTTTAGTCTGGCTTAGAGGGTGATTTGCTATAATAGAGATGTGAAAAAAGTGTAGTTTCAACTAAGAAAATTATTTGGCAGATATTTGAGATTTTCGAACAGATGTTGATCAACCTCTCAGTACAGGTATTTCAGAACCCAGTTTAATGAATCAATCCATATGGTGAAAATGGAAAGGACCTTGCAGGCCACACCTGATCTCACACACATCCTTATGCAGTTCTTTCACAGAGGTAGACAAAGTCACTTACCTCACAGTAGAAAGGGTCAGAATGTTTGCAAGAAAACTAGTAGACCTAACAGCAATCCAACCCAAAGTATAGTTCTCTTACCTGATTCAAACAATGTCAACAATTTGATAACATGAAGGCGATGGTACAGAATTTTCTATGGGGTGTTCCTTTATCTAATCTTGTTTTTAATTTTGTATGCCTTGGGCCTAAGGAACCAAGCCCAATGTATACATTTGGTCACACTTTGTACAATATCCCACTCGTCTGTTCGTCTACAGAACCCCAATGCTTCTGGAGTTATATGATACCTGCAGTTCTTAGGAAAGGCTTTAGATAAAGCACCCTCACTATCCTCAGCCAAGGGCAAAAGAAAAGAAAATGTATGATCGTTTCCTCATAGGAGGTGTAGGGAGGGAAAATCCTGTGCCCTAAGGGGCCCACGATCTAGTAAAAAAAGGGCCAACCTTAATGCACCCAAATTGTGGTACAATGCACGTGCAAACGGAGGTTCAACCATGTCAAGATGCCTTTCAAAACCAAAGTCCTGTTTAATATTAAGGTAGCCTGGACCTAGTTTCAAGCTACAACATGCGTTCTCCAAATTCTTTCTAAAGTGTAATGTAAGCAATTATTTTACTCGGATGGATGTGGCTTTAGTTATTTGTGTAGAGGGCAGCCATAAATCCTGCTTGTCCAAGACATACAGGATTTTTTAAACATGTGCTACCCATGTTAGACACATGCCCCCTTCCTGGCTCATCAGATCGATCAATGCATCACAACATTTTACTAGGCATGGGGTATACCACAATTGTAACAAGTACATAACAGGCCTCATAGAGGCCAAATTGCCTATGCGACACAAGTCAGTTTCCATATGAATTAGCGCATTGGGTGCACTCAGTGAATGCATTAGTAATTGTTTCAAGAGTTTATTTTCAACGATGGCCACAGCTTGTTTCCTGTACAGCTCAACAGCAGGTTTTACCGCCCCCATCCCATGCCGATTTAAAAACGCACGGGCAGCACCACTGACTTTTTCCAAAGTAATACAAGCTTTGTCCAGTTGGGCTGTCCAAATATGATGATTTGAGCAAACTGAGTGCTCATTTTAAACAGTCACATACAATATACTAAATTTACAAATGTGTGGCAGCCCCTCTCGTGAGAACGAACTTGGTTCAAATAACCCATACTACTTTTGCCCCCCACTGTACTTCTAAATAATTATGTCTCACAAAATGTACAGTTATTTAGTAGACAATTTGTCACCTTACCTTTCCTTAATGTCCTCTGCTTTCTGTCTTTGGATCATGGAAGTAAGGCTCCTGATTGGTGGTCGTTGAAGAGACTCGTTATGGACAAATGTCTCATAAAACTAAAATTGAAAAAGTATGAAAATGCTCAATAAACTGAAAGGACACAGTCGTTTCTTGGCGTATGTAGTTAATACATGTTGTAAGAACAATTACTAAATTAACTAACACAGAGGGAGAGTTTGGTCAATTCCTGAAGTAATAAACCCCCCACTTTTCCAACTTAATGTACTTGATAAATGTATGGCCTTATCTCACACATTCTTACACTAGTGGCTAAACAAATCATGTGTCACTGGTTTAATAGAATTTAAATTCCCTCTAAAAAGGATACACTGTAACTATGTTTATCTAGAAAAACAGATTACATTTGCGCATATTCTATTGACAAGCAATGATTTGATATAATCACCAGTTTAAAAAGAAAAAGTAAAGTCATGCAGTACATTGACTGATATATACTAAGCATTGCCTTTAATACAGCAAACCTGGTAAATTGCAGCATATCCTTGCAAGGTAGTGAAATTCAATCAAAAACGCCAAAGACAACCTTTCAAAGCTTAGTGGTTAACCAAGTTTCGAAGGGGTGATCACCACCCTTGCGCATCTTTGACACAATTACCTTAGATTGGGAAAATATTTAGTTGTGTCATGACAGCTTTTATGTAGGGCAATGGAGGTATACTAATAAGTGTACTTGCCCCAACTATTACCACGCATATACTGTTCGCATGATGCTGCCACTAAATACACAGGGCAAAACCAGGTAAGTAATTGTGCCATCATTTCTGGCAAACTACTGTATTAAAGGTGTTATCTCAGCGCCTAATAGGGGGGCACACTTACCACCTACGGAAGTAAGCAAGAAGGGGTGGGGCACCTCCTAAGGGGGAAAACACGTGCACACACACAAACTGTGGTAAGGCCATGAATGAAGGCCTTGTGGGGAAATGCCGGGGTAGGGTTGCACTGTATATGCCATCGGCCCAGGGAGCTTATGTTTATTACTATGAGATAGGGAAAAATCCCAGGTAAACACATTTAGCAGAGATGCCCCCAGGTTGGGCCTCACCCGGGAAACCTGCTCTTAACACATGATCACCACACCACATGTTAGGGAGGAGGGAGACGAAGCTCAGACTGCACGTCACGGCCAGACCGAAGCAGCTGAGACAGCACTGGGTGATGTAATGACAGGGCGGCAAGCGAATCCCACAGGCACTCCGGGGTAGAGGGGAAGTGGACCTGAGCCAGCAAACTGTTCACATAGCTACAAGTTCCTGTATGCATGTGGATATGGGAATGGGGAAGCTGAACAGAGTGGCGATCCTGGGAGGACCAATCAAACAGTAAGTTTCTATGTCCCTGGGAGGTGGGCAGCCTTCAGGGTATCCACCACAAGGTTTGCGAAGACCGTATCCAGCAGGTGCCGTGTGAAAGTCTCCCTTCCCACCAGAAGCAGGGTGTCTCATGTTTCTTTCGCAATGATGCTGACCAATGGCAGAATAATAAATTCCCAGCGGTCAGCACAAATGTTATTTTACTAATTGCAAACTGTTCCCGGGAGGTGTGGGAAGCGATGTGGCGCCACATGGGGAGGCAATGAGTTGGGATACTGTTGGTCTGTTTGCTCCAATCACGTTCTACTAAGATACGTTTAGCTCTAAAGATATGACATGGTGTAGTTTAGCCAATGTGTTTCTTGAGAAACTTGGAAAATTTGGAGATTTGGGCTGCAACTGTTTCCAATGCCTTGACCATTGTATTTGTAGTATAAAACTAATGTTCACTGTATGCCCACGAGTTTGCTGATACATAGTAAAAGTGCCAGTAGCAACGTTTATGTGCACTTCTACTGGTCTGGCAAAGTATGGGTTCAACAGAACTCAGTTGCCGGAATTACCAGCACCGATAACACTGCACCTAGTATTACAAGAGCCAGTAACAGAGGCAATGGAAATACCGGAAACATGTGCTGGTAATACCGGCACAATGGTATCACCGGCACATTATGAGCATGGACTTGCTGGCAATACCAGCATAAAATCGCTGGTACTACCAACAAATCCAAGCCAGTGATACCACCACCTCACAGCTGCCAGTAAATGGACCCAGGTAAAGGAAATAAGGCCACAGGTGCACCCAGTCCTCCTAGGTGCACCCAATGCACACAGGAACAGTATTAAAGGGCCACACCCACCCCAAGAACATTTCCCAACACAACCATGCTGCCATTCATTGTTGCTACCATGGACTTGGAGGCGCTGCATGCTGATGTGCAGCTGATGGTGCTGGAGCAGCAGCAGTGGTGACAGGAGGCCCGGGATAGAAGGAGGAGCAGGAGGAGGAGGAGGATTATGATGAGGACAGAGGTGATGCAGGTGGTGAGTCAGAGGTGTGCCATGATCCCTCGCACATGGGCCACACGCTGGGCCCTCACAGGCAGCCAGATATGCACCCTATGATTGGAGCTGTAGCAGTAACTGACCAGGCCATTTCAACGCAAAAGGACATCCATATGTAATGCACTACAGGTACCAGAATGCAACACTGCCACCCCTACAACGCAAGTGAACTAGTAGACTAGCCCAAAACTATGCATCACGCTTCTGCACTGGTACTCCCTATGGGATTCACATTTCCCCCATTCTCAGATCACTGCACTGCCTCCCAGTACGTCAGCGTGTGCACTTTAAATCATTACTGATAGTACATCAGGCCTTTAATGGGTCAGGAAAAGTTCTGTCCCTATGTGCCCTTCTGCGACTTACGTTCGAAGGGCTCTTGTCTTCTTATTGTCCCTCACTATCAGATTGAACGAGCCGGGGGCAGCTCATTCTTGCTGGCCGCTGCTAAATTGTGGAACTCCCTGCCTGCTTCATTAAGATCCATGGATAACCATATGGCTTTCCGTCGACTGCTGAAAACGTAGCTGTTTTAAAGTTTACTCCTTCTCTTTCTGTTGATGGTTCTTTTCTCCGGTCTCTGCCAGCGCCAAGATGCTTCGGCGAGCATGCGCTTTATAAAATAAATTAACATAACATAACATAACTAGGCCACCTAGGGCCATGAGATGTAAGTTCTCGTGAGAAATGGGGCATGCATGCACAGACTGACCATTGAGATTCCGCTGTCACAGGCAACACTACTACCGAGCATCATTACACACACATGTTGCTACTTGCATAGTCTCTTGGCGCTCTGGCATGTCTACAACTGATGTAGTGTTGGGATAGATTGTTAGTGGGATTGAGAGGGAGAAGAGCAAGAGAACTTTGATGTGCTGTTAGCAGATTTAGATTTGAGAAACCGGTCACTGAGCATTGGGGTGTTTTTGCTTGGTAGCTGTCATGTGGTGTTGAAGCATGATTGCGTATGGTTTGTTCTCATGTTAGGTGTCGTGAAGTGCATGCAACAGTGGTGCGGTTGAGGCATGGTTGTGTTCAGTTCAGACTTTGAGGTTGCATATGCAGAATAGTGCCTCTTCACTATGGACAGTTAGTGGCACTACATTTCCAACCACTAGCAATCCATCCAAGGGTAAAACACTTCCCACCCCTAAACAATACGTCTAGGTGTAATACATTTCCTGCCACCAATAATCTGTCTCAGGGAGCAGAACCCAGCATGATACAGATTTTACACAGGGTCTGTCTCAGGGGGCAGCAGGGAGCATGAGGCACAACTATACCATTAGACCAGATGAATGAAGCGGGTAGTCACAGAGACAGGCTAAGTATAATATATGGCTAATTTACACAGTTCTGCTACATGCAAGATAAGGCTAACCTTTGTCCTTACCCCTTGCAGGTGACTCAGGATACCCGCTTCCTTGATTAATGGCCCCTCTGAGGGATCCCTAAATGCAGGAGGGAATGTCATACAACAGGGCACATGTGAGGACCAGGGAGACCATTGAGCGGACCTTGGCTCTTGAAGGCACGTTTCAGATGCCTACGCTGGTCTGGGGGTGCACTCATGTCCAGGCCAGAGAAGGTGGGACAGATAACCCTGGCCTAAGCAATGTTGCATAACATCTGCATCAGATGCAATATACCCCTGCCCCCAGATCTGGACATTCCCTCGCCAGAGGATGATTATACAGCGCCAGCCAGGCCCAGGCATGAACGTATGGAGGCCAGGGATGGGTGCATGGCCCATCAAGTACTCATAGATAACTTTTTCTGAGTACTCCTTTCACTCTGAACTTCCCTTGTACTTAACTGCATATAATACGCACACACAATATATTCTTGGACTAAAATGAGGTATGTTCACTCATTGCTTCAAGTGTAAACTATAATGTATTGAAATGACAACACCCTGTACCCCCTCCCATTCCCCCACACACCCTTCTCCCATAAACACCACTCCCCGCAGACCCTGTCCCCACACACACCCCTCCCGCTCCCCACACACCCTGTACCCACTGCCCCACCCATACACTCTGTTCCCACACACACCCTCCCCCTCCCCACACACCCTAAACATACAAAAGTCACAGGGCCTGATCACGACTTTGGCGGTAATGGTAATCCCCATTCCCCATTGAGCCCATTCGGGAATGCCCCATTCCCCATTGGGCTCAATGGGGAATTTTCACGCTCTTACCGCCGGCGGATTTCCCGCCAGCGTAATAGCGCAAATTTTCAGCAGATTTCCCCCCAGCTCAGAGCTGGGGCGAAATCCGCCGAAGTCCTGATTTGGCAGACCCTTAAATCCGTCGGTAATAGCGCGACCGCCGGATTTAAGGGTTACCGCCAAAGTCGTGATGAGGCCCACAGTGTCAAACACGAAAGTGTCACTCCAGGAGTCATTCTTTTTGCCTCTTGGACATGGGGCCCTTGGATGGCTGAGGTGGGGTTGAAATCAGATGGGAGCAGTGCCTCTGGCTGGCCTGGTGCAAGCTCCCTGGGGTGGTGATGGTAGAGGATGGGTCAGACCCCCGGGCCAACAAGTGCTCAAGGGTGAACTGCAGGGCGTGGAGATCCCCTCATTCCCCTCACAAACCCTTGGACCAGCATGACCAGTGCAGCAGAGGTAAGTCCCTGGGCCCGTCTGCACCTACAGCTGCTGACCTGTATACATTTGCGCAGCAGGCACAGCTAGTTGAGCTGCTACTGTGCCAGTTCTGCCATGGCCCTGTACCGGTCCTCCATTGCACACAGCCGTACATCCATGTCCTGGAGCGAGGCTGTGCAGAGTTGCCAGGCTGAACGATGGGGTCGAGTAGGGGGCGTGGTCCTCCTCCTCCTCCTCCTCCAATGTGCTGTACCGGCCATGTTGACGTGATGGCTGGTGTACCCATGGTGGCGTGGAGGGCACAGTAGGAATGGTGGGGTCACTGACCACAGGGGTGGTTCTACTGGCAGCTGGCAGTGACACAGCTGGCAGTGGAGCTGGAGTTGGTGCAGGAGGAGGTGGAGCTGGCACAGCAGGGGGTGGTGCTAGTGCTGGTGCAGAAGGTGGCTCTGCTGGTGCAGGAGGAGGTGGTGCTGGTGCAGGAGGAGGTGGTGCTGGTGCAGGAGGTGGCTGTCCTGGTGCAGGAGGAGGTGGTGCAGCAGGTGGCTGTGCTGGTGCAGCAGGTGACAGTGGTGCAGCCTTGCGAGGTCTGGGCGCACGTGCTGAGCTTGGCAACATTCCAGCCACGTCGTTGTCATCAGAGGATGTACAGGTTGGGATGAAATGAGCATGTTGTTAGTGTTCTGGGAATCACATCTGCAGGCTTACATTACACTCATGCTACGTTGTGTGTGTCCTACTGTTTTCATGGTGGGATATGTTCGTTCTGTCTGCTTTGATGTGTGCTTCTACATGTGGGTGGTGGGAGTGCACACTGACTGTCGGTCTGCCAAGATGTCTTGTTGTTGTGTGTGCAGTGGGCCTATGATTCCTGCCCTGTTCTCACTTGGCACACACAGGCACTCATCATGTTTCCATGTATTGGGTGGTGCATTTTAGCTACGGTGCTTGTGCATGGCTGGGGTTGAATTTCCAGGCCCAAATAGTGCCTCCACATTTGCCACCACATTGTGGGTTAGAGCAGTGAGCTCCAGCTCCGTGAAACGTGGCTTGCATAACTGGACCTCTGAGACACGAGATTTCCCACTTCCTGCCATGTCTGCACTCTCAGATGGTGTGGATTGCTGCAGGAAGTGGGTGATTTTAATTGAGTGTGTGTCCCCCCCCCCCGTCAGGCTATTCTAGGCTACAAGCAGGAGCGTAATGGATCCCACCAATTTTGATCCCTATGATGAAATTGATCATGCAACAGCCCACCCATTTTACATGCTCTCCCCCTGCTTTTTCAAGGATGCGTAAATTTATCAGTTAATACATCATCTTAGATTTCATCAATGCATCGGCAAATGTGGTTCAGTAAACGCACACACAAATTATTATTATGTTTTTTGTAAAGTTATTTAATTGAAATATTAATACAATCAGGTGAAGTTGCATTAACAATACATTGGGCTCATTACAAGGTTGCTGGTCTGGATAAATTACCGTACTGGCATCGTTTACCGGACCGGAGTATTATGATCCGCGATGCCGGTGTCACCAGCATCGGCAGGGAACCACCTTGGCCAGCCTCACCCTTGCGAGTATCAGCGTTGACACGCGGCAGCCATGCCAGTGGGCCTCATTAGGACCCTGGCGGTGACGGTATGAATGGTGCCGGTAAGGCACTGGCATCGTTCATACCGCCCCACCGCATTACGAGTTACCTGGCGGGTTGTGCGGCATCCGCGAGCATAACTCCTAATTCCGCCGGCACCATTATTAACGTTGCCGGCGCATCCATGCTCCCCACCCCCATTTTGCCCTAGGGGGCAGAATGGGGATCGGGAACCCTGCAAAACCGCCACCGCGAATGGGCAATTACCGGCCCATACATCTCGTAATGGGCCGGTTATTGCCCAATCGCGGGAGGTGGTGCCGTTAGCGAGCATGGCGTTAGCCGTGTCTCCCATACAGGCACGGCTACCGCCATGCTCGTAATAAGGCCCAGTGACACACCGGCATGCCACAGTTAAGTGCACATTAGGAGGTGCATGGACATGCAAATACCGTCATGGACATGCCGGTAATATCAATGGGCCTTATTACAAGTTTGGCGGTAGAAACCTGCCACATGTGCCCACAATCAGCACAGGTGGAGGCAATGGAGTCTGGCACAGCGCAAAAGGAGCACTCCCACACACCACACACCTACCAAATCCACAATGCTACCATTAGCACTAGCAGTACTGGAGCTGGAGGACATGCCTGCACAGCTACTCCTGGAGGAGGCAGTGAGCCAGAGCATGCAGCGGATGCACAGGAGGACACGAATGGGCCAGCACATACCCAATGGGCAGCCACTTTGACCCCACAGGCAGACACAAATCCCTCACCTAAGGGCCAGCCCATTCAATCTAATCCCTGCACAGATCCACACCCTGTACCGGCTGGACAGGGACACCATCACCACAGTAGTGGAGCTCATACATGATGACCTGGTGAGCCTAATCAACATCCGGACAGACATCCCCCCCTTGCTGAAGGTAGTGTCTGTGCTGCACTTCCTTGCCACAGGCACCTATCAGCACTCAATGGGGCAGCTACATGGAATTTCTCAACCCTGTTTCTCCCGTGTGCTCACCCAGAAGCTAGATGCACTCCTGTCACATGTACGCGACCACATAAGCCTGCCACGGACTGCAGAGGAGGTGAATGCCACCAAAGTAGCATTCTATGCACTTGCAGGCATGCCCAACGTCATTGGTGCGCTCGACCGTACACATGTTGAGCTGGTCGTCCGGCATGCTGTGGAGGTAGTGTACCGCAACAGGAAGCTGTACCATTCCCTGAATGTACAGATGGTGTGTGATGCACGCAAAATAATCACCCATTGCTGTGCAAGATTCCCTGGCTCCACACATGACTCCATGGTGCTGCGGATCTCCACGCTGCGCTGCTATATGGCACAACAGGCTGGACCTCGTTCCTGGCTGTTGGCTGAGTCTAACCACAGGGGCATGGAGGGTATTGATGGGGGGCTGTTAACAGCATAGGCAACCTTCTGCTGGGTGGCCCATGAGAGGTGTTAATGGGGCAGTGGGGGGCTGTTAACAGTATAGGCAACCTTTCTGCTCAGTCCGCCATGAGGGGCGTTGATGGGGGGGCTGTTAACAGCATAGGCAACCTGTCTGCTGAGTGGGCCACAAGGGGTGTTGATGGGGGGGGGGATGTTAACAGCATAGGCAACCTGTCTGCTGGGTGTGTCTAACCACAGGGGCATGATGGGTGACGGAACATAACATAGTAATGCATGCATGAGGAGCACAAGTGCACACTACATGCATTAATCCATCATCACTCCTGCTAAAACCTGTCAACATCACTAGGTAAGCATTGAAGAGCTGAGAGACTGGGTATGGCAATGGTAGGCTAAGTCAGATGAGGGATCAGACCAACCAACCGCATCTTTCTCAACCTGAAACCACATGAAACGTCACACATTAAATGGCATGAGACCACACACAGCGTACGGTGAGTCCTGAACTGTGACTCATGTAAATTCCAAAGAATGTGCAATACGGATCTGCGTGAAATGACTGAATGCAAAAGTCCTCCCCCCCCCCCATTTTTCCGCAAATATATATGTGGGGGGAGACCCCCCACAGCTCTCCCACCTTACCCTTATACATTTTTATTAACTTTACCCCCCCACATATATATCTGCGGAAAAATGGGGGTCGGACTTTTGGGGGTCGGACTTTTTGCCCTCGGTAATGTTGTCCTATTCCGTGCAATACAGCTAATGCATGCAGATGTGAAAGGGCTTCACAGCCGTGTCTACATGTAATCAACAGACACAGTGCTCACACCAGCACGTGTATCAGGAATATCCAAAAACATAAGCCACATGTACCACAATGCATCACTCTTCAGTGGCAATGTAAGTAATACATGATCTCAGCAAAGCAATTGACGAGACATGAACCTCTGCCAGGGAGAAGAACATCTGCCACACTGAAGGAACTAGTCACTGCACTCAGTCCACAGGTACACCGCCCATCAGTATGCCTGTCATGCCACCTTAAGGAACACCTCCAAGTAGAATGGGTCAAGCATGACAATCAATAATAGAACGGAAATTTCAAGCACCACCAATAAATGTTGGGGAGCAGCAGGACACATGCAATTTAGCTTCATTGCACCATGCGAAAATCCATCCTGCCTCATCACATTAACGTAACCCTTCAGCCGTGATATATACTAGCAATGTAGATCTGACCTATTCAAATGGGTGAAGGTGTCGATGGACATGTAAACAGATAAATGTATATGTTGAATGCATACTGGGGATGCCACTGTATCCAAAGACCCTAGCGGGTGTACTGCGATGTTGATTGGTGAATCTGCGTGCTATACAAACTGGAATAGGCCGCACATTGATTACAAGCCGCAATTTGGGTTGTAATTACTTATGTATCCCTGTGGAGCTGCCAGCACGGGCGTATATGAACCCTTTCACATACACCAAAGCAAGCAGCTTGAACGGTGTATGGTGCAATGTTGCAGCTGCTTGCATTGCTGTGTATGAAAGTGTCAATATTCACCTGTGTGCTCTGCAGCATTGATGTGTGAGAACTAATATGAAGTAATGTTACAGAAATGCTGCCAAGAACTCAGGATTGTGCCACTGATGACAAAAACAGGCGCAATCCTGAAGGTGCACTATCGTGCACTACTAGGACGCCCAGGCCCACTTGCGAGTACTGGTGGAGCCTGGGCATCCAGGCATTGCCCAGTGAATTGTGCTCCTTAGCACTGTCACTGCGCCAAGTTCAGAATCCGGTTCCAATATCTTCATGGACATGCAGCGCAGCCCGTCCAGGGCGGCATGGTCACTGATACCTCGTTCAAGGCCTTTGCTTTGCTCGGCACATCATCTCGGTCTTCATGGCCCATAAGGCGCGTTAAGGACCGCGCTGCAGGTATATGAAGCTAGATCGCATGAAGCTACTCAGGCAAATGTGTGAGTTGACACTGTATATGCACAGTCCATTTCCATTGGTTACACAGTAATGACGAATGAAAACATACTGGTCTGTTGTACTTGAATTGTGAGAGTGCAGGTACACTTTGAATGGGCCATGTGACAGCAACTGCACCCATCCCCAACCCACCCATGGATGAGCCCTATGTACACTTACCAGGTTCACTGAGAATGACACATGCCATGTACAGTCATGATTCCCTGTGCTTGGTTGCATTTCATGATGACCATTGTACAGCGAGTGCTAACATGGAATTACCAAATAAATCACATGTAACATTTCTCTTGCTCCCATGCAGGTGATGCTGGGTATCCCCTGATTGGCTGGCTCATGACCCCATCAGGCAACCACACAACAGGCACCAAGAGGCCTACAACTGTGCCCATGTACACACTCGCTGCACCATTGAGCAGACATTTGGTCTGTTGAAGGCCTGGTTCCACTCCCTCAGCAGGTCAGGCGGAGCCTTCATCTACGGGCCAGAGAAGGTTGGCAAAATCGTACTAGTATGTGCCATGCTACACAACATGTGCATCCGGCGCAACGTCCCCCTGCCCCTGACATGGACATGATGCCACCTGAGGATGAGGATGAAGGAGATGCTAGAACCCCTCAGCAGCACAATGTCTTTGATGGACGTGCAACATGTCAGGAATTGATTGACCATTACTTTTGATGGACTGGAGTGAACACGCCATGGGCATGGCTCACAATGGGCACTGTACACTGTACATGATGATTAAATTGACACACACTCAAGAAGCAATGTCCAATAAAGTATTTTTTTTAAAAAACCAAGTGCATTGAATGTAGATAAAATATGTGGAAATTAGAACTTTTTAACCAAACACTTCTAGCCCGTTTCACTAACCCCAGACCCCCTCCCCCACTACCCGCACTCCCAATACCCCAACACCCCCTCCCTCACCACCCACACACCCAATATCCCAAAACCCACTCCCCCACTACCCACACACTGAAACCCCCACAAACCCTCCCCCACTAACCCCACTACCCCTTCCAAACTACTCCATCCACACATGCAGGAGTCACATGGCCTATTTACGGGCCCTTTCCTGAGGATGCTCGACATCACCCCATTCCCCTCCCGTGCACGCCTCGCCAGGTGGTAGACGCCCTCTGTGGCCCTGCCGAGCATCCGGCCTATTTTTTGCATGGAGTCCTGCATTGTGTGCCGTTGGACTTGCGCCTCATTGAGGTACTGTGTGATCAGCCTGGGCATGGCCTGCTGCCGTCCTTCCATTCGCGTGAGGCGCCCCTCAATGTCCCTTATATGTCTGAGTCCTGGTAGTGGCAAGGGAGGTGGGCTCCGAGGGCCTGGGGGAGTGAACATCACTTCGTCAGAGCCATCTGTTGGTGTTGGATTAATGTTTGCCTGCCTGGGTGCTGGGGATTGTGCCTCCTCCGGCTCGCTGGGCAGGGGTGATTGTGCCTCCTCTGACTTCCTGGACAGTGGTGATTGTGCCTCCTCTGGCTCGCTGGGCAGTGGTTATTGTGCCTCCTCCAGCTCGCTGGGCACTGGTGATTCAAGCTCTTCCACCTAATATTCTTGCTTAGTTGCAGGTGCTGTGGACTGACAGGGGGCCTTGCTGGCAGGTGTTGTGGCCGAATGACGGGGGGCCTTGATGGCAGGTGTTGTAGTCGAGTTGATGGGGGGGCCTTGCTGGCAGGTGTCGTGGTCGACTGACAGGGGGCCTTGCTAGCAGGTGTTGTGGTTGACTGACAGAGAGCCTCGCTTGCAGGTATTGTGGTCGACTGACGAGGGGCCTTGCTGGCAGGTGTTGTGATCGACTGACGGGGGGCCTTGCTGGCAGGTTTCGTGGTTGACTGCTGGGGCTCCGTGCTGGCAGGTGTTGATGGGTGCTGTGTCTGCTGGGCAGCCTGTGTTTCCTGGTGGCTGGGGGGCTGTGCGGTTGATGCTATGGCACGCACTGTGTCTTGCTGCGGAGATGACTGCCACCTGGCTGGAGTCAGTGGTTTTGCGTTGGTGGCGACGTGCAGTGGTGGAAGGGTATGTGGTGGCTAGTTCACTCTCGCTGTCAGATGAGGTGCCTGTGGGGGACAGTGAGGCAGGGCATTAGTAATGGGTGTGCATCCATCTGACATTCGTCAATGCTAGTACATTCTGAGTCATGTGCATTGTCATGGACATGTTGGTGGGCCTGACATGGTGCACACAGGAATGTGTGGGGGATGCAGTGTGGGGGCTTCCTTGTGGTGTGGCCATGGGGTGCACAGTGTCTGTTGGCTGGGGTACTGGTGTCTGGTGGCTTGATTGTTGTGGCCATGCCAGAGCGTCTGTGTGCCATGTGGGGTTTGATTGTCAATGTGATGTGTTCCCATTGTGTGCGTTGATGCATTGATGTAGGCTCAGCGGGTGTGGACATGGTGGGTGTGTCAGGGGTGCGACTGGTGTCATTGATGTGTGCATCTTGCCATGTGGTGGATTGGGCCATGTGGTGGCACAGAGGTGATGGCAGCTGTTGGACAGTGATGTGTGTCTGTGCATGCCGATGGCACTTGTGTGTGCATTATAGGGGACATCTGGGGTATGTCAGTGGGGTTTGTTGCCTGTCTTCCTGGCAGGTATTTACTTGCATGCAATGAGGCTTTCGGTGGGTGGCAAGGCAGCAGGGATCTGGTGGCACTGACTTGTCATTTGGACTTGACCATTGACATTGGGGATGCAATGTGTGTGATGTGACTTTGGGATTTAAGTTACGGCCACTCACCAGCATCATCAGTTGACACTGCTCCCATCTCTGCATCTCCTACTCCCTCGATGCTCTCCATGTGGAGTACGGTGCTGCAGGTCAACTCCCATGGCTGAAGTTTTATGGGGGATGGTGTACCAGCTCCTGTGGCCAGCCCCTGGCTGCGCTCTGCAGTGAGGAGGTTACGGACATGGAGACATAATTCGTCCCACCTCTTACGGCAGTCTCTAACAGTCCGGGATGTTGTCTATACTGCAGACACTTTGGTGGCAACTTTCTCCCATACCACCTTCTTCCTTAATTGTGCTGGGTGACGCAGATCAGCTCCAAACACCACATCGGCATGCTCCACTAGTGTGTCAGCAAGCATACTGAGCTCCTGCTCGCGGGGTTTGCGGCGACGTACGGTGCCTCGTGTAGATGTCATTCTCCTCAGTGCTGGTGTGCACATGGTTTACCAGTTGCACTCCTGTAGGATGAGGATTGGAATGGATTTTGATTTTTTTAAAGATGGCCGCCAGTGCATTTCCAGTTCCGGCACAATGACGTTGCTTCCAGTGCCGGTAATACCGGCACCGGTGATTGCGGCATCGTCGATGCTGTCGTCAGTGTCTGAGGCATCGGCATCGACTATACCGCTATCAGGGTTTTGGAGCCATTACTGGTTTGCCAGTGCTATTGTTTTTGGCATGCCGGAATGCGCATGCACGCTGACTCGGAATCTACCGTAGATTCTGGCAGCAGTGCTACACGGACACGGTAGCACCGGCAAGCCAGTAATTTACTTTTTTACCGGCAAACTCGTAATGAGGCCCATTGTGTAAAAAGGAAAGAGCAATAGTGGAATAGAAAGAAGCTGTGGACAGTGACTCCATAGGTTAGCAAACTCTTACCAGAACGTGAGAAAACACACTGCTCATTGGTCTTCTTCAGAAGGTGGGATTAACAGAACCTTGTACACGTCATTTTCAAACTTAGAGGTGGGTAGTAGGACAAGGAGCGATCAACAACAGTATAATGCATGTTTGATTGGGCAGAGGACAACCCTATGGGGCTCAGACCCATATTGTTGGTCTGTACACCTAACTGATAGCCTATATGACACAAATGCTTTCTGATAGTGCCATGTACCATTGGGGTGGTCCTCCCCTTTGATCCTAATTCGCTGCAATTCTTTAACAAGCACGGTATCATTTGCTTGGTTTCCCCAAACAAGTTCCACTCAACTCTGAATCCTTTCCTCACTGTGGGGCGCAGAAGGTCCTCCAGGACCACGGGGGAATATCGAACCAAAATATTTTAAACTAACATAAATGGGGATTCTCAAAAATCAGCATCATCAGGGCGGAGTGATAAATCAAATCAAGTGAAGGGCCTACGCTAAGGGGGCCTAAGGTCCATTGTCTAATGGCCAGTCCCTATTCTAATCCACACAGTTGCAAGACATTGACATCCAGGAAGGCATACTTCTATGAACTCACAGCTAAGGAGTTTCAAGTACCCAAGCACACTTGTTTACTTAGCCATGGCAGCTAATCTCAACGTTGAATAGTCCTCCTGGTCTCTGTAGCCATGATTTACTCTTCCCAGTTCAATACCTGCCACATTACTCCTCTTACTCTACAGATATCCTGGGGTTCTTTAGTAGGGCAATAACGTGCAGTGTCCCACACTTCCCTTGGTGGTCTCCAGTGCGCTTACTGTAGTAAGACATTACAAAATCCTCCTCTTGCCCTAGAGTCTCCTTGGTAAGGTTCCCCACACACCTGTCCCAGCTCCCAGATGTGTCTTTTTCTGGTTACAGTCATTATAATCCACCAGCCAACAGCCATACTCTCTAGTTTAAGTCCACCACAGGCTATTCTCAGGCTCACATAGTTGCAAACCTCTTCTTAGCACTGGTGCTTTTGTAGCTACCACCAGGATTTAGGCTACCACCCCCCAGCAAACTAGTCCCTTGCTCATTCTCTCCAGTATCCCCTTTGTCCTGCCAGCTTCTTGCTCATGGCACCCAGCAGGTTCCTTGATGTGGACTCTATTAAAAGTATTAATCCTCCAATGGTGTGACTTAATTGTCTTAGCCACCTCCGGTTCCTTACCTCTACTGCAATGTGTTCTATTTCGCTTTGCCACATCTTGCTCTGTCCTGCTCCTTTCACTGCTATACAGCCAAATCTCTGGAACACACTCCTAACACATAAACTTCTGGCTCGCTTGCGCCTCTTTTTATATGCTACCTTGTGCACTAATTGTTCTAATGAGAGTTTGGGTTAGGGGATTTGGTTCACCATTAGCTTAGAGTTGAGGGAGTAGTGCATGCTAAATGGTTCTACTCCTCCCCATGTGCCAGTCCTGGATTCCCATTTATATGCAGGTGCTGTGTTTTTCTGATAATGTACTTTTACCAGTTTGTTCTATGTTATGGTAGCCATGACTTATCAAAATAGGAGGGTCCGTTAAAAGCCCCTGGAGGATACCTCAAATCATGATATTGGAGAGCTATTCCAGCAGACCCAAACACTCATGATAGGACTTAGTACCTTTCCCTCTAAGCAGAGATTCTCTAGCAAATGGGACCTGATGCTAATGTAGTTGGGCCCACTGCACTGACAAAAAGATAGATGTTGGGTGGGCCTTGCCCCTCAGGCCCTACCCTGCCTACGCCTCTGCCTCTAAGGAAACAGAATTGTAGTATTTTGAATTACATTTCCTTCCACAGCATCGCTGACGAAGGATCCATTCACAGGATTCCTTAAGGGCCACGTATTCTCTGTGTGAGGGACAAACATTAACACACACTGTTTTCCCATTTCAGCTAGCATGGCAGAGATTACAAAGTTGCTATTTCCCCACGGTGAATGCTTTGCATTGAAAATAATTATTTTCCCTTGGTTACCGAACGTTTCCCTAGCTTTTGATTTACACCCAGAAACAACAGAGAAACCCAGTTCAAAGAAGGCAAAAGCATCATGGTTCCAAAGAGGAGAGAAGGAGATCTTGCACATGCCCAAGGAGATTTTGGAATCGAGGATTGTGGCAGGCCTTTATCTAAACTTAGACCAGCCCCCTTCTAGCCCACATATACACAGGCACATGGCCCAAACAGAGAACCAACTTACCTATACTACACCTGCAATCCAAATGCCTAGGGTGGTGGGTCAGAAGAAGGACGTGGACTCTGAAGGACATTTTGCCAAGTGTTTTATTAAAGAATAGAATAAGGCCTTTAGTTCCCTAGCACTATGGGGTGTTCCCTGCCTACTTTACTAACTACAGTGCTCATCAGTTGTGAGCAGTAGTCCAAATAAATTAGTCATCTGTCCAAATCTAACCTAGCTGACCGTACCACTATAATAACCAACCAAGGTCAGGAGAATGACTCCCTTCTACTGAATGCCATGGGCCTCATTATGAGGTTGGAGGTCATGGTGCTATTAGCACCATGGCTACCCCATTACCGCATTCCGGGTCCGGGTTCTCGAAATAGGGACTTACCGGGTCATTCCAACCTTGGAGGACCCGGTAAGTCCCCACTCCGAGAACCATTCCCCATTCCATTCGAGCCCCCATAGGGCTCAATGGGAATGGGGATGGAGCTAATAACGGGCCCGCCGATAGCGCTAAGGGACCTCAGAATTTGGAGGTAAGGGACTACCGGCACCGCACCCTTACCGGTGCCGGTAATCCCTTACCTCCAACCTCTTAATGAGGCCCCATGGGGGTCATTCCAAGTTTGGAGGTAACCATGGTGCTATTAGCACCATGGCTGCCTCCAAAATCGTTCCGACTCCACCCTGGTGAATGGAGTAATTACCGGTCCATTCCCAGGTTGGAGGGACCGGTAATTCCCCATTCACCAGGGCGCTTCCCCATTCCCGTTTGAGCCCCTATAGGGCTCAATGGGAATGGGGAAGGCGCTAATAATGGTACCTTAAATTACGGTATCGTTATTAGCACTAAAGTCCCTTTGCGGGTCCCGTCCTTAATGCCTGCTAAAAGCAGGCGTTAAGGAAGGACCCGCAAAGGGAACTCGTAGTAGGGCGGTAAGGGTTTAACGGCACCGGTCTCGTTACCAGTGACCGTTAACCCTTACCATCCTACTCGGAATGAGGCCCCATGTCTTGGCGCAGATGCTTTCTGGATTTTAATTTTCTTTTCAGTAGATCGTACGTAAATAGTCTCTTGAAACTTGATAAATTAATGTCTGTAACTCCTGTATGGGATTGCCAGTTTCTCCTTCCCCTCTCTTAGGTGGTTTCTGAGATCTAAGATTCCTTCCCTAAGTCTTATATGACTCAAAGTTCTCTTGTATATTATCCTTCTCCCTTTATTGGTGATTAGGAAGCAGTGAATGATGAGTATTTGAGAATCAAAGTGTTCTTCTATATACAATTTATCCTTGTGACCTGACTGGGTCTTGGCTCTCAAATGTCTATCTCTGGTATCTCCTTCTGCGTATTTCTGAGGTATTGGGTAATCTTCCCCTTACTCCACTGTAATAGAGTTCCAGTTCTTTTTCTCTCACTCACTGTGATTTTATTTTTCTCTGTATCCCATTGACACAGTTTTGACTCATCAACTTGTTCCCCACTCTTCTCTCATGGGTACTGGGACGAGTCTCTCCCCATTTACAATAACTCCCTTTCTGTGTTTCAGTAGACCCGTTCCCCTTATTACATTCTGCGCTGTGGGGTAAGGTCTCTGGTACCTGTCAGAGTTTTCTTTCTTTCTCTGCTTCTTGACTGCTCCACAGATCACACTCCGAAGCATCTGCTTCATATGCGGTCCAGCTCCAGTGCTGCCTCGAATCTGTTTGGGAGTTGCTTTCTACCAACAGTGGTCTCTGTGTTGTTGCACAGGCCGGCTGCCCACCACAGTTCTCACATGGTCATGCTTCCACTGAGCTCTCTACTCAAGGGCCCTGGTACTTCTCTGGTCCCTCTTGTGTGCTGGCCTCTCAGGGTTTCTCTCAGCGTCTCTCACCCCGTCATCTCTGAGCTGTTTGGAATTATGCGGGCTCTGCGTTTCATGCCAGCTCTGCTTCTTTCAAACGTATTATGCACAGGGGCTTCCACTGTCTCTCGCCTCTCTGCTCTCTGTCTCACTGGAGTGCTGTGTCTTTTCAACTTCCTTGGTACAGTCCTTTGCAAGTTCTCATTTAAAGGGATAGCTTCAAAATCATCTTGACAATTATATTGGTAAATTTTATCCTTGTTTAAATCATGGAACTTACAATGTTCTGGTGGTTCAGACAAGTCCATATAAGCCATCATGTGGAGGGCATTAGGAAGTTCCTCATGGAAACGGTAGTCCTGGTCCCCAAAGGTGGAGTCTCTCCTGTTGAGGTCCCACTTGCCTCAACCCCTAGGGAGGGTGTTACAGAGCAGGCTCAGCTCCCTAGCCTCATAGGGGGTGGGGCGGGAGAAGGGTTGAATTCCCTAGATTCATCACACTAAGTACTACTCAAGAGGAGACGAGGCCATACCATAAAAGCTAGCCGCTCAGTCAGAAAGTGTGGAAGGTTCAAGAAGGAAATACAGGAAGAAGTTTTCGTGGAAATTGACGAGTGACCTGGTAGGAGATTGTTAAAGGTTAGAGGAAGAAAGCTACAGTGGTGGAGGAGAGTTACCATCTGGAGAGATTTATAACGAGGAGGTGGGAGGGAGAAAGTTATCATTTGGAGAGGATTATACTGAGGCGGATTTGGGGAGGGAATTACCATCTAGAAAGAGTTATACTAAGGAGATTGGAGGGGGAGAATGATCATCTGGAGAGGTGGGACAGTCACAGTACCTATGCAACTGGAAAAGAGGACACAGAAAAGATAGAGGTGGAGATAGAGTGGCAAGACCCAAGGAGGTGGAAGGAGAGCAGGCACCCCTTCTAGCCAGAGTGACAATGTTAGTTTCAGCGTGCCAGGTCAGTCCAGAGCAAACTCTGGAGAAACGAGGAAGTACGGGGCAGGGAATCCTGACTGAAAGATTGGGAGGCTATAGCAAGGGTAGCCAGCGGTGAAGCATCATAGCGAGCAAGACCCTAAAACAGGCAGCTGGTCCGATATCAGGGTAACCCCTCAAGCCCAGCTATAGAATCCTGGAAGAACAGACTTCTGCTTGGAAAGATCAAAAGCTATCTCCAACTTCTAGAGGAGAGTGACGAATTGGCACGCCCACGATGCCTTGGCCTCAGAGGGCCCTTGCTGCAGACTCCATGGCAACTGGTTTGGGAACCCAAAGACAATGATGTTTGACTGGACTTTAGAGTGGGGCTAAGATGGGCCCAAGTCACGACTTTTGTAAGCAACGTTTCCTTTGGTCAATTCTTTGGTGAAAATGTGTTATGTAAATAGAAGTTACTTTCTAAAGAACTGCATCCTTGTGTCAGCCTCTTTGTGTTTCCCACTCATGCTGCCTGCGACAAAGCAAATTGCAAACCAGATTTAGCCAAATAAAGGATATAAGGCAATAGTGTTTCTTCATGAAACGCTGGGTAACAACCCTTGTCCAGGTACCACAGGAGGAACCTTTTCCACTTGACGGTGTATGAAGTGCACATGGAGGGTCTTTTGGCTTCTTTCGGTACCTCCATGCAGTCTAGAGGTATATTCTGATGACCGTATTGCATGACCTCAGGAGCCATGCTGTTAAGTTCAGAGACAGAGGGCCTTATCATGAGTTGGGTGGTATCCTGGCAGTAAATGCGCTGGCATGCCGCCCAACGCTATTAGCGTTATCACAACTCGGGATCCGGTGCCGGATCCCGAGTTGTAGTGGTGCTGTTAATCCCCATTTATTTTGAGTCCATAGGACTCTACAGGGCTTTTCTGTGCTATTACCGTCGGTGGGAATAGCGCTGGCAGGAATAGCGCCGAAAATGGGCAGAAAGCTGGAGATTTACCTCCAGCTGAAAGCTGGAGTTAAATCTGCAACTTTCCGCCCCAAACTGGGGATTGGGCGGAGCAGTAATGCAGCAGTAATAGCGTTACCGCCGCATTTCCACCACTCTGCCCAACTCCTGATGACCACCAGTATATTTTGGGGAATCATACTTTTTATTCTGGACAGGCAATACAGTTTTCACACTAACCTCAAATGATGGTTGATTGACAGGTGTAGGAGACCTAAATAACAGCATTGAGGGTCTCATGTTCATTTTCATTCTCACCACTGAGTCATCAGCATGCACATTGAAAAGGGCATTCCCAGACAAAGGCAAGGCCATGTACTTTAAAATACTCATGATGTTATCAGAGAATATAAATGACTCCCACCGTGATGTATCATAGGTAACCAAAAGGGCAATGGAGCTACGTAGTATGATATGATATGATATGATAAGGCATTTGTAACGTGCCTATACACAAGTGTTTCAAGGCGCGACGAGGCAGGGGGGGAACAAGGGGAGACAGACAACGATCTTACTAGGCCAGGTGTCATTCAGATCGCGCAAGTGCAAGGGTAGAGGGGAAGGGAAAAGTGCATGGGGGAAAGGGAGAGGGGAAAGTGCAGTACAGGGTTATTAGCATACAGCATACAGGATAAATAACAAGGGCCAGCTGGTGGCAAGTGCGAGGTAAGTGCAGACAAGTGCTGGGAAGGGGGGCTGTATGGATACAGACACAGTCCCGTAGTGCAGGGGTTGCCGTGGAGGCAGTGCAGGGGAGAGTGGCTGGGCCGAGAACGGTGAATGGCCCAGTTGCAGATTCAGTGCAGTTTCAGTAGTATTAGCAGGGGAGAGGGGGAGAGAAAGCGGAGGCAAAGAGGAAGGTTTTGAGGTGCTTCCGGAACCAGAGGTGGTTCTCCTCAAGTTTCAGGAAGGCAGGAAGGCTGTCCCAGAGGGAGGCCCCTGCAGTGGAAAGAGATCTGCCCCCAACTCGTTGTTTGGAGAAGCGGCTGACCCTTAGGGAGTTAGTAAGTGATGTATCACAAATATTCTTGTCTAACAACTCTTTTCTCTTGCTCTCATCTGGAGGGTGTCACAGATGGCACAAGAAATCCAAGTCTCAGAAATGGTTCAAGGGATTTCATTTGAATTTTCATGGCCATAGGTCGTCCCCTCTATCTCTCTCATCTCATCTCATTATCTGCCACTTGAAAGATAAGCATTATTTGGCTTCTTTGTTGTACCCTTTTTCTGGTCTGATCTGGGCCTCTTGCAGATGATCTCTCATCAGTTGGCGCAATTTCTCCACTTAGGGCCTCATCACATCACAGGTTGGATGGAGCAGCAAAAATGCGTCTGGAACGCTATTACCGCCACATTACCGCTCCCCCCAATACTGAGTTTGGGCGGAAAGCTGGAGGTTAAAAGTCCCATAGAGTCCAATGCACTCTTAAAAAAATGGGGAATTACAGCACCACCGCAACTCAGGATCTAGCGCAAATTGCACCAGACCATGGGCCTCATTCCGGGTTTGGAGCTAACCATGGAGTAATTAGCTCCATGGTTGCCTCCGAAACCATCCCAAATCCGGCATGGTGAATGGAGTAATTACCGGTCCATTCCAGGGTTGGAGGGACCGGTAATTCCCCATTCTCCTTTTGCCCTTCCCCATTTCTGCCCCATAGGGCTCAATGGGGAAGGAGGTAATTACGGCACCATAAATTGCGGTACCGTAATTACCTCCGAGGTACCTTTGCGGGTCCCGTACTTCACTCCTGCTAAAAGCAGGAGGTAAGGAAGGACCCGCAAAGGGAACTCGGAATACGGAGGTAAGGGATTACTGGCATCGGCACCCTTACCGGTGCCGGTAATCCCTTACCTCCAACCTCGTAATGACCCCCCATGCTGTGGTAACGCAAATAGAGGTGGCGGTATCACGGCGCAATCATGGCCGGTATACTGCCAAGGCCCTGATGAGGCCTTTAGTCTCAGGTGTTTTTGACCACCGGATGTTTGCTAGACTGTCGGTTCTCGGGTCTTTCCATTCCATCCGCATGATGTCCAGTACATCATGGGGGTTCCTGTCATAGACCAACTCAAACAGTGAGAAGCCTGTGGGTGACTGGGGCATTTTCTGGACTGCAAACAAGAGCCCACAGGATTAGTTCATCCCAGTTCCGTCCATCTTTGCAGACCAGCTGCCAAAGGATGCTTTTCAGAGTTTGATTAAAACTCTCCACTATATGCCGTCTGTCAGGCGGTGATAGATGGAGATCCGAAGGGTCTTCATGTTCATTAGCGCCCTTATCTCACCCATCAGTTTAGACAAGTAACTACTTCCCTGGTCCGTGAGGATCTTGGCTGGATAACCCACTTCAGTAAAGAAGGGTATAAGAACCTTCAGGATGGCTTTGGTGGTACTGTTTTGCAAAGGGAATGCTTCAGGATATCGTGTTGCATAGTTGACGATCATCAGGATATGTATAGATTCCCTGACTTAGATGGTTCAAATAAGCCGACTATGTCCATACCGATCCTGACGAAAGGTACGCCTATAAATGGCAGATGCTGCACTGGGGCTCGTGGTACATCATCCAGAGAGGTCTTTTGGCAGATGGGATGTGCTTCTGGTGTTCCTCTCATGGGGACTTGGGCCATGTTCATCCGTTTCACTACCCATAACGGTTTAGATGGCAGTAAGTGACCACTGTGTCAGGGTCTATATGATCGCACAATGACATCACGTGTCACAGATGGCTCAAGAAATGCTCCAAGTCTCAGAGACGTTTCAAGGGGTTTTGTTTACATTTGCAGGCCCCTACAGACACCCCTGTCCCTTGTCTAAAAAAACCCAATCATCCCTAATCCAGGCATCCCTACTCCTGGGGTTAGTATATAGCCCAAATTCCACCCTACTGTCTAAGTTCTTATTGGTGCTAGAAGTGAAGACCTAAAAGGTAGATCACCTTCTCTGTCTAAAATCCCTTAGGGCCTTCATAGATTGTCCCTACACTATCCAGTGGATAGTAACCTTAAAGGTGCAGACACTCTGCCTGATTTGGTCTTCTTTCTATCATGCCCGCATATTACTCTCCCTCTCACTGCCTGTTGTTTTCCTCACTAATCTCCTCTTCCAACTCCTTCTGCTTCTGCTCTTTCTAATCCCTTTGTCTGCCTCCTCTGTTCCTCTGATGTCTCTCGCTCCTTCTAAGCCTTGCCTTCACCCTTTGATGTATCCCGACAGCCCCCTACTAGCACTTGACACCTGATGTCTGCACAAACCCTTGCACTTGCCACCAGCTGGCCGCACTTTTTATTTATTGTCTTTATTTATCTTACTGTTATCCTATGTACTGCACTGCCCCCTCCCCTTTCCCCCTGCACTTCTCCCCTTCCCCCTCCCCTGCACTTGCGCGATCTCAATGTCACCTGGCCTAGTAAGATCGTTGTCTCTGTCTTCCCTCTGTTCCCCCTCCCCTGTCTCGTCGCGCCTTGCAACACTTGTGTATAGGCACGTTATAAATGCCATATCATATCATATCATATAATTACATGATCCCTGATACTTCTCCACATTACTGCTCACTTCTCCCTACTGCTGCACCCTCCTCCCCACTACTGCTTTCATCTCCCCACTACTGCTTCATCCTCCCCACTACTGCTCCCTCCTCAATGCTACAACACCCTCTTCCACACTACTACTTCCTCTTCACACTACTACTCCACCCCACCTTCTACTCAAACACCCTCCTTTCACTCAAACACCCTATTTTCACTCTTGCAACTGCTTTGCATCTACTCCCTACACTTTCCCACTGAACACACTTGCCACTCGTTCACACACACCCACAACATATTACCACGTGCCTTCACTAATAAATGCCTCATCTACTTCAAAGATCACCTTCAAAATCAGCTCCACCATCTTTATTCCTGCTGGTCTCTTGGTCTGCCACTGCCACAGCCACCTCTGACCTCACCCAAAAAACCCACAACTTTCTGCTTTCTGTGGTTGTTTTTAACCCCCTCCCTATCCTCTGGTTGGTCTGCTTTTCCTGGCCAATCTAGCCTTGTCTTCCCCGCTCGGGGGTCTTACATACAACAAAACCTTAATATAGTCCCTTAAACCCTTACCCCTTTTTCCACACTGGCCCACCACGGAACAACAATAGCGGTTTGTTTGGTCCACTGACCCAGTTTGTGTTAGGGGGGGTTTGACCAAGACTCCCCATAGGTAAGATCTGGTTAACAGTTTTTGTTTTAATGTCCTTGGTGGTCTAGGGGGCCTGCACCAGTTTACCTCCTGGGCAGGCCTGAACGGGTGAGAGGCGCACAGCTTGGTGAGCGACCAGGTAGGAGCTCTAGGTCCGATTGTCCTCGCCTGATGTTTCCTGCTCCACGTGTGTGCATCTGTGTCAGTGTAGATGGCCTCTGGTTCTCTCATTGTGGTGCTTCCTTCACTAGCTGGGTGGAGTAATGTCATGGTATGGGGTGCTGATGATTTTCCACATTTCATATCCTCTTCTTTGTGTTGGTGGCTGTTTTACAGAAAGAAGACAAACTTTGGCCAGCACTTGGAGTTATAGGCATGGGAATGAAGCAAATGGGTATTGCCCATGGACAAACTGACACATGGTGAGGAGAAAGGAATTGGGCCTCTCCCAACTTTCCGGAGTGGGTCCCTGCTTTTGTCATTCCTACGCAGGCCTACAACTCATTTGAATGCCTGGTCTGCAGGCTCTCTATCTCTCCTGACCTCTCTCTGGCTGTGGCCACCCTTTGTAGGCCACATGGCCAGGTCGCCTTCTTCCTCTCAGAGTGGGCTGACCTCTCCTCTTCTCTCCTTACCTCTACCTCTCAACTTCTTCTCCTCAGAGACCTCAATATCCACCTAGATGCTTCTAATCCCTCCTCTGGGCATTTCCACAACCTCTGCGACACTCTCTCTCTTTCCATTCTACCATCTGGTTCGACACACTCTGCCGGGCACACCTTCAATGTTCTCATCTCCTCAGACATACCCCTCTCGAACCCTCTCACCACTCCTCTCTCTTGGACTGACCACTTTCTGCTCTCCTCTCACCTGAAGTTGTCTGTCCCCAGGCAAAGCCCACCCCGGCGTTGCCACCTACCTTCTTGATCATTCGGCCCATGAAGCGTGTGTCAGTGGAAGCCTTTGCTGCCACTTTCTCTGCTCCTCCTATGGCTGTGGCTGACACAGCCCTCTCAAACCTGCATCTTTCTATCTCCAATACTCTGGATGTCCTTACCCATGTAATGAGAATCCATCTGAAGCCTACCTCCAAGTGCAACTCTTGGTATGACTCTGCCCTCGCCACCCTGAAACGCTAGTGTAGGTAGGGCTGAGAGGAAGTGAAGGGCATTGGGCGCATCCTCTCACAAACTGGCCTGCCGTTTGCTCCAAAGGCAATACACACTCTCTGTTCTGTCCAAGAAGAGAGCCCACATCCAAGCCCGCATCTCTGTTGCCTCTAACAACACGGCCAAACTCTTTAAATCTGCAAGAGGTGGCCAATCTTTCTGCAGTCTCCACCTTTCCTGTTCACTCCCAGGGCCTCTGTATGGCTCTGGCTTGTCACTTCACCAGTAAAACTCAGGACATCTTGTGCTCTCTCTCCTCTTCCTCTCCCTCTACCTCGCTCAGCCCCCCTCTGGCCACCTCTGCCTCTCCTCCTCCTTTCCCCTCTTTCTCTTTGAACACACCTGACAATGTTTCTAGACTAGTCCGATCTATGAAAGTGTCGTCCAAACAGGTGCTCCCCTGCTCCTCCAGAACCATCAAGTATCACATTGATACCCTTGCTTCAGCCTTGGCCAATTTCGGCAATCACTCTTTTGCCACTGGAACTTTCCCCTCTCTCCTCAAGCACTCCCTTGTGCAGCCACTCTTAAAAAAGCCTTCAGCCGATCCTACCTCTCCGGCAAACTACCACCTGATCTCTATCACTCCTTTCCTGGGTAAACTCTGGGAAAAGCTGCCCATTTCTCAGCTTATTCTCCACATTGGGCCTCATTACGACCCTGGCGGTAAGTTCCGTAAATTACCGCCATGGCGTTAATTACGTTAACGCCGAGTAGCGAAGACGTAAATAGCACCTAATTCCGACCCATCGGGCACGTGCTTTACGCCATGGCGGTAATGTAAAGTACGCCATGGCGCTAATGGGCCAAAAACGGCCCTTACCGCCATCGCACACCGTCCATGGAGCACTACCGCCACGCACACCATAGCGGTCACCGTACTTAGCGGTCACCGCAGTTAGCGGTCACCGTAAATAGGCGGAAGCGGAAATAGCGCCATCGCGCAGGAACGGGAAATGGCATGGCGGCCATCTTTAAAAACACAATCCATCGCCATCCTCCACTACCATACCTCATCCGGCCCCCATAACCATCCACACCCATCACCCACCCCAAAACCACATCCAACATGCCCAAAGTTGTAAAAAAGGCATGTGACAGGCAGCGCCAAGACCGCTTCACCAAGGAGGAACTTAACATGCTGGCAGAGACCCTGCAAGAGAATGCGGAAGTCGTATTCTCGACACAGATGACAAGGGCGGCTATCATGAAGAAGAAGGCGATATGGGCCCTAGTGGCACAGCGAGTGAGTGCAGTGGGGGCCGCACCCCGCACAGCCCAGCAGTGCCGGAAGCGCTGGGACGATCTGAGGCTCCGTGTCCGTAGCATCATTTCGGCTAACCGCAACCTAGCCATGTCAACTGGCGGAGGCTCAGAATCACCTATCAAGCTCCAGGCGTGGGAGGAAATATGCGCATCCACCATAGGGATGGAGAGCATTGAAGGTGTCGGAGCCATGGAGAGAGGAGTGCCGACCCCAGGAGACGCAGGTAGGTGGCCAGAGCTATGCATGCCACACTCAACAAAGCCCCACTGTGCGAAGTACCCAGTCGCCCCATAGTGCACATGCAACACATCGACAGGTGAACATGCACAGACACATCCCAACACCACCCTGCAAACAAGCAGCATGCACACCCTAACTGCTGGAACACACATAGCACCATGCTACCTCCACACAAAAGCCACCAAACCTGTATGAAATGCGCTGCATGCACCGACTGTATAGATGTCATCCCCTAATGCACGTCCAATGTCCGCGGACCCATCAATAACACATCCCTCCTTTGCTCCACCACAGATTCCAACACAGAGCCCCAGGAAGAGGGCAACACCGCATCCTGTTCCTCCAGAATGGCCAGCCCGCAGGCATCCACCCCAGCCGTCCGGAAGGGAACCCACCGGCAGCCACCAACCCTGCCTGGGGTAGAGGACAGGCAAGTGCCAGCCCCCACTACTGCTGACACAGACACAGCAGCAGCAGCCGACATGCCACTAGTTGTGGCCACTGAGGGGACAGCCTCTGCCGCAAGCAGCACCCTTGGGGAGAGTGCAGCCATAGCGGCAGACTCTGACAGCGGGCCAGGCAGCATTGAGGACATTGATGTTGAAGGGCCCACTGCCCATCCACATTCCCCCGCAATTTCCCTAAGCCCCCTGCAGGCGGATGCCACACAGGGGCAGTCCGACTCCGACGAATGGCCAGCCACCCCATCCCCCCAGCCTGAGGTGGGCATCGCACCGGAGATGCAAATGGCACTGGCCATAGGCCAGCAGAACCAGCAGGCACTACAGGACATTGCAACACGGCAGCAACAACTAACTGACCTCCTCAATGCACATGTGGCACAGTGTGGTGGGCCAAGGGATGCCATGGAGCGGTCAGCTGACCGTGTCACAGCTGCCATAGAGAACTCCACAAGGAGTATATGCACTGAGCTAGCGGCTGTGCGCAATGAACTCAGTGAACTTGTGCACACCATCAGGGACATGCGACCGGATGTGGGGCGTGGAGCCTCATCAACCACCAGCTCAGCACAGAGCAGCCCCGTCCGTAGATCTGGGCGCACTCTCCGCAGCACGGCCAGGGGTGCCCCAGGGGCCATGGGAGGGGATACACATCCTTGACTTGCCTGTTCAGCAGGACTACTCCGCACCTTGTAGCACGGACACTACTGCACCATTGTTGGGGTGTTCAGGGGGGAGGTGGGAGGGGGTTGGGGGGGTGTTGGGGTGTTCAGGGGGGAGGTGGGGTGTTGGGGTGTTCAGGGGGGAGGTGGGAGGGGGTTGGGGGGGTGTTGGGGTGTGCAGGGGGGAGGTGGGAGGGGGGAGGGGGTGTGTCACAAGATTTCACTGTTGCAATACACATTTATCATTACCACAAACCAAATGTGTTGACATCTTTATTGCGTCCATGTGCTACATTGTTGTAGAGTCCACAGTGTGCATGTCCCACACACACACAGTGCGCCGAGTGCCGTCTCCATGTGACACGCATACGCTGTGTGTGCTAGAAGCATTGGTCAATGAGAGTCTGACGCATGACACGCCCCTCCTGTGCATCGCTGTCTCCTTGAGGTGGTGCCCCATCCCCACCCTCATCATCCTCATCGTCAGGTGGTAGCAATTCTACGTCAGGGGGCAGGGGCACATTTCTTCTGACGCACATATTGTGTAGCATGACACATGCCATGACGACCATTGCAACCTTCTCATGCCGGTACAGGAGTGCCCCGCCAGACCTGCTGATGCAGCGGAAACGTGCCTTCAGTAGGCCAAAAGCTTGCTCGATCACTACACGCGTACGGGAATGGGCACGGTTGAAGTCCTCCTCATGCTGGTTCTGTGGGTTTCGGACTGGTGTAAGGAGCCACCTCTTCAGGGGATAGCCTGCATCACCTGTATGTGGGCAAGAATGTATGCGTCAGGGATGAGCTTGAGTGATGTACATGAAATGCCACCATGAATTGCATTGAACATTGATTTTGCAGCAGTTTCTTCTGTGCTACTGGTTTCACACCGTGCAACCGCTATATTGTTATTGTTATTGTTATTTTGCACTTATATAGCGCCTTATATACCATTGGTATGGTCTGAAGGCGCTGGTAGGTTGAACGTCCTTGGGAACCGAAGTTCAGATCAGTAGAGAGAGTAGGGAGAGTCAAAAGGTGCGTGTGAGCACCGGGTATGTGTGCAGCTCGTGCGGTACTTGTGTAATAGCTGCTTCTTAGCGGCAGATGTGGTGGTTGAGAGATCAGGATAATGTGTTCGTTCTGGCAGGATTTATCCAGGACGGATGTGGCTGCGTTAGGCCTGAGGAAAACGCCTGGCTGGGGGTGTGAAACCAGCAGTGTTTACATAGATTGATGTGGAGTAAGCGGTGTTAGTATGGGAACAGTTATACCGAATGGTGTCATAGTATCTCTGTGTTCTAGTTGAGTGGTGATGTAAAGGAGAGAGTAAGCGTGGTGGTGTGATTTGATGGGTTATATGCTCTTTCAATGTGCACATTTATTAATGCAACTTTTCCCAGAGAGGGTCCCGGGCAAACTACAAAATTCATTTTCCCACGAGAGGCTAATGGGCGGTTTTCTAAATACTATTTTCCATAGAGAGGCTATTGGGCACACTTCTAAATTCAGTTATCTAGAGGCTATTGGGTACATTTCTAGGTGCAACTTTATGGAGCGTCTATTGGATATACCTCTATAATCGACTTTCACAGAGTGTGCCACATGTCTCACATGTGCCGCTTTTGAATTCCAAGGCACGAGGTATGCAGGGGTGACATGTGCCTTGTGAGTGCCGATCCACTGTGTCCGTTCAGGCTGTTTCTGTAGGTGACCTGGCACGTGTCCCGTGAGGGTTGCATTCACATGATAGCGGGAATGCAGTCTGGCTCATCATTAGCCCAGTGAACAAGACTGTTGCCCATGGGGACAGTCTGTGGGCCTTGCTGTCTGTGTTTTGGTGCATTGTTCTTCCAGTCCATCATGTGCATCCTTTGGGCACAGTCATGGGGAACAGGCCTTTCAGTAGGAGCTGTTGGTGACGTGCATGGACGTACATTTCTTTGGAGTGTATGTGGTCACGGTATGGTCAATGCACTTGTAGGTGGTTGTGTCAGGGTTGGGTGACACCTTCATTGACATGTCAGGTCTTCTTAGGTCAGGCCTCATGTATGCAGGTGTCAGGTGACGTGAGTGCTGCCTCAGGGTGTGTTGTGGCTAATGCTAGTCGCAGCCAGATGGAGCATGCATCACCCCCCCCCCCCTTCCCGCCAGTTGGAGTATGCATCATTCCCCCCCCCTGCATTGGTATGTCAATTACACACCCACTTCACATTTCAATGCCCATGACATTGGACTCACCGAGTAGCCAGGTTCTGGGCCCTGCCTGTTGCTCCATGTAGCGTGGTAATGTTGAGTTCCTCAGGACCAATGAATCATGGGTTGATCCGGGGAATCGGGCACAACAATGTGTGAAAATACTGTTGGAGTCACAGACCATTTGCACGTTGATTGAGTGAAATTGTTTGCGGTTCCGGTACGGTACCTCCTGGGCACGTGGGACCGTCAATTCCACATGGGTGCAGTCGATGGCACCGATGCAACCAGGTATGCCAGCTAGTGCATGGAAACCCACTTTGGTGTTGGCAATCTCCTGGGCAGTCCGTGGTAGTGAGATGTGGTCATCTGTGTGCTTGAGGAGTGCATCCAGCACTTGCGTCAGTGTACGCGAAAACAATGGTTGTGATATGCCATGCAAGTGCCCTACTGTGTGCTGGTAGGTGCCTGTGGCCAGGAAGTGGAGCACTGACACTACCTTCAGTAGGGGGGGGGGGGGGTGGCGGTGGGTGTTTCAATCATGCTGGCGATGTCGTTGTGTATCATGTCCACGATGGTGGTGATGGTGTCCCGGTCCAGTCGATACAGGGTGTGGATCTGCTCAGCGGTTGAATGGGTTGGGTCTGACGCGTGGGATTGGGGGCTGCCTGCGTGGTAGCACTGGCTGTGCTGGTGGGGCATGCTGGGCCTGCCTTCCCCTCCTTCTCCTCCTGCGTCTCCTCTGTGCAGCCTGTTGTTGTTGTTGTAGTTGTTGTTGTTGTTGTTGTTGTTGTTGTAGTTGTTGTTGTTGTTGTAGTTGCTGTTGTAGCACTCGCATTGCTATCAGGTCCTCCAGCCCCAACATTGCTAGTCCTATCGGTAGCATTGTGGTGTGTGACTGGGTGTGGGCAGGGGTGGGGTGTGCTCTTTTTGTGCTTCCTGTGTCTGTATTGCCTTCACCTGTGCTGTTTCTGTGCACCTGTGGCAGCTGCATTCACTTAACTTGTCCCTTTGCGGTTGATTCGCGATGGCGTTGTTAGCGCCATGGCGGTAAGGTACTTTACGGGCTGGGTGATGGCGTAAGGTGCATGTCCGCTTGGGTCGGCATTCGCGTACCTTACCGCCATGGCGCTAGTTACGGTGTGGGAGGTCGCGTGCACGCGCCCTTGGCGCAGTTAGCGGCAGCGTTGTCTACGATGCCGCTAATGGCATCGTAGTTAATGGTCAGGGGTCGTAATCGGCCCTAGCGGAAAACGATGGTGGTAATCGTTTACCGCCATCGTTTTACGCTTAGCGCCAGGGTCGTAATGAGGCCCATTGAATCTGTTGGTTGTCTCCATGATCATTAATCTGGCTTCAGAGCAGCCAGAGGCATGGAAACTACTCTCCTGAACACCTGTGAAGATCTGCTCACTAACTTCAATTTTAACCTTCCCTCGAGTCTTCATCCTCCTTGACCTTTCCTCTGCTTTTGACACGGTCAATCACGCCATTCTGATCAATCGTCTCTGTGAGAACCTGGGCATCACTTATCAGGCCCTGTCGGGGTTGACCTCCTACCTCCTGGATTGACCCTCCCAGGTCCAACTTGGCTTCTTTCTCTCCACCACCTCTCTCTCCACATGTGGTGTTCCCCAGGGCTCTAACCTCTCATCCGGGCTCTTCAATGTCCACTTGGCCCCTTTGGCCCACCTTATCTCTACCTTCTCCTCTAATTTTCAGTGGTATGTGGATGAGACTCACTCTCTTTCAGGCTCCCCTCAGCCTCTTCTCTCGCTCATTCCTGAATGTCTATCCATAATCCAGGAGTGGGGCGCCTCCAACGATCTCTGCCTAAATGCCAGTAAGACTGAGATCCTTCTCATTGGGACACCTGCTCCCGCTTTACCTCTCTCACTCTGACCGCCCTGCTTGGGCCCTCTTCCTTCGCCTTCCTGTGAGGCAAAAAACCTTGGTTTCATCTTCGACTCCACTCTCTCCTTCTCTCCTCACATCACAGACCTTGTCAAGAAGGCCCAGTACCAGCTGCACCTCCTCAGAGGTATTCTTCTGTAGAGGAGGAGCCAAATACCCCTACCAGAAGCTCCACCACCATGCTGCCTATACGTTGGGAACCGGAAATTGCAACATGTGCAGTACCAGTGAGGATGCCTAAACCGCAAAGATCCTTGAGACAAGGTATCCATTGAGAATACCATATATGCATTCATGAAGAAATAATGGTCTTCTGGAGAGAGTCCCGGAAGAAGTATGAAAATGAATGAGAAAGATGACTAGTGACATCACAAGAAACAGAACTTATGCACCCAGAAATGACACAAATGAAGAAGGAACATAAACATTCTATTAGATCTGAAGAGGAGGTGTCAAAGTTAAATAACATTTCAGGATCGAAATGAAGATGCTCATGCGAAGAAACACTGAAGAAAATGCAAAGTCATTTTACACTTATACAGATGCTGTAATGCAAGTAGACAAAGTAATTCTGAGGCTGACTACGTAGTGAATAGATTGCGGTGATGCACCAATGTATATACGTAGGTATGTATAGAATCTGGATGTTCCACAATGCACTTTAGCAAACTTGAACCCAGTGAATAGAAGGGGCTTGAAGTGTGGCACAGTTGGAAAATAGCTGATGGTGAAGGAGAATTCGAGAAAGGCTGGCTGGCCCAGCACCAAGAGTCGAGGCCACCGTGAGCCTGGTGCTCTGTCAAGAAGCTACATGAATGTGAGAAAGAAACAAACTTCTGTTTGAGGTGGAATGGAAAAACACTGAAGGTGTCAAGAGTTCATCATTTAATAGTTTGTTATGCAACGAAAAGCTCGAAAACGTGGTCCAGGCACATAGGCAGATGGAAATAGACTTTGGGTCGAGCTACACCGAAACCAGGAGATAAGACCATGTCACACTGCCTTTTAGTCTCAGGGACAGTGAGCCTCTGCAAGACCAAGTTCAAAGCCTAATTGAATGACAGACCGCAGGAGTGATGATAGATGTTGGGCTAATTGGGTGGTGAGGCATGACCAGGACAACCCTCCTAGCACCTGGGGTAACCAGCTTGCATTCTGCTAGCAAGTGGAATATTCCAGAAGGGTACAAGAGTGCCACCCAATTATAGAGGGCCACGTATCAAAGAGCCCTATAGTTTGTGTAACCAATAGAGTGTTGAGTATTACTATGACACAGAAGATGACTTGCACTTGGGATGGGCTTAATTGTCCACCTGATGCTAGAGACCCAATCACAACCCCTGTCAGTATGGAACGTATACCTAGATGTTCCTGTTAAGCCTATTATATCCCCAAGTAGGTTTTCTTAGTTTGCCACATAGTGTGACGTCAATGATGACGTGTTTTTACTATAAATGTGTATTTTTTCATGTAACATGTTGAGTTCTCGAAAGTGCGAGAAACCGAGCGAACGTCCGTTGATGTCCGTTGTAACTCCCTGTTTTAGATAATTGTTAATAAAACAGTACTAAGTTTTGCCAACTTCCTGAGTCGGTTTGATCATTGATATATGAGTAAGTTCTGCATCCCTTCCATCTCTAAGTACTGCCACCTCGTCTTAAAGGACCCCAGGTCTCGGGGTTCACTTACTTTTCACACTTTCCCCCAGAAGCTCACTGTCTCCAGAGCCCTGCTTCTCTCTAGGCTGGACTACTGCAGCAGCCTCTTTCTCAATCTGCCTTCCATTACTCTCCGCCCTCTGCAGCTAATCCAGAACAGGACTGTGAGACTTGTCTTTGGCCTCAAGCCCAGGGACTGTATCTCTCCAGCCCTGGAATATCTCCACTGGCTCCTAGTGGCGGCAAGGATCAAGTTCAAGACCCTCTGCATCGTCCACAAGGCCTTCTGGGGCCAGGGCCTGCACTACATCCAACTCTTTCTTCCAAAACACCTTCCTTCTCGAGCCCCTCGCTCTGCTACCTCCAAACTCTCTGAGGGTCATATGCTTCTCCAGGCAGAGAGTGGGGAGTAGATCTCTCTCTTCTACAGGTGCCTCCCTCTGGAATGGCCTCCGTGCCCCTCTCAAACTTGAGCCGTTCTGCCAGAAGTTCGGGAAGCAGCTCAAGACCTTCCTCTCGCCTGTGCTTTTTCTCTCTCTCTCTCCCCTGCTGACCTACCTGTCTCCTGCACTGACTGGTTGCCTGGCTACCCTCAGAGTCTCACCGGGTACCAGGCTCCTCCATGACCAGTAGCCCCTACACTGCCTCTGGGCCTACCGCACACTTAGGAGCTGGAACTGGAACCCTACAGTCCCCTGCCTCCTTGCACTTACCCAGAGCCACACTGCTCTGGCTGCACTTACTCAGAGCAATGCTGTCCCAATTGCACTTCCCTTCCCCTGGCAATACCCCTCTCCTTTCCCCGCTGCACTTGCGTTATTGCACTTGTGCGATTGAATGACACAAGGCCTTGTAAGATTATGTGTTTTGTCCTCCCTCTATCTTCCCTCCCTTGTCTTGTTGCGTCTAGAAACACTGTGTACAGTCACGCTATAAATACCTTATCATATCATATCATATTGTATAATAACTGCCACCTTTCACCTGAATTGGAGGACAGATGGACATTTCCAGAGGTTCTGGGTACCATGTCCTCCTGGCCAAATCCAGGGCAATCAGAATCATGGATTTCTGAAACTTCCTTAGCCTCCTGAGAACATGAGGAAGGATGGGAATCGGTGGAATCATGTACAGAAATGGAAATTCCCAGTCCACTACGAACACGTCCCCTAGAGCTCCTCTCTGAGGAAATTTCCTTGAGCAGAACCGGTTGCACTTCCTGCTGACCCTGGACGCAAACAGATCCACTTGGGGGGTTCCCCAAAGGGCGAAGATCTCTTGAAGGACTTCCTGAGCTAGTTCCCACTCGTGGAAGAATGTGCTCTGCCTGCTCAGACTGTCCGCTGCTGTGTTTTCCTCTCCGGCCAGATGAACTGCTGATAAAGAGATTCCTTCCTGCAGTGCCCAAAACCAAAGCTGCATTGCCTCGCTGCACAGTGGCAGCAACCATACACCTTCTCTCTTGTTGAGGTAATGCATGGCGACTGTGTTGTCTGTCATTATCAGTAAATATTTTCCCCGTACAGAGGCCAGAAAGGCCATCAGAGTAAAAGTCTGATTGCCTCAGCTCCAAAAGGTTGATATGTAGTTTGGACTCCAACAGAGACCAGCTTGCGCTGATCGTCAATCCATTTGTGTGGGCTCCCCTACCTGTGAGGGAGGCGTCTGTAACCACTGTAATCTCTGGCCATGGTTGTCAAAAGGGTTCCCCCTTCAAAGCATTCTCCTTGACGGCCCACCGCAGGAGATCCTGTGTGACCCTGTTTGAGATCTGTACCAGATCTGTCATTCTGTCGGAGAACTGTGACCAATGAGTCCTGAGAGCCCACTGAAAAGACCTCATTCTCAGTCGAGCCTCTGGCCCCATAGAAATGCAGGATGCCATTAAGGCCAAGCAACCTCCGAAAATCAAAGGCCAGAAGACTCGGGGCACTTTAAAATGTGCTTACCATCTGCGAAATGTGGGTAGCCCTTACTTCGGGTGGCAAAGCTTTCCCCAAAGAAGAGTCCAGGATCGCTCTAATGAATTGCAGCTTCTGGGAAGGTATCATGTGGGACTTCTTGAAGTTGAGGCAGAGGCAGAAGCCCAGTCTGTGGAGAGAGTGACAGGTGCTGTCTAGATGTTCCAGAGCTTGTTCGGGTGAACAAGCTCTGATCAGCCAATCGTCCAGATGTGAATCCCCCCTCCATAGATTCGCTGCCACTACCGCCATCAACTTTGGGAAGACACTTGGGTCCGAAGTCAGCCCGAATGGCAGTACTCGAAACTGATAATGAGAACTGCCAACAGCAAATCTCAGGTATTTCTTGTGCTTGAGATGAATTGGTACATGAAAATAAGCATCCTGAAGATCCAATGACACCATCCAATCCTGGAGCTGTAGGGCCTGGAGGATCTGCGAAAGAGTGACCATCTTGAACGTGTTCTTCCTGAGGAACTTGTTCAAGCATCTCAAGTCCAAGATGGGTCGCACCCCTCTGTCCTTTTTTGGGATCAGAAAATGAGGAGAGTACCAGCCTTGATTCCTTTCCGCCACAGGTACCTGTTTGATTGCACCTTTCTCCAACAGTGTCTGAGCTTCCTGTAGAAGAAGCAGATCTGGTACTTTCAAAGACTGTCTTCGCGGGGGTCAGTTTGGCGGTTTCTTTAGAAAAGGAAGGCAGTAACCACGGGTGATAGTTTGAAGAGCCTAAGCATCTATCGTAATACGTCACCATTCCTTCAGATGCTGGGTTAATCTGCCTCCTAATGTAGTCATATGCTTTAAGTCGTTCAATCGAGTTTGGGACACCGGTTGGAGCGGAAGGCAAGGAAGCAGCTGCTGTGACAGCTCCTTTTCCGCTACATCCTCAACCACCCCCTGGTTGCCTTCTGTATCCCTGCTAAGAAAACTGTCCTCTTGTTCTTCCTACAGAGGAATAGTAGCAGGAAAAAAAGGGTTTTTTCATCCCTGGTTGGAAGACAGAGCTGTCCAACCTTGCTGAGGCTGTCTAATTGCCAGACTCAGAGATTTCGCTGCAGCTTTGCATGTTTGCAATTCATTTCTCAAGGCTTTCATCTGCCTTAGAACCAAACAAATATGATCCTTCAAAAGGCATATTAAACAGCTTAGCTTGTACATCGTGAGCAAATCCTGATTTTCTCAGCCAAGCAAATCGCCTAAGTACAGTTCTTACAGCCATAGGCTAATGCAGTCTGCAGTGTCTAAACTTGACTGCAAAGATTGACACATAGCGTCCTTCCCGTCCAGTCTCATGAAACCATCCCTTTCTTCACCCTCTGGGATGTGTTCAGATGCTACAGCAATTACCTCCCACAGAGTGAAGGTAAACTTTTCCAATGCACAGGTTGTATTAGCTGCCTTCAGCGCCATACTTCCTGCAGAGAAGACTTTCTTTCCAATAGCGTCTAGCCTTTTGTCTTCCTTATCCAGAGGAACCGTTGGATAGGCCGCTCCTTTAGAAGCAGCTGTGGCTGCTTGTAAAACAAGGCTCTGTGGACTCGGATGTTATGAAAGAAATTTAGGGTCCAATGAAGAAGGCCTACATTTATTTGAAAGGTTGATATGGACTGCAGGAGTGGTATCTGGTCTTGCCCAGTTTTCCAAGACTTTGTCCTTGACAGCAGTATGAAAAAGAAGGATTGGGTCTTTAGGTGGCCCCTTATCCACGATATCTGTAAGATCATCCTTTTCATACTCCACAGTCGAAGTACCCCAGCCTAGATAATCTATCATCTTTGCCATTATTTATCTATATGAAGAATCAGCATGCCCTGAGCTGTCTGAGGTGGCAAATTCAACTTCAGGAGAAGTATCCAAACCACGGCATCATTTAATGTGTCCACCAAATCTTTAATTCTAGATTCTTGGGATATCATCTCCTCTGGAACACCAGGAGTACCATACTGCAGTGTAGAACCATAACTTGAACTTTCCTCCTCCACATCCTCCTCCTCCTGCTCAAAAATAGAGGTCATGGATTTTAAAACGTCTTTTCTTTCCAGAGGCTTGTAAACCTTCAACCTTTTTGAAAAAGACTTTGATGGTTTAGACTCTGTTGATTTCGGGATTGAAGAACTCGACTTCGATTCCTTCGATGAAGTCGATTGAATTGGAGGATATGTTTCCCTTCGAGACGTCAGGCAATTTGTAGCAGTGACGCCTTTATTTAGATCTCCTCAATGAAAAAGAGGAGGAATGTCGAGATTTCAAACGTGTTCATTGTGCTTCTTGGCTCAGTGCGGCGACTTCTCTCTCAAACATTTATCTTCGCCAGATCTTTTTGTGGGGGTCACCGAAGATGATTTCAGGGAGGGTTTGCCCAAAGCAAGTTTTCCTTTACTCTCTTTTATCGCTTTTCCAGTCATAGAGTGGCACGAGCCACAATCTTCGGCGAAGTGGCCTGACCCGAGGCACCAGAGATATACCCGATGCAGATCGATTATGGACATATTTCGCCAAACATTCGGCACATCTCTTGATGCCCGTTTTCGGGGTATTAGTCGACATTTTCTGAGTGAAACTCAAACTATGTAGTTTTTTTTAACTCACGGGGCAAAGAACCGTTTGGAGCTGTGCGTGGAAAAACGGAACTGAGGCAACGGGCGCGGTGCGTGCTTTTTATACCAGCGCACAATGTCACACTCGAGGAGGACGGAGGACCTCACAAGGTCGACATCGACCTCGCACATCGCCCTCTACTGGAAAAAAAATTCCGAGCTGAAAGCAGGATATCTAAGTATATCAAAGATGAGGAATACGTTGGAGGATACAATCCATTTCAAAGAGGTAATTGAACCTTACTCAGAGAAAGACATCAGCTTCCTCCAACTAAACCCTTCCCTGCTCTTAAGTGGTCTTCAAGACATCTTTTGACATATTTCACCCTTCTCTACGTCATAGTCACTAGGAAGACCACAAACATCACAGTGGTCTTTCCAGGACTTCTACCACTGCATGAAGTATATCTGTCAAAAAGAGCAGATCTTTTCCAGGACAATGAGGAAAAGGTCTGTGGAGCGAAAAACAGGAAAACATACTCTTTACCTCCACAAAAAAGACTTGTCCAGTCACTAAGCAAAAACTGTCCAACAAAGTCAAACAAAGTTTGAAAAACTGATGAAAAAGTGAAGTAAAGCGTGAAAAAGCAGTGCTGGTAATCCAAGTTCCTGACTGTACAGGTTGGAAAAAAGAACAGAGCTCTAACTGCAAGAAGGGTCCAGTATGGGAGGAAGCTGCATCCTGGCACCTTAAAGACAGTGGGCCTCATTACGAGTTTGGCAGTAATTTGGCAGCAGATTACTGCCAAAATTGTTTACTGATACCGCCACTCAGCCCTGTGGATTTACCATGGGATTATGAATGCTGGTAGGGTGGTGGGGATTTTGGTGGATTTTCCGCTGCATTAAACCGCTGATTTTTGTAGGAAAAGCAGAGGATTCACCTCCAGCTTTTTGCTGGAGGTGAATCCTCTACTTTTCCTACAAACCCGGAATTTGGGGGTGCAGTAAAAATGGCAGCAATTCCGTTACCGCCAAAAAGCGTGGACGTAACGGAATAACCACCACTTTTTTACTGCACTGACGAACTCGTAATGAGGCCCAGCATCTTTTTCTCTGTTTTTACATGCCAGTCTATCTCCCTTATTGTTTCCCTTCATGGGTGAGACTATGTTAGGGGTTCTCGTGGTTTAAATACAGCACTTGAGTGCATTTTGAAGGTTTATTGCTTTTTAATGCAAAAATAAATAAAAAAATAAGCCACAAGGGCTTTATATGTTGTGACTGGGACTGGGACTGGGCCCTTCCATGGAGGAACAAGAACTCCTGGGGATTGTTCCCGACCTTGGTCAGGAGGCCTAAAGGCAAAAGCCCTAGCCATCCCTGTACCAGAGGCGGAAAGTGGGTGTTAACAGGGGGCAGTCGTGAAACACCCTCATGTGCCTTGAATGTTTATGTGGGTACCACCTTCTGTCAGATGAGGCCTCCAAGTAGTGTTTCTAGCCACAATTCTCTTTTCTGTTTTTCAGGACAGCAACACCCAGAAGGCATCTGGGCACCAACAAGGAAACCCAGACTGGAGCCAGGGGAATGGAATCGAAAGCTGGAAAGGAAGGTACTGGTAGTTCTTTTGCCAAACAGAGATGAGACACAAAACAATGACCTACCAACACCAGGCAGACCGCAGGCAAATGGTGGGCATCTGAAAATTAACTGAGAGTGAGCAGAGACTGCAGAGAAGCAGGAGAAACACAGGAATCTTCCCTAAACCGAACTGGAAGCAAAACTCACCAGCACATGAAGAAAGACACGAGAAAAAAACAGGCGGTCTGAGCACCGTACTCCTATCCTGAAAATGGAATCTGAAAAGGGTATGTAGAGAGGGGAGGGGAGTGGTGAGAAGAGCTGTGTGGAGAGAGGTGAGGAGGGGTGAGGATAGAACTGAGGAGCGAGTACGACCACTGGAGGGGCAGAAGAGGATAAGAGGGTTTTTAAAGTGTTGCACCTGTGTAACCCAGAATGTGGGAAAAGAATAGCCACAGATTGGCATGCAGAGTTGGGTGAACGCTGGAACCAATGGAAGGGTGGGGGAGATCAAATCAGAGAATATTATAACAGGCAAGAGAATGGGAAGAAGAGTGTGCTTTATAGGAGTGAGGTAAGGAGGAGTTGAGGCAGACTGAGAGACTAGGCAGAGGACGGAGGGTCAAGTGGAGGGCTGAAGAGTTGCTGGTGGAGTTGGTGAAGAGTACAGGTGAGGTATTGGTTGTGAGAAAGAGGCGTATACTTCTCTCAGAGACTGCGAGGGATGGGGAGAAGTCTTGGGAATCCGCAGGGAGAACTGATTAAAAACCTATTTTAGTAATTTACCTTTGTCATTGCCCAATCTTTATAAATATTTTCCAAGTTTGGTCAGAAATGACAAGCCATTGGTATGAAGCAGGAACCGGCTACATAAAAAAACTGTAGATCTTTGTTTTGACCCTTTTGGTCCCCTCCAAGAGATGCTGATGCAGTATGCCACCATCCAGGAACCTGACCTTATGGGGAGGGAGGGTTTGAGAGAATACACTGAGTAATCCTTGAAAAACCAGCATCTGAATTAGATTAAGCTCATGTTCTTGTTGAGTTTCAATTACTTGGCAGAGGAAATCCTAAGCAAAGAGCTGTTATAAGAGTGGTTTTGTATCTGGCCTTTCCTTCATGGTCACTTTGTTACAGCAAACAGAGGGGATTTGGGGACTTACCCCTCTTCAGCCCTGTTAAATGTCTGCTCCCTCCTAACCCTGTAGGCTAACAGCTTGCCTCTTTTTTGCCTTTGTCCTAATAGGTTTGTTTGAGACAGAACAGGGTGTATTGTGCTCTGAGTCTGTGTATCTTCTTTTCACATTGTATCTCTAAAAACAGTATAAAGCAATACTATCCTGAATGCAACGAGCAACCATCCAAGGGATATCATGATTAACATACGTTATGGAAATTTCTACGAGCAAAGTGAAACTGCAGAAACAACAAGGACTACGAACTAAAAGCAGAACTGAAAAATACATTTAAAGAAAGAGGCGACAAAGCTAAAATAATTGAGCGTGCCTTCGATAAAGTCAGCACAATATCGATATCATCTATATTAAGTACAACAAACAAAAACATAACTCAAAGAAATACAGGAAGTTTTATAACAAGACAAAGGTTACAGAAATACATTGTAGCCAAAATTATTCAACAAACATTGGACTATTTTGACATCAGACAAACACCATACAAAATACATTCAGAATAAATCAATGATTACGTAGCAGAAAGCAAATACCATCCAAACATCCATATGTCTGAGCTTTCTCAAAACAGATAAGGAAATTTGTGATGAGAATGAAAATTGGTTGCAAAACAAAAGAAAAGGATTTTACAAATATGGAAAACGCAATACTTTACACTACATGGAAGACAAATTGCTAACAATTCTATTAACAAATAGAAAAAAACACAATGTAGACTTGATAAACTGCAATACAAGATTTTTGGTCTACGTGATACAATGAGTATCAGCAGACATCATCACATCAGCATACGCGTACTGCCCATTTCAAGCACGTCTCGTGTCAACAATCGCTGCGCCTCAGCTATTGACGTGTTGCCATGGAAATGGCAGGACGCCTCTTTCCCCAATAAGTATAAACAGACCGTTTCACAACATACAGCAGCAGATTTTCGATTCCATTCCTCTCTCTGTGTTACTTTGAGTATTCTGTGACTCGTTTCAGTGCTCTGGTCAGCTACCTTCGCCGCTTGTAGCCCGTGTGAACACCTGTACCATCTCTGTAAATTATTTTACTATCTTTACCGCACAATGGCCACAATAATGCCGTATATGTACGAGCCCGAGTACACCGAGGAGGAACTACTGGAAAGGCAAGCACGCGAAAACGATGGGGATTCGGACGGCAGTTGGGAGGACCAGTCAACGGATGAAGAGCCTGGACCATGTCGCATGGACGGCGTCTCCACCTGGTGCACGTGCAATCGGTGCGAGCTAATGCCAACTGAGGAGGAGAACTGCTGCTGCCGTGAAAATTCCGGGTGCTTGGCCTACATTTCGGAAAGCGAGCAAAGTCTGCAGGAAGGCGAGCAAAGTCCGCAATGCATCACCGAGCTGCCAGAGTTCAGGGAAGCCTGCCTCTCACGGACAGTGTTGAGGATGATGATGGTGCTTATGCACGAACTTCGTGGCACTGTTCGTCCGCGTAATCCGAGTAACGAGTAAGTATACTCTGTTTGTGATGTCAGTGATGCCACCACTATTTCATGGTCGTCTCCCACATATAAAATTACATTTACATATCATTCGAACGCATGTAAATTGGTTCCATATAGTGCATTTTCTAGATATAATTTTTTTCTAAGAAAAATGACATGTGTTACCTGAATCGACATTGATAAGAAAGTTTGGTCAGTTTAATACAGTTTGCATCTTTTTTTTTCACAGGTGGTACAGGCTGGTGGCCTATCGTTGCTTCACTTGGTGGCTTCACGGGAGGCTCGGACACCGCGTTCGGAGAGTAATACCTGCCTGTGCGGTACTTGCCATTAGACAACATTTCCCCAGTGACAGTGGACAATACCGCGGATTTTCCCTCGATGTGCTGCAACCTCAACTTTACAATGTGTAATGTTTATTATTTATGTTTAACTAAAATCTAAAATAAAGCCCAACATATATTTTAGCAATGGTTGTTTTGATTTTTTAAATGAATCTAGTGTGTCTCCGTTGAATAGCCTTCCAGTGCCTTGTCTTGTCACACCACATGTCTCCGGCCAGCATCCTCCCTCACGCTGGCCGCACACCTTCAATCCACATAACCGTTGAACCCATATATGCAGCAGTCATACATATATTATTTTGTGGGTTGGCATCAAGCGTTGGCAATAAAAAGCTGTTGGATTTTATTGATACAAAACATGGTTATAGGTAAATAATAAATATGGTTGATCATAATAAATCCTCTTTTTGGGCACCGGGTACAGAGATGACCCCCATATATTCTCCTGGGAGGGTGAGGTATTTATAAACTCACCCCCCTGCCTTCCATGTAGTAGATCCTGCAGCCATCCTCTTACATTCAGTTAGATGGCCTCTCCTTGGTGAGGCCCTGCGGCAAACGGGTCTTGTCTGCACGACCACCGCCCCGATCCACCCCCCGCCCTATCAAAGGCAGTTCGCACCGGGGTACTTGCGCTGCTGGCAAGTGGAGCTGTCAGGGAGCGATAAAGGCCAAGAGGTGCCAAAGACCATGTACACTTCAAAGTGGTCTATAGAGCATGGGTTTGTTGTTCCCATGTCTACCTCCAGACCCTGTGTCTCCTGCCAAGCATCCCCCCTCACGCTGGACGGCCCCCTGCAGACCGCATAATGCCACGACATATACACGTCATTCATTCACAAACACACCCCTGTTTCGAATTCTTTATAACCCACTTCATATTTCTAATGAGAACTTCTTTGCGCTTTGCTAGTCAACCCGTGAAGGTGCTGGTTATCTGCTCTTCGTCTCTGTGAACTTCCGTGACCACTTTGAGCAAACTCGTCAGTTTGCAACCTGTGAACTGCTCCCTGTTCTACGACAAGAAACTACTCTGATCCCTGCATCTAACTGTTTGTTCGTCAAGGTAAGTCCATGTACCATAATCATTTTGCGTCCAATTTTTTAATTTATATCTATTTGCTAGTAGTCATCAAATTGCATCCATGTTTTCTTTTCGTTCACGACAGTACATGCAAGGAACTAGTCACATGTTCTGAGTTTAGTCAAATTACTTTTTCTATTTTTTGAAAGTTATTGAAATACTTATCCGCATGTGAATAACGTGTATAGTTCCAAGAACCAAAACGGACCTTGCATTGAACCTTTTATGTGTCATTTAATGTTTTAACACATTGGTATTCATAGAGAATTGTTGATCTTTACTTTCCAGAACTTTCCATAATGCCTGCCTGTTCCATTGGCGGTTGCCCTTCGAAGACCCATAACAAATCTGAAGATACTATAATGCATGTTTTCCCTAAGACAATAGATCAGATAAGAGAATGGGTCCGATATTGCGGATATCCAGCCTCTGAGCTAGAAAGTAGAGTCCTTGAAGTCTTTGCGGACAAGAGGGGTGATCGATACCGCATCTGCAGCAGGCACTTTAGCCCAGACATGTACTCCACATCATTGCTAATAAAGAAGAAAACACCGCGAGCGAGGCGAAAATTGCTCTCAACCGCTATTCCCACTCTATTCGTCCACATCCCTCCACTGGTGAGTCAAGTTTACGTATTTGTCTCTCGGCCTTGCGGTAGTGTGTAGCATTAGCTAACAATAATTTCCCCAATTATGTATCCACTCAATATGAAGGCGGAAGATTCTCCATCCGTGTCGTTATTGCAGTCATCAGCCACTTCAAGCGCCTATCGGGTAATCTTACTTAGCTATTCTGACACTGACTTGTTTTAGGCATGTAAATCAATAGTTTTAATTGATCGTGTAATCATTTTACCTAATGGTACACCACAGTACTCGTCCTCTAGTCTTTGTTTTCAGTTATAATTATTGTTATCCAAAATAATGCAAGTACTGTCTTTCAGGGAGATGCTGAGGAGTCCAACGCATTGACGACAACCGTAGATGTCACTCAGATGCTCGAGGTACGTTTCCGGACAGTTCCACCGATGGAGATCATCAGATCTTGCATTCTTGTAGCGTGATTGTTACACACAATGTTTCTTTCGTTTTTAGCCATTGGTATGTCCTTCTGTCGTCGCCCTCCTATGTGTCTTCTTTTTTCAATATTGTGTTCATTACTAATGAAAGTCCTATGTTTCAGGGAGTCGATGGAGCATTAGTCCAAGAAGAAGGGGGAGCATGCAGTTACGGGTCGGCGCAACAGCTTGCAGAAGTGTGCACCGCAGTTACAGCGTCCCTTGATGTTCTTATGCATTTCGAGGTATGGATACTGACAGATCAATCATGCGAGATCAAATGACGTGATTACATCCGCTATACTTCCTTCTTTATTAACGCAAGTACTATGTTTCAGGGAGCTGACGGAGCTTCTTCAACAAGAACATCACCCCTAGTAGTTGATGCAGATCTCTGGGTGGTGACACTTCCAACGATGGAGCAAATCGAATCATATTTAGATATCCATTATTTATTTTAGACAACTGATCATTTGTGCAGGTCTATTTAGATGAGCCGTTGACGCCTGCAGAAAGTTTATGTTCTTTTAAACAAAATAGAAAACCATACTAATGCAATTACTGTGTTTCAGGGAGTTGCTGAAGCGTCATCTTCAATAATATCATCAATGGAAGTCTATGCGGAGCCCGAGGTATGGATCTTGACAGTTCAATCTAACTAGATCAACAATGCGTGAACTATTGTCGTTTGAATGTTCTACACAATGCGTTCATTCGTGTTTTGCTATTGAGATGTACGTATGGGTATTGGTCCCCAAGTACATTTTGTGTTTTCAATATTATTATACATACTAATGAAAGTTCTATGTTTCAGGGAGTCGATGGAGCCTCAGTGAGTGATGGATGTGCTTATCATGAAAATATAGTCGTTGCAGCGCGAGAGGAAGTGGAGACATGCACACACGAGTCGGAGCAACAGCGTCCAGATGTTGAATTTCTAGGCAAGAAAGTTTCAAAGAAAAGAAAGCAAAAGAAGGTTAGTGTCCTGTTCACTATATTATGTTGTCTTTCACTGTCAATAGTTCAATACTGTAAGTTGTGTTTAAACTGAACATCCCTTTTCTAATCTGTCCTCTAGTTGCGAGTGGGTGTAAGAACTAGATCTACACAGACAGTGAAGCGAACGAGAGATGTTGCTTGTCAAACCTTTTGGCAGGGACTTGAGACTGGAGATGCATCGTGCCAATGGGAAGAATATGAAGTGATTGACAACGGAGCTATACCACCACCAGCCATTGATAGTGAATGTCCTCCTGGTAGTTTGGATGCAGTCGGAGATCAATTCACAGAATCCACACCCGCAAAAAATAAGAGCGCGCGAAAGTTGAAGACATTGTTTTTTTCTCCCATCTCCGGACAAGGAACAGATGTTGCAATGGAAGAGAATGAAGTGGACGACAATGAAACACCATCAAAATCACTCAGCATAGCGGAAGACAATATCAGAGATTGTACCTTTCATGCGAGTGACATGTCCTCAACGTTACAGGCCGAACCAGCTGGGATGCAGAGTGACAGTATAAGGAAAGAGGCCAAATTCATTGTATTCGATAGCTGTTTGATGGATATTATTATGATGATGAAATGTGGGCATTGGGTTGGTGGGGAAGTATGTGGGGAGCCATTGATTAATGTGACTCGTGCAATTCGAGGCACTAACCTTAAAATACATGCCACCTGTACACAATATCATCCGTTCGCATGGTCTGCACAACCCATGCTGGGGCAACTGCCAGCAGGCAATCTACTTTGTGCAGCGGCCGCACTTTTTAGTGGTTCAAGTTTTAAAAAGTTACAGTATTTCTTTCAGTTTGTGGGAATCCATTTCATTGCGAAAAGTCAGTTCTACAAATACCAAACCGATTATCTATTTCCAGCCATCAGCGAAGCTTGGAGAATGGAAAAAATGTCAATGGAAAGTACATTCGCGGGCAAACGCTTCAGGCTAGCCGGTGATGGACAGTGCGACAGCCCAGGATTTTCAGCCAAGTACTGCACCTACCACTTTCAGGACATGGAAAGTAAGAAAATTGTGAGTTCGGTGGTCGTGCAGGTGTCACAAAGTACATCCTCAGTGGCCATGGAGAAAGTTGGCTTTGTAGCATCATTGCAAGAACTACAATCGCGGGGAATGGTGATCGACCTGATAGCCACGGACAGACACGTTTCAATTGCCAAGACAATGAGAGAAGAGTACAAAAATATAAATCACCAATTTGACGTATGGCATCTTGCAAAAACAATCAATAAAAAATTGTCGGCTGCAGGAAAAAAAAAAGATATGCAAGGTATTTCACAGTGGTCCAAGTCAATCAGCAACCATCTTTGGTGGAGCTCAAAAACATGTGAAGGGTCGTTGGAAATTCTACTGGAAAAATGGCGGTCAGTAATGTTGCACTGTAGCAACGTACATCGATGGTCGACAAATGAGCATTTCCACAAATGTGAACATGGCCATTTGTCCACAGAGGAGGCACGGAAGAAGAAGTGGTTGATTCCTTCATCACCCACTCACAAGGCCATTGAAAAGATTGTATTTGATAAAACTATAACAAGAGATTTGAGGGGACTCACGGAATTCTGCCACACAGGAGATTTGGAGGTGTTCCACAATATGTGCCTAAAGTACAGGCCCAAAAGATTGCATTTTGGCATGGAAGGCATGATAAATCGGACTCTTCTAGCGGTCTTGGCACATAACCATAATGTTGGCCGTCAACAAAGTAGGACGACCGGAACTTTAGGGACGCTTCGCTACAATAAGGCCTTCACTAAAAGAAGTAAACAATGGGTGATCAAACCAGTGTTTGAGGATATGCAATATGAGTTTATTGAGAGACTTATCGTAGATGTCCTCGATAGGCACATACATGGAGTGGTGAACGAACCTATGCAGGGGACAACTGCATTGCCACCCAACATTGCCTCTGTTCCATGTCCACCTAAAGCAGAGCTCATTGAGAAATACACATCACGGTTTAAATGATTGTAATTTGATTGTCTGTTCTCTCGAGTCTCCTCATGTTGCAGGCCCATTGCAATTAAACCAAACAGTAATATAAATCATTTTTACAAAAATTATAGAATGTTTCCGTATTACAAACACATGGCCGACCCATAGGGACAATAAAAAAAAAGGCACGCAGACAAGATGCCCTTACACTAACTGGAGCTAACTAGAAATGTGTGCTCGCTCAAAGTGAAGGTCAGCTGCTTTGATGTTTTGCTCGGGTGGCGGAACGGCCCACGACCCAGTATAAGGTTCTATTGTGATTTGACCTTGACAGGCCGGGACCATCCTGAAAGACTAAGAAAAGATAATGAATAAAATTTCAGAAACGAAACGATGAGCCACGTTCATTAGAAGAAGTAACGTCGGCAAAGAAGGAGTGGTGTTTCGGGTCTGCCCTACACAGAGACACAATGGAAAATGCAAATATAATGTAAGTAACTTTTGATGAGTTTATACCGCAATTTCATTACTATACAGTGGCTTTAAAGACGGGTTCAGTTGTACTTGTTCGTTCTATGTGGCATATTGTTTTCTACCGCGCACTATCTTGAGGAGAAACATCTGCTTTTACTGAAGCACCTCAAAACCTTCCTCTTTGCTTCTGCTTTCTCTCTCCCTCTCCCCTGCTACAACTGGTCCACTGTCTGCGACCTCGGTCCTGGGCCCTTCCACTCTCCACCTGCACTGTCTCCCTGTCAACCCCTGCACTGGGGGACTGTCTCAGTATCCTACAGCCCCCCCTTCCCAGCACTTGTTCTGCACTTACCTTGCACTTGCCACCAGCTGGCCCTATTTATTTATTATTTTATGCTACTTACCTTGTACTCCACTCCCCCCCCTCCCTGCCTCGCCACGCCTTTAAACACTTGTGTACACCCAGTAGCGCTGTCCTCGCTATGATTTTAATAAGGATCTGATGGTGAGACTAATTTCATTTTTTATGTTTTTAGGTAAATCATTCACTACTGTCTGTGTCACGAGTACCGGACACCGGCAGACGGCTTCTACAGCCGCCAGTTGCTTCTCCGCGTGAACAACGTTACCACCCTGACCATTTTATGGGACGATCGCCAAGTACAAGTATGCCCTTACGCGGTACTAACGGTTAGATGCAACATACCTACCGTTGTGGTGGCCTAGTGCCTCGTTGTTGGAACAGCCATGCGATTATCAGTGCGACCGAAGAGCTTATTTTTATCGTAAACCAACACCCTGTGTACTGCACACGAACATCGCTTCCCTCAAGACGAACTAATTTGGATCGAGAGCAAAGAAAAATGCAAATCGCTGAATATTCTCTAAACATTTGATGTCCAATAAACGTACTTTGCCAAATGTACAATCTTGCCGTTTGCTTTTAAACCACGGTTTCACATTCCGAATTGTGGCGCTGTATTGTGAGATGCTCTAAGACCCTGTGTACAGCAAAGGACCATCGCGTTCCTCAATACGAACTTTTTGGAACATGAGCAAATAAAAATGCAAATCGCTGAATATTCTCTAAACATTTGATGTCAAATAAATGTACTTTACCACATTTACAATCTTGCGGTTTGATTTCAAAATACAGTTTCATATTCCGAATTGTGGTGCGCTGTATTGTGAGCTGATCTGTGTTGATTTCCGGGGTCTGTGTGGAGTCGCGTAGAAGACGCCTGGGCGCGTTTGCCTACGCAGCTCAGTCACGTCACGGATAGAGGCGGGGAATATGAATGTTTTGATAAAGTCTGTTTCAGGGGCGGGGGATTTGATTTAGTGCCGCAAAGGCAGGTGAGCCAGGTCGATGCGGCGGAATGATAGGATTATCACAAAATGGAGGCTGATTTCGAGTGCGATAATGGGCGAAAAGTCGGGTAAGGTCCATAGGAAAGTTTCCTACGATCTACCGATTTATGCTTACAAACACATGGCCGACCCGTAGGGACAATAAAAAAAAAGTCCCGGAACTATCCTTTAACAGAAATATATAGGAAGTTCAACAAGGAAAGTGAAAACAAGAATTCAGGAACATATTCAAGCAACAAAAAAAAAAGGTACCCAAAGGCCTTACACTGGCAAGAAAAACATGCACAAGAATCATTCGAGGATCTGAGATTTATAGGAATGAAACATGTAAAATGTCCTTTCAGGGGTGTAAATTGAGAGGAACTATTACGACAACAGCAAGCTACATAGATACAAAAATGGACAGTTGGGACGAAGGTGAACACTGTAGAAAACCCAAGGGGCTTTCTCCTCTGTTTCCATGAGCGGAGTAGATGGATCGCGGAAGAATGCCAAGAGAGAAGAACATCATTAGGCGAGAAAGGGTATTTCCACTCCTCTTCCGTAATTTCCTCTTCCGATGTCCGTTCAGTTTGTGAAGGACGCTGTCATTCCACCTCAACGTCATCCCAATCATGTCCTTTTCTGAAATATAATATCTGCGATCCCAATCATTCTTCTCCCCGTCCCTCTGACTATTATTTTCCAAATTCCCAATCTGCTCTTATAAACCACTACTGCTCCCACAACTCCTCCTATTCATTCCACCACCCCAATATAAAACATTGTGACAAAACTAAAAGAAATACCTCTGCCTTTTTCCTGACATGTCCCAACACAAAGGTCAGGCAGAGTCAAGCAATCGACCAGAATCTCACACACACACACCTGAGGGCCCTTTGCTTTTCCCACAGGGATAAAAGGTGGAGCAAAAGAGCACACGAAGAGCAAGGCAAACCACACAACGAGACAGCTATCCCAGGGCAGAAGTTTAAGAGCAGGAGAAAAGCGTTGAGAACCGAAGGGGCGACAAGGAGAGAAGTGACCTTGCCCTTTCTGACCAAGGCCCGCGAAGGCTCTGCAAAAGGAATCATAAGACTGGGATATACAGGTAGTGTGTGGCATGGCGGATGTCAACGGTGCATGGGGGCCTCAAGCACTGACAGCCGAGGCGGGAGGCATGCTGGCTAACGTGGCACCATTCGTGATTACAGAGACAAGAAACGCCAAAGAATTCAGCACAGCCGGTGAGTCAGAGAGAGCTGATAGTAAGCCAGACTGTGTTGAGCTGAAGGTTGTAATCCGCAACATATTGTGAATACAAGGACTAGTGAACAAAGGACTTGTGTGTGTCTTGAACTTTAAAGAAAGCCTAGATAAGGTCCAGATGCAGAGTGGTCCGACGCCACGTGGGTGTTCATTCGAAAGACTCTGGCTGGGATCTGTTTGTTGAGATACCGAAACCAGAAGGCTGTAGGAGAGCCTCAAGGAAAAGGTCAAAGTGGTCATACAGGGGTCCAGTAAAATCCTCTGTACAGTCGAAAGTCTTTGACTAACAAACCATTGGAAAACTAAGGGGAGAAAATCTGTGCATAGTAAGAAAAGGGAAAGAAATGTGTGATTGTCAAGATTGGACGCGACAGAGGGATGCTAAATAAAAAGGGGCAAAGCCTGATGCCTCAAAGAACATTGTGCTGACAAAGAGTGAACCAACAGAGGGATGTCCACAGTGAACTTTTTAAAAAGACATTAAGGTTTGTGAATGCCACAGGTGAAGTTTATCTGAGAAAGCCATAGTGAACCCGACAGAGGGAGGCAAGCATTCGAGAAGGGTCTGAGCCCGGAAGAGGGGAATCCAGGGGTGAAAAACAATCACCCAATGACACATGAATGCAGCAGAGGAAATCTCCTTGAATACAAGCCATAGTGAACCCGACGGAGGGAGGCTGACATTCGAGCGGGGTCTGAGACCGGAAGAGGGGGCTCCAGGGGTGAAGAATCCTCACCCAACGCACAAACCGAAAATAACTTTTGTTTATTATTATTTTGAATATACCAGGCCCTCAGAAGCAAGATACTGAGCCACCGAAGGTCCTGATATCACTAGAAACTTTTTGGTGGATCTGAGCCCGCAAGAGGGGGAGCCAGGGGTGAAAAGCCATCACCCAACGACACGTGAATGTCATAGTGAACCCGACGAGGGAGGCAAACATTCGAGAAGGGTCTGAGCCCGGAAGAGGCGGAACCAGGGGTGAAGTCATCACCCAATGTACATTAGAAAGGAATATTTGTTTGTTATTTTTGGAACTCATCAGGTCCTTGGAGGCAAGAGATTTTTTTGTTGAATAAAAGCCCTTGAACTATGATCACTAGTGTCTGTCTTTATTGTCCTTACAACACCAGGAAATTGAACGTTATGTATTCTTGTAATTTCAAACATCATCATTGCAAATATTTCATTTGAAATGAATTGAAATGCATGAAAAAAGTAAAAATGGGAATTGATTCTTTTTCCTAGATACAATTCCCATTTTAACTTTTTTCACGCATTTCATTCGTATTAATGCCTATTCATGAGCTCACAACATCAGGTGAATTGCAAGAAAAAAAACAGTAATTAACAACTATTTAACAAATTTGTATTTACAAAATGCAACCAAAACACACAAAGGACAATAAAACAGGCAATACCATGTTACGTTTTAGGCCAAAAAGCTCCAAACTGAACAACAATTGATTATTCAAATCTTCCACCACACATTTTTTTTAAATCATTAAACAAGTATACATTAAAACATTATCTAAAGATATTAAACATACCAAGTATAATGGAGCACATGGTATAACCAAAAAAAGATACATTCAGCACATTTATTCAACTAATTGCAATACAATAGTAAACAAACAATCAATACAAAAAGTGTTAATTTAATCCATTAATAAATTATAAAAAGCAAACCAAAATGTATTATGGTAAAGATAGTTTTAGATAAATACAAGACTACAATAACGTAGTCTTGTAGTTCTCCTCCCTCATCTTCTCCTGTCTCTTCTACGGCTCTTCTCTCCTCTTCGGACTTCCTGCCTCTCATCTGACCCCCCTCAAATCCATCTACCACTCCTCTATCCGTACTCTCTGTCTACTTGGCCCGCGGGACTCTATTTCCTCCTGACTCTCTCAACTTGGCTGGCTTCCCTTCCCCTCCCAACTTAAATTCCAATTCCTCTGTCTGGTCTTCAAATCACTCCACGACCTTGCTCCCCCCTCTCTCTTCTCTTATCTCTTTCTACACTCCCTCTCGTCCTCTCCGCTCTGCTGACCTCTTCTTGCTCACTGTACCCCTGTCACCATGTGCAGCCTCTCGCTTCCGTTCCTTTCAGCTCTTGGCCCCCCTACATTGGAACTCCTTACCTCTCTCTATCCGCTCTATCCCCACCTACACCTCCTTCCGCACCTCCTTGAAAGCCGTTCTTCTTCACTCCCCCTCTTGACCCTCTACCATCTCTCCTCTCCATCTCCCTGTCCCTAATACCTTAACTTCCCCTCCCTTCTCTCATTCACTTGACCTTATATCACATATCTGAATGTATTGCTCCTCTTCCTTTCTACCTCCTCTCCCTTCCCTCTCTCTGTTCCCTCATCTCCACTCCCAAGGAAACTGTTCTACATAGTAAATCGTTCTTTGTATCATGATTGTTAACCTGCTTCTAACGTTATTGTACCTATTGTTATAATGTAAAGCGCTTTGGATTAAAGCGCTATATAAACTAAATAAACAGAAACATAAACTTAGTAAGAGCTACAGCGATGTCACCATGCACACATACATTAGAACAAGACCTAAGTTTAAATAGAAGCGCGTTCAGTCAAAATGGTGCACAAACATTCTGCCTCGATAAGCCATACTGATGTAATGATGGTGCAGCATAAAGAGAGAAACTCTCACACAACCAATACGGAAAGGAAAATAATGAATTTGATTGGATCTAAAACAATATTTTGTAATACCCTGTTTCAAAATATTAGTAACACTTTTATAATAGATGCAATCAAGCATGTAGTACATCTTTTAGGAAACAAACCATTGCAAGAAAAACTACAAGAAATATATAAGCACAAATTGGAAACAAAATTGGGTAATGCATATATTTATAGAAACAAACTTCTCATTCAAAATAGCACCTGTATGCTAAGTGTCTTTAAAAGGGCCTCATTACAAGTCGGGTAGTGCGGGTTAAATGCAGTGGTATTACCATTTGCCGCTGCATTACCGCCCCGTCCAACTGTAGGTTTGGAGGAAAGTTGGAAGATTCACCTCCAGTTATGAGCTGGACGTAAATCCACCAGCTTTCTACCAAATATTGGCAGAATTACTGCAGCGGAATTACAGCCAAAGTAATTCTGATGAAAATGCCCCATTGAGTCGTAGGCATTAAAAGGAAATTGGGGATTTATACTGCCACAGCCACTTGCAATCCAGCAGTAATACCACTGGACCGAGTGGCAGTAACGATAATACAGTTTGGTGGTATCTGGGCAAATTTACTGGCCAGATACCACCAAAATCGCAATGAGTCCCAATAGGAAATAAGATTAAAAAAAGAGAGACTTTATTTTTTTTATAAACATGTCCTTTAATTGTCATTTCATATTTTCTCTTTTTTTGTATGTTAATTGAAGTAATTGTTTTGGATGAAATATATATGAATAAGTAAATCCCCCTAACGTGTTGTGACACTCATTTGCAAACAATTAGACTAGACTGATTGAATTATGAAAAAAGGAACATTTAAAATAACAAAAATGACAATAGTCATACCTAAGATGCAGACACATGCAAAATCCAGTAGTGGTGCCACCAGTGGCGCTTGGGACGCTGTAGCCATGATCCTCGTCCCACCCGCAGCAGGAAGCAGAAAGCACTGAGTGGCCAATAACACCAGGAACATGGGCACCGCCATGTTGGCGTCTTCATGTAGACCTTCCGGGCATGCGCACTCCATCACAATCTCCAGTTGGCGGACGACTGTGATGTCAGCCAACTTCAGCAGCTCTAGGGGAAGTGGATGTCACGTCTCAACTTTTCCATGATCGTCCATGACGCTGTGCCCTGTCCTTGCTTTCCATTCTGGTCTTCAGTCGGTCTTCCCCACCTCATTGCCCTCTCAGCGCCTGACTCACCTGATCATATCCTGTGTTGGTCCTCCCTCCATTCTTGCTAAATTGCCTTGTGTTCTATCTAGTCCAGCCATCTTCAGCCTGCCCATTGAATTCCTCCATCCTGTCAGCGGTCTTTACTATCTACGCTGATTAGCCCGGCAGGCGCTGGGCAAACATCTTTGTTGGTTTGCTTCCTGCTCACTCCTACATCACCCTGTACCACAACCTTGTCACAATTACAACCTGTGTTGCCCAACAGCTAACAGGTACGTGCCAACAGTGTGACGCACTCGTTGACACTAATATATATTATAAATTTAGCAGCACAGCAGAAGAAGCTGCAATATGAGACACTCAGCCAAAATCCTTCAACATTTGCATTAATATTTCTGCACAATGTATCTCCATTTTGCGAGTTGTACTCTTTTCAGAGGTTCTAATTCTTTGTTTGTACGTAGTTGCATAGCAATATTCTTTCTTCTGTCGGTCTATGCTTTAGAAGAACAAGTTACTTACCCAGGGTAACGTTCTTTCGACTGGATGTTCCTCCCACGTATTCCTTATATTTGATATTTCCTAATATCCAAGCAGCATGCTCGATATTAGGAAATATCAAAGATAAGGAGTACGTGGGAGGACACAATCCATTGGAACAACAAGTTACTTAACCCTGGTAATGTTCTTTCGACTGGATGTTCCTCCCACGTATTCCTCATCTTTGATATCTTCCTTTCCAGCTTTATATGCTTTGGCAAAAAAAAACTCTTGTCGACAGAGGGCGCTTTGCGTCCAGATGGTCGACTCGATGTCCCTCGAGGGCTTCCATCTCGGCTGACGTCATCGTGGAGTACATATACCACGTGCAGCGCCCGTTGGCTTCAGTTCTGTTTTTTTGCCACCATATGCAACATTAACGGCCTTTATAAGTGCTTCAAATTATCAGACTTTAAAAGAGAGCAAGGTACAAAGCGTGTAAATTCTACAGTGGGGTAGGTTGGGAAGGTGAAGAGGAATACGTGGGAGGAACATCCAGTCGAAAGAACGTTACTAGCGTTAAGTAACTTGTTCTTTGAATGGATTGTGTCCTCCCACGTATTCCTCATCTTTGATAGCCTCTCAAAGCAGTATTAAGTTGTTTTGGAGGAGGGAGTAAGAAGTTAGAGTTATTGTTTGTCCAAATATTCCTTCATTGTTAGAAGTGTCTAAACAGTAATGTTTTGTGAACGTGTGGAACGTGGGCCATGTAGCTGCCTCACAGGTGTTCTTTATTGGTACTCCCCTCTAAAGGGCACAGGAAGTTGCCATGCCCCTGGTGGAATGAGCCCTTAAACCCTTCGGAGGATCTTTCCGAGCTAACCTGTAGCACTCCGAAATAGTCAGTATAATCCACCTGGATAGAGTCTGTTTAGTGACTGGCATACCAAGCATGTGCCCTGTATAGCCAAAGAAAAGTTGATCATGTTGTCTCAACTTTGTCATCCTAGATATATAAAAGCTTAGGGCTGTCCTCGGATTGAGTCTATGGAATCTTTACTCTTTCTTGCCAGGATGAGGTGGAGAATAGAAAGCCGGAAGCACAATTTTCTGTGTCAAATGGAAGTCAGATACAATTTTGGGTAAAAATGATGGTTTTACCTTAAGAACAACTTTGTCCTTGTAAAAGGTGGTAAAAGGAGGTTTACAAGATGATGCTTGCAAGTCAGCCTGCGGGCTGATGTTATTGCCACTAAGAAAATGATTTTGTAAGTTAGCCATTTTAGGGGACATTAACACTAAGTTAAGGAACCAAGTTGGTACATGGAATGGTGTACGAGGAAACACATTTGTGAGTCCTTTAAGGAATTTAATTATTAAGGGAATTTTGAAATAGGATGCCTCTTCCGAGGAGCACTTGAATTTGGAAAGCGCAGCTAAATAGCCTTTGATTGTTCCAATCTGGAGCACCAGATTTGCCAAATGTAGTACAAAAGATAACACCATTGGTGTATCGCATTGAAAAGGGTCTACATCCTTTTCCCTAAACCAGCTGCAGAACTTGTTCCAAGGTAAGTTGCTTGCCTTCTGACCGAAAGCACGATCTCCATTACATAATCTGGGAGGTCCCAATCCTTGTACTTCAGCCTCTCAGAAACCATGCGTGAAGGCTGAGTTTCTTGACCTCTGGATGGAGAACCTAGCCCTCCTCTAGCGAGAGAAGGTCCTCTTTTATTGGAAGACGTATTGGAGGACAGATGGACATGTCCAAAAGGTCTGGGTACCATCTCATCCTGGCCCAATCTGGGGCAATTAGGATCATGGAGTTCCCAAACCTTCTAAACCTTCTGATGATGTGAGGAATGATGGGGACTGGAGCGGAAATTCCCAGTTCAATACAAACAGATTCCCTAGAGCTCTGCTTGGACGAAATTCCCTGGAGCAAACCAGTTTGCACTTCCGGTTGACACTGGTCACGAACAGATCCACTTGAAGGGTTCCCCAAAGGGTGAAAATCTCTTCATGGACTTCCTGAGCTGGTTCCCACTCGTGGGAGACTGTGCTCTGCCTGCTCAGAGCATCTGCCACTGTTTTATCCTCTCTGGCTAGATGAATTGCTGATAGTGAGATTCCTTCTTGAATTGCCCAGAACAAGAGCTGCATTGCTTCTCTGCATAGTGGTAGTGACCCTACGCCTCCTCTCTTGTTGAGGTAGTACATGGCCTCTGTTTTGTCCATCATTATCAGGACATTCTTTCCCCGTACAGAGGGTAGAAAGGCCTTCACCGCTAGTCTGATTGCTCTCAGCTCCAAAAGGTTGATATGTAGTTTGTACTCCGATAGAGACCAACGACCGCTGATTGAGAAATCGTTGGTATGGCCTCCCCACCCTGTGAGTGAGTGGTCCGTTATTACTGTTAACTCCGGCCATGATTACCAAAAAGGTTCTCCCTTCAGAATGTTGTCCTCGCAGGCCCACAACAGGAGATCCTGTGCGACCCTGCTTGGAACATGAAGGAGATCTGTCATTGTGCCTGAGAATTGAGACCATTGAGTCCTGAGAGGCTGGGAGACGCTGGGCACTCTGAAATTTGGAGACCATCTGCCGAATGTCTTGAGCCCTCACCTCTGGTGGCGCGGCTTTTCCCAGGGATGCATACAGGACTGCTCCAATAAACTGGAGTCTTCGAGATGGTATCATGTTGGACTTCTTGTAATTGAGGGAGAAGCCCAGTCTGTGGAGAGAGTGGCAGGTTATGCAGAGAAGTTCCAGGGTTTGTTCGGGTGAACGTGCCCTGATCAGCTAATCGTACAGGTAGAGATAGACGACGTGAATCCCCCTCTCCTGAGACTCGCTGCCACCACTGCCATCAGGTTAGTGAAAACCCTCGGATGGAGGTTAGCCCAAATGGCAGAACCGGAAACTCATAATGAGAATGGCTAACGGCAAACCTCATGTACTTCCTGTGCTTGTGATGGATTGGCACATGAAAGTAAGCATCCTGAAGAGCCAATGACACCATCATTTAGGGCCTGAAAGATCTGAGAAAGTAGGACCCTCTTGAACTTGTCCTTCCTCAGGAACTTGTTCAAGTATCTCAAGTCCAAGATGGGTCTCAGTCCTCCGTCCTTTTTGGGTATTAGGAAATAGGAAGAGTATCATCCTTTTTTCCTCTCCATTACAGGTACTGGTTCTATAGGACCTTTCTCTAGCAGGGTTAACATTTCCTGCAACAGGAATGGATCCAATACATTTAGCGAATGGTTACCCGGTGGATGATCCTGAGATCTCTGTATAAAGGGGAGGCAATAACCTTGGGTTACTGTTTCCAGTGCCCATGTATGTGAAGTAATAGGCAGGCATTCTTACAAATGTTGTGATAGTCTGTCTCCCAACGGGGTGTTGTGAGACAAGACCTCAGAGTGATATAGAGGCGGCTGAAGCAGTGGCTGACGGTTAAACAGCCTTCGCTTGGGTGGGTTTAGCACTTCTCCCTCGTCCACCACGAGGGAATCTTCTCTGGTCTCTTTGACTAGCCTATCCTCTCGCTCTTCCAACTGAGGAATAGTAGCGAAAAGACCTACCCCTCCAAGATGATCTGCTGTGGCTGCCTAACTGCGGCACTTAAAGATTTAGCGGTTGCTTTTGAGGTCTGCAGCTTTTCAAGTCTCTCATCAGCTTTATTTCCAAATAGATGGGAGCCGTCAAAGGGCATGTTGATGAGTCTGGATTGTACATCCGGTGCAAAACCTGACTTCCTCAACCACACAAATCTGCATATGACAGTGCTTGCAGCCATGGCCCTCCTCACACTGTCAGCAGTATCCAGATCTTATTGCAGAGACTCGCATATGGCTTCTTTGCCATCCCTTATCAGGTTCAAGAAGCCGTCTCTTTCCTCACCCTCAGGGATGTGATCAGCTGCCATCCCTACACAGTCCCACAGGGAGTGTGTAAACTTTGCCAGGGCACAAGTGGAACTAACAGACTTTAAAGCCATGCTGCTAGTCGAAAATACTTTCTTTGACAAAGAATCAATGCTTTTGTCATCCCTATCAGGCGGTATTGGTTGGATACGCCGTTTGCCTGGAGTCAGAAGTAGCAGCTTGAACTACAAGTCTTTCCGGGGTCGGATGACTTGAACACTAGCTAGGATCGCTACTTGATGGTCTATATTTTTTTGTTATATTTGTATTAATTGTGGGATTGGAATCTGGAGCTTCCCAGTTTGTAGCAACAATCTTCTGCAGTGCCACATGGAAGGGTGCCTCTGTGGCCCCTTGTCCAATATGTCTGTCAGGCCATCCTGTTCAAATACAGGAGCTTGTCTACTCCATTCCAGGAAATCTACTACCCTGGATATTAGTGATTCCAAAATCTAGTTCTGAGGAGGTGTCAACTCCACTGGCTGTTTGTAATGAATCATAAAGTTGTTTGACGCTAGTTTCTTCTGAAATAAAACATGCAGGTGTAGCAGAATCTTTCTGGACATTAATGGGATCCTATGGAGACCACCTGGAGGTGTCTCATCAGTAGATTCATATCCCTCATAAATAGAAGTCAGTGGGGCTCATTACGGGTCCGGCAGTAACCGTGAGGGTGCTACCGGCGGGTTGCTGCCGGACCAGTAAAAGATTACCTGCGCCTGACTTCACGGTGCCACCGTGCTATTCCAAGTCCGGCAGCCGGGAAGTCAGGCGCCGGCAATTTCGTTAATCCCCATTCCCATAGAGTCCCATATGACTCTAGTACGAGGGCGCGTGGGTTTTAGCCTTGGCGTCATGCTTGTCAGCGATCGTAGCATGGCCAATTTTCAGTGCTTCGAAGGTATCGGAACCGGATCATTGAAGATCTTATTTCATTTTCTCCTAAAGAGTTCCCACTCCTCTTTAGAAGAAGATTTGGTCAGGCAGACTACCCTTTCTGACGAAGAAGATGAGGAAGAAGACGCTGATCTTTGTCTTCTCTTTGATTTTTTAGAGGATGACAAAGAATGTCTGCTCCTCGAATGAGATTGTTTTTTCTATCGTCTTTTGTGAGGAGAGGAATCTCTCGACTCGTGGGATGATGTCAAGTTAGAAGGAGAGGAAGGGAGTTTGGGGACAATCCTACCCACTGCTAATTCAGCCTTGCTCTCTTTTAAGGCCTTACCAGTCATCGACTGACAGGATCGACAGTCGCTGGTTACGTGTTCGATGCCCAGGGACCAGAGGCAAACTTTATGCGGGTCAGTGATGGGCATCTTGGCGCTGCATCGCATACACTTCTTGAAGCCTGTCTTCGGACTACTCGGAGCAGAAGACAAGGCCATATCGTCAGATTTTCAAAGAAAACGGAAGCGCACTGTTAATCACAAAGCAATCACTATTGCAGAAAAACTGAAGGACTCTATGGGAATGGGGACACGGAAGCACCGGGACCGTTGTTAACCGTGCCGGTGCCAGTGCTTCTGTGACGGGTCTGTCTATTGTGGCCACTGTGTCCGTCAGGGTTAGACCTGTTAAGCATGGTGGCTACGGCAGACAGACCTGTAATATGCCAGTCCGGAAACAATGGTGCCGGTAAGCTTACCGGCACCCTTGTTTTCCGGACCGGCAGGGTCCAAATGAGGCCCAGTGAGTTCAAAAATCCTTTTTTCGGTAAAGGTTTAAATACCTTTTCTTGACTTTTTCCCAAAGGTTGAACAAACGACGTTGATGATTTCATCGATAGCAGCGATGGTTTACGTATCAACATCAAATGCATCGATGTTGTTGACGACATATTTTTTAATTTATACTTTGAAGGATTTTGCCCTCGCCTCGACAATTTCTTCGACGATTGCTCGTCTCGTCAAGTGCTTGAAAACTCTCAAGTAGTCTTAGGCTTACCCACGTACAAGGGCGCATGGGTTTTAGCCTTGGCATCATGCTTGTCAGCGACCGTAGCATGGCCAATCTTCTTGTGCTTTGAAGGTATCGGAACCTGATCATCGAGGATCTTATTTCATTTTCTCCTAAAGAGTTCCCACTCCTCTTTAGAAGAAGATTTGGCCAGGCAAACTACCCTTTCTGACGAAGAAGATGAGGAAGAAGACGGTGATCTGTGTCTTCTCTTTGAATTTTTAGAGGATGTGGAAGAATGTCTGCTCCTCGAATGAGATTGTTTTTTCGATAATCTTTTGTGAGGAGAGGAATCTCTCGACTCGTGGGATCATGTCAATTTAGAAGGAGAGGAAGGGGGTTTGGGGACAATCCTTCCCACTGCTAATTCAGCCTTGCTCTCTTTTAAGGCCTTACCAGTCATCGACTGACGGGATCGACAGTCGTTGGTTACGTGTTCGAGGCCCAGGGACCAGAGGCAAACTTTATGTGATGGACATCTTGGTGCTGCATCGCATACACTCCATGAAGCCCATCTTCGGAGTACTCGGAGCAGAAGATGAGGCCATGACAACAAGTTTTAAAAGAAAACTGAAGTGCGCCGTTAATCACAAAGCAATCAATATTGCTGAAAAACTGAACTGAAGCTAATGAGCCCTTCACGTGGTATATGTACTCGACGATGTCAGCCGAGATGGAAATCCTTGTGGAACATCAAGTGGACCGTCTCCACGCACACTGCCCTCTATCGACAAGAGAATTTCTTTCACCGAAGCAGCTAAAGCTGGAAATGAAGATATCAAAGATGAGGAATACGTGGGAGGACACAATCCATTCGAGGTGTTAACCATCTCCCAACTGTAGCTCCAGGAGTTATTTCCATTTCAGTGATGTTGTGTAGAATATGATAGCATTGTAATTCTGCAGGCTGTTACGAATCTGGACTACTCGTCCCTTTCCCCGGCGGGGAACCACCCCCTTTGAGGCTAGGCAGGTGAGCCCGCTAAGCAAGACACTCCCTGAGGGTCTAAGAAAGTGGGACCTCACTGGGAGTGACTCCCTTCTTGGGGACAATGACTCCCATTCCTGTATGGAAATCTCTGTCCAGAATATATTGTCTGCCTACATGGGAACTGTAAAGATGGTTGTTTCTTCTGTTTTGGATTCTCCAAATGGTGACATTTCTTCAATCTCTTAGGCTTAAGGTAATGCTGAATCTCGCCTGTAAACCACAGTCAAAGGGGAACGCACACCCCTTTTGTTTGTAATGACATACATAAAATGATGAGGAACTTGGAATGGAGGAGAAAGAATCCAATGCGGAGAGGAGCCTCTGATGGGAGGATGTCCTGGAGGGGTGGAGCCATGCTAGACCGCATATCCGGCGGTAGTTTGGAGAGTGAGCTGATTGCTAGCAAGACGCTGCTAGGCTGGTATCCGGAGCAGCGACGAAGACTAAGTCGAGACGGAGACGATTGGTATCCGGAGCAGCGACGAAGACTAAGTCGAGACGGAGACGATAAAGAGACCGTCTCATCTGGAGGTGTGACTGCACAGAAGCCGTGGTGGTCATGAGGCTCATTAACCGATGCCAAGACCAGCGTGCAATGGAGGGATTTGATTCCTGATCTCCGCATGAGACGAACAAGTTACTTCTTACCTGGTAACGTTCTTTCGATGGGATGTTCCTCCGACGTATTCCTTATCTTAGATAATTCGTCTCCAGCTTGCTGGCCTCGGAAATTTTTTCTCAGTAGAGGGCGCTGCGCATCGACGTCCGCCGAGTTGGTGTCCCTCGACAGCCACCGTATCGGCGCTGACGTCACCATGCCCATAAATAGCCACGCGCGGCGTCCATTGCTCAGTTCCGTTTTGTAGCATAAGATAAGTCTTGCATGAATTGGCTATTGACCTTGAAGGAGCGTGAGCTGCAACCACAAGGGAAGTATTACCGCGGGGATGGATGGGAGGGGCGATAACGAATACGTCGGAGGAACATCCCATCGAAAGAACATTACCAGGTAAGAAGTAACTTGTTCTTCGAAGGGATTGTGTCCTCCGACGTATTCCTTATCTTAGTTCGACTTCCATAGCAGTGGCATGTAATTGGAGATGGGAGTAATAATGTCATGTATCCCTTTTAGGAATGAACCGAATGTAATACGGCTTTGCCAAATCTGGTCTCTTGACTAGCAGAGGAATCCAGGTTGTAAAATCTTGTGAATGTATGTGCGGACGACCATGTGGCAGCCGCACATTTGTCTCGGACCGGTACCCCTCTTTGGAGGGCCGAAGAGGCTGCGATACCCCTGGTTGAATGAGCCTTAAGATTCTGGGGGGGCTCTTTCCCTGCCAGTTTGTAACATTCCAAAATGGCCAAAATAATCCACCTGGAAATGGTCTGTTTTGTTATGGATAGTCCCAACTTGTGACATGAGTAGCCTACAAACAGTTGGTCTGCTTGCCTAATCCTAGCCAGTCTGCTGATGTAAAAGCTTAGAGCTCGCCTTGGGTCCAGCCTATGTAGCCTTTCTTCCTCTTTCCCCGGATGGGGAGGAGGGTAGAACGAAGGTAAGGTAATTTTCTGAGTGATGTGAAATTCAGAAACCACCTTTGGGAGGAAATTAGGCTTCACCTGTAGGACAACTTTGTCCTTATGGAAAATTGTATGGGGGGGTTTACAAGATAGAGCTTGTAATTCGCTCACCCTCCTAGCAGATGTTAGTGCTACTAATAGGACAGTTTTAAGAGTGAGAAATCTCAGCGAACAAGAGTGAAGTGGTTCGAAGGGAGTACCCATTAGGAAATTTAAGACTAAATTTAAGTCCCATAAGGGAACTTGGAATGGTCTTGGAGGATAAACATTAGTTCATCCCTTGAGAAATTGTATTACTAAGGGTAGTTTGAAATACGATGGTTCCTCCGCAGTGCGCTTGAAGATTGATAGCGCCGCAAGATAGCCTTTTACAGTGCCAACTTGAAGGCCTGAGTTTACCAAGTAGAGTAGAAACGATAACACTGTTGGTGTACCACATGAAAAAGGGTCGATATTGTCCTCTCTACACCAGCTGCAAAATTTGTTCCAGCGGCAGCGGTATAAAGACTTTGTTGCTGGCCTTCTGGCCGAAAGCAACACCTCCATGAGGTCATCAGGAAGGTCCCAATCCTTGTACCTCAACCTTTCAGAAGCCAAGCGTGAAGGTTAAGGGTTCCGATGTCTGGATGGAGAACCTGACCTCCCTTCTGCGAGAGAAGATTCTCTTTGAGTGGAAGATGGATTGGAGGGCAGATGGACATATCCAGAAGGTCCGGGTACCATGTTCTCCTTGCCCAGTCCGGGGCAATTAGGATCATGGTTTTCCGGAATCTTCTCAACCTCCTGATGATTTGAGGAATAACAGGCACTGGTGGAAACGCGTACAGGAGTGGAAACTCCCAGTCCACTACAAACGCGTCCCCTAGAGCTCCTCTCGGGGGAAATTCCCTTGAACAGAACAGATCGCACTTCCTGTTGGTGCTGGTGGCAAACAGATCCACCTGAGGGGTTCCCCAAAGGGCGAAGATCCCTTGAAGGACTTCCTGAGTTAGCTCCCACTCGTGGGAGACTGTGCTCTGCCTGCTCAGAGCGTCCGCTGTCAAGTTCTTCTCTCCAGCTAGGTGGACTGCCGATAGAGAGATTCCTTCCTGAATTGCCCAAAGCCAGAGCTGCATTGCCTCTCTGCACAGTGGCAGTGACCCTATGCCTCCTCTTTTGTTGAGGTAGTGCATGGCCACCGTGTTATCTGTCATTATCAGGACATTTCTCCCCTGTACTGATGGCAGGAAAGCTTTCAGCGCTAGTCTTATCGCTCTCAGCTCTAATAGGTTGATGTGTAGCCTGGACTTCGATGGAGACCAACGACCGCTGATGGTCAAGTCGTTGGCATGGGCTCCCCACCCCGTGAGTGAGGTGTCTGTGACTACTGTTATCTCCACCATGGTTGCCAAAACAGTTCTCCTTTCAAGATGTTCTCTGGATAGGCCCACCATTGAAGGTCGTGGGCTACCTTGTCCGGAATCCGGAGGAGATCTGTCATTCTTCCTGAGTATTGTGACCACTGGGTTCTTAGTGCCCACTGGAGAGATCTCATTCTCAGGCGAGCCTCTGGCGCAAGGAAGATGCAGGATGCCATGAGGCCTAGCAATCTCAAAAAGTCAAAGGCTGGGAGATGTTGGGCATTTTGAAACTTGGGCATTTTTAAACTTGTGACCATCTGCAGAATATCTTGAGCCCTCACCTCTGGTGGCGAGGCTTTTCCCAGGGAAGTGTCCAGGACCGCTCCGATGAACTGGAGTCTCTGTGATGGTATCATCTGTGACTTCTTTAAATTGAGGGAGAAGCCCAGTTTGTGAAGGAAGTGGCAGACATAATCCAGCTGGATCTGAGCTTGTTCCAAAGATACAGCTCTCATCAGCCAATCATCCAGGTAGGGGTAGACGTGGATGCCTTCCCTCCTTAGACTTGCAGCCACTACCGACATTAGCTTGGTGAAGACCCCTCGGGGCAGAGGTCAGCCCAAATGGCAGAACTCGAAATTGATAATGAGAGCCGCCAATTGCAAACCTGAGGTATCTCCTGTGTTTGCGATGGATTGGCACATGGAAATAAGCATCCTGGAGGTCCAGAGATACCAGCCAGTCCTGGATCTGCAGGGCCTGAAGGATCTGAGAGAGAGTTACCATCTTGAACTTGTCCTTCCTGAGGAACTTGTTCAATTCCCGTAAGTCCAAGATGGGTCTCAGTCCTCCGTCCTTCTTCGGTATGAGAAAGTAGGGGGAGTACCAGCCCTTGTTCCTCTCCGCTACAAGTACCGGTTCTATGGCACCTTTCTCTCGCAGGTCTACAATTTCCTGCAAGAGGAGAGGATCTGGAACCTTTAGAGAGCTGTGCCCCGGTGGATGACTCTGAGGGATGCGTAGAAAGGGTAGGCAGTAACCTTGGGCAACTGTCTCCAATGCCCAAGCATCTGATGTAATAGCCTGCCATTCCGTCAGATGGTGAGTTAACCTGCCCTCTACAGGTGTTTTGTGTGGAAAGACCTCAGAGTGGTTTGGGGCGGCTGATGCAGATGCCGAGGGTAAAGAGGCACCCGCTGCTGCTATGGCCTTAGTACTTTTGACCCGTCCACCTCGGGTGGATCTCCTTTGGCCTCTTTGAGCTGGCTGTCCTCTGCCTTTCCCGAATGCGGAATAATAGCGAAAGGACTTTCCTCTCCCAGAGGTTCCTGAGGGGCGAAAAGGAGTTTGGCGGATTGCAGCTCCTAAAGATTTTGCTGCTGCTTTAGAGGTTTGCAACTTTTCCAGACTGTCATCAGCCGTTTTACCGAATAAAGAAGAGCCGTCAAAGGGCATATTCAAAAGTCTGGCCTGTACATCTGGAGCAAAGCCAGACTTTCGTAACCACGCATGCCTGCGGATTGTAGTACTTGCCGCCATGGCCCTGCTGATACTGTCAGCGGAATCGATGCCAGTTTGAAGAGATTCGCACATGGCATCTTTGCCATCTTTAATGATGTTATGGAAGGCTTAGCTTTCATCTCCTTCCGGTATGCAGTCAGCCGCTGATGAAGCACACTCCCACAGTGTGTGACTGAACCTTGCGAGCGTACAAGTGGCGTTGATGGACTTCAACTCCATACTACAAGCAGAAAAGACTTTTTTGCCATAGAATCGAACCTTTTGTCATCTCTGTCCTGTGGGACAGTAGGATAAGCGGATCTGCTACTTGATGAAGTTGCCGCTTGAACCACCAGGCTCTCTGGAGTCGGGTGTTTTGATAAATATTCAGGGTCAGCCACAGCTACCCTATACTTGGCTGACAATTTTTGATTGACTGCAGGGATAACTTCGGGAGTTTCCCAATTTGATGAAATCTTCCTTTGTAAAGCTGTATGGAAAGGGACCACAGGAGCCTCCTGTGGACCTTTATCTAGTATGTCTGTAAGGTCATCCTGTTGAAAAACAGGTGAAGGCGCAGACCAACCCATGAATTCAATAATTCTTGCCATCAGGGTTCTATAGGGGGTTTCGGCATGTTCCCCTGGGTCTGGTTTGACAAATTCCACTTCTGGGGAAGTGTCCAACCCACTTGCCTCATGTAATGATTCCTGTAGGTCTTTCAACCTTCTTTCTTCAGAGGTAAAATCCTCTGAAACAGGTGGTGTGGTCCTCTGCAGCCCGAAGGGTCTTTCTTGATCATAATCCTCCCCTTCTTCATAGATTGAAGATAATCTGGGGTACTCTGACCTTGGAAATGGTGTAAAACCCATTTCTAAAGCAGAAGGAGCCAAACTTGTCATTATTGGCCGAGAAAATCTCGATGTCGTCGACGGCGATGTAAAAGGCTTCGAAGCCCCCGAGAAGGGCGTCGAGAAAACTGGAAGAGGCCTCGAGGAACTCGAGAGGATAGGGATCCTGCTCGAGGATGTCGATGACGTTCTCAGCGTCGTGCTGGAGGCTCTGGGTATAACCATTGGCTGTGAGGTAGCCGTGGTTTTTTCTTTTATCGGCGTCGATGTTGGCGTCGACGATGGCGTGGATTCGATCGACCGATGCGTCGAAGAACCCTTCGATAACGGCGTCGATGGCGCTGATCCATGAGTCGCAGGGACTTTCGACAACGGCGTCGAAGATGATGCCTTCCTACCCGATGGCCCGTGGAGCTCTCGGGTGGACTCTTTCGCCGGGTGCAACGACTCGAGGCGTTTAAATTTTCTGGGTTTTTCACCCAAGGTATCACCCTCAGCAGTCTTCGAGGGTATCGAGGCCGCTTTCTCAAAGACGCTTAGCATCTTTTTCCTGAATTCCTCCCACTCAGCCTGAGAGCTGTGTTTTGTGGGACAGGAGACCCTTTCTGGGGAAACAGAAGATGACGAGGAAGGGGATCTTCGACGTCTCTTTTTTCAGTGTCTAGATCTCGACGAGTGGTGGGAGCTACTTCGAGACCTAGAATGGGAATGCTTTCGACGGCGAGGAGACGAATGCCTCGAATCGGCCGAAGAAACTTTCAAGGAGGTTTTGACTGACTTACCTCTCTCGAACTTCACCTTGCGCTCCTTCAAGGCTTTCGCCGTCATGGACATGCAGTCCTCACACTCCGAACAATGGTGCTCAGCTCCCAAGCACCACAAACAGATCCTGTGAGGATCCGTTAGCGACATTTTCTTTCCGCAGTCTCGACATTTTTTGAAGCCGGACCGCGGAGTCGTCGGTTCGGATGAGGAAGCCATCGAGTGTGAGTTGGTTTTATCGAGGAAATATAAGAGGTTTATCTGACTGAACAGAGCAACGATATTCCGAGGCCCCACGAAGCGTGGAAAAATGGAACTGAGCAACGGACGCCGCGCGTGGCTATTTATGGGCATGGTGACGTCGGCGCCGATACGGTGGCTGTCGAGGGACAATAACTCGGCGGACGTTGACGCACAGCGCTCTCTACAGAGAAAACATTTCCGAGGCCAGCAAGCAGGAGACAAATTATCTAAGATAAGGAATACGTCGGAGGACACAATCCCTTCGAAGTTCTGTTATGTTAATTATTTTTGTAGAGCGCGCGTTCGCCGAAGCATCTTGGCGCTATGAAGAAAACCGGAGGGAAGAGAAAGCGAACCAGATATCATAGGATGGATTTAGAACAAGTAGGTTTTTAGCAGCCGACAAAGATCAACAGATTATTGGTAGTCCTCAGCTGCATTGGCAGAGAGTTCCACAATTTGGCGGCCTCTACTGAAAAGGAGCGGCCCCCCAACCATTCAAATCGATAACGGGGAACAATCAGAAGGCAGGAGCTCTTTGACTGCAGATCTCGAGTGGGTACATAAAGTTGGAATTTGTCTTGGAGATACCCAGCACCTGAGCCATGCAGAGCCCGGTGAACAGTCACCAGTGATTTAAAGCGGACTCGCTGAAGAACCGGAAGCTAGTGTAATGACCGGAGAACCTGGTATACATGGGCACCATAAGGGGTGCAGGTGCATATGCGTGCAGCATAATTTTGTAGAAGCTGTAGGCGGAGGAAAAGATAAAGAGGCTGAGCCAGAAACAAGGAGTTACAATAATCCAACTGGCTTAAAACTAAGGAAGCCGTAACTAGCGGTCTCAGTTGGGCAGGAAGGAAAGGGAGAACTTTCCGAAGTACCCAGAGTTGAAAAAAGCCAGCCTTGCAAATGGCTCCCACTTGACTTTCCCTAGACAGTGAGGCCGAGAAGATAACTCCCAGGTTCTTGACCTCCAACACTAGGGGCCAGGTAGGTGGGGCAATGATGTCGGTCGCTCGAGGGCCATGCTGGGGGTACACCACCAGGACTTCGGTCTTGTCGCCGTTCAATTTCAGCCAATTACTGCCCATACACCCATTCACGGCCAACAGGCAACTCCTAAACTGAGACGCAGGGCCCGGCTCAGTGGTATCCAGCAGGATAATAATTTGCGTATCATCAGTGTAGGAGTAACACCTAAAGCCAAACGAGTGTATGAGCAAAATAAGAGGCTGAATGTAGATGTTGAACAAAGAAGGGGATAAGGCCGAGCCCTGGGGGACCCCACACAGCACAAGCATGGTGGCAGAAAGAAAAGAAGCAAACTACAAAGTCTGGCCGCAGTCGGCCAGGAAGGAGGCAAACCATGCCAGCACCTGGCCCAATAGGCCAGCTGTTACTAACTGATCCAGCAGTACAAGGTGATCCACTGTATCAAATGCTGTGCATTAGCTGCCTAGCTGCGCAGAGCAAAGGAAGCAAACACTACCAAAGAGGTAACACTGCTGAGAGAGGATGAACAGCTATATCCGAGGCTGGTTAAGCCAAAAGGGTACAAGGAACAAACCAGACTGACTACCCCTCTCTCTACGGCCTGTCGATGACACAGGTGAAAGTGCAATAGAACTGCTTTATATTTCTACAGTCCCACAAACCTTTAGTGAGCCAATTATTTGACTGAGTCCGATGAATACAAAATTGTAAATCACTTTAATAGTTACACAAAACCATAACATAAAAACATTCATAGGATTGTTCATTCATCAATCACACCTTTCATTCCAATTCATATATTCTATGGACTAGGGGTTTGACAGATTACAATTTTTTGAGCATATTGGCTGTTTACAGTATGCATGACAACGGAAAACACATTGGAATTTCCTCTAGGTCGACATATGTTTCGGCCCTTCTTTCAGGTACCATCGTAGTCTGCGATGGTCAATATGGTAGGTATTGGGCCATCTTCAGGACAGTCGTGTTATATTGAACTTTAGTTTCATTCCCCTTTTTCTCATACAAAACGACGAATCTAAAAACATAAATTACATATACATTACATTGTGCACCGGTCTCTACCCACTTATATTTATTCAAGGTAATGGCCAAATTCATAAACCAAGACAAAACACCCACCTATGGTCGACTTGTATTATTGCAGACCTTGGAGCTGTGAATACCGGATATCTTCCGTATTTCCCAGTATCTGGAACCCTGTTTACAGGGAACACACAGATCATAATTAATACACTATACCTTCTTACTTTATACGGCTAGCATGGAGGACAATGATCCCCTAATATTGAAGTGACTTACGAATGTGAATACAGAGTGGTTGACTCTTCAGAAAACTTTATTTTCTCTTCTTTCGATATCTCGTGATCCACTGTTGTTAGTTTGATCTGGTGTCATCAACGACATCCGGTAACATGCCTGTAAGTGAGGCACAATCAATTACTTCCACACTGAGCGTGCTGGCATCAATGTGCTAATGTTTTAAACTGCTATTTACTTAGTTGCCGTGTCCGCTAATACCTAGTGTGAAGTTCATTGTTTTTTACTCAAATAGAGGCATACATACTCTACAAGGGACTACGTTCGCTGTTATTTTACTTAAACAGAGGGTTAAAACACGGAAAATATGGGTAGTTCAATTCCCATTTTACGTGCACCTTAGCCATTCATAAATTGGCCGGTTTTTTGATTTGGGTATCTTCCTTTTCATATAGTTTGGAGATCCTATCCTCAATCCTATTTACCCGCTGACATAATTTAAAAAAAAAAAAAAAACCGGTAAATGGTCTTTAGGAGCATCTATAGCCATAGGTTTGCAATGTTAACTCCTCGTTAGGTTGCCAAGGTAACCACCTCTTTGCTGCAGTCTCAAGGTGGAGCGGGCGTACGTGCTTTATTTCAATAAAGGGAAAGTTCAGTTTCAATAAGAGTGATTCCCACGTTCCCACACACTCAGAATTATCTGCTTACCTGTGCTTTCGTCGGCGGTGCGGAGCTGTAACGCGGCGGCGTCCTCTTGGCCGATCGCGCGGTTACAATGTGAGCACAAAGCCCTGATCTTTTTAAAGGTCACCTGAAGTTAGAAACGTGCTGCTCTCGAGGACGTGATCGCAATAGCTAATCACTTGGGTAGTGCGCTGTCAACCCGTACAGAAGAGTTTGCCGGATACAATCACTGACAAAAACATGATGCATGACTACTGGCCTATCGACTGGTCTATTATCACATAAACAACAACGTGTCTACTGATTGTTGTCTGTTGTGAGCTTCTCAAGTTTATTTTCGGGAGTCGTTTCGGCGCTCTCAGTGTTAATTACAGGTGCGTCACAATAAAAAATTAAAAAATTAAGGATGCACTCACCAAAAAATTGGTTCTAACAACCTACAAGATTTTTAATTTTTGATTTATATAGGTCGCCTTGCACCAAGGATGTGCAGGGACTCAAGTGTTAATATGTAGGGGCTGCAGCGGTAATGCAGGGTCAGCGGAAGGATGACTTCATGGAGTACCGTTTTATTTTCAGGGTCTGATAAACTTATCATTCTTCCTGAATCTAAAAAGGATGACTAGCGCAGTCGACCGCCCTGCCCATATAGTGAACCCGATTGTGAGTTGTAATATATTGCATAGACTGACTTAATGTAGTACAGTATTTATTAACCTATTGTGCTTAGCAAGAATTAATAGACTTGTCAACCCTCCTAGATGTTAAGGGCCACATTGCATAGATCGTATCAACCAACTTGGATGGTGACTGATGGTGCTCAAAGAGCTAGCTTAGTGGATTTTAGTGGGATATTACGGGTGTCTTACAAAAAAGCACTCCACTCCACAGCTATATTAAGCCCATTTTTGACTGTTTGCAAAGTGTAGATCCATTTCTGTTCACATCTAGTAAGGATTTGATCCCTATTCCCATTTCTGGGAGATAGTTTAATTACTTGAATTACACACCATAGTAGGTCTGTACATTTGTGTTGTTTTTTGATGAAATGGGCTACTAATGGTTTGTTTTCTACCTGATTCCTGATGCACGATTTGTGCTCATTAATACGTTGGCGTATAGGCCGTTTAGTTTTCCCAATATAGACCATATCACAGGGGCATTTGATGGCGTATACCACCCATGGTGTAAGACAATTGGTGAAGTCTTTAAGTTCGATTACCTTATTACAGAGGGTGATCTTTTTCATGGTAGCTGTTTGTGCACAGACTGAACAGTGTCCACACCGATGGTGTCCTCCTACCGGGGGTAAGCCCCATAATGACGTTTGTGTAGGCTTTATAGGTTTTTGATGTTGATACGTGTGTACTAAACTGTCTTTAATGTTTTGTTGTCTTTTAAACGCAAATCGTGGAACCGGGGGTTTAAAATCTTCCGTATAAATCATTCTCCAATGTTTGCGTATAATCTTTCTAAAATTATTGCTAACTGGACTGTATGTACTGACGCACGTGATCTTGTCTTCTTGATGACGGTGCGTGGTTTCTAAAATACTTGTTCGATTCACATGCAGCGCTCTTTTGTATGCTCTGTGTATTGTTGTTTTAGGGTACCCTCTTTCTTTTAGTTTAACCTTCAGGTTTTTACCATGAATTTTGTACATTTCCACGTTCGTGCAATTTCTGCGGATACGGAGAAACTGTCCGTATGGTAAGCCTTCTTTAAGACTGAGTGGATGAAAGCTTTTGTAATCTAACAAGGTATTTCTATCTGTGGGTTTTCTATATAGAACCGTCTCTATATTGCCACTTGCTGTTTTTTGTATCTCTAAATCCAAGAACGGTATTTTATACAAATTAATGTGTATCGTGAATTGGATATGTGGATTCTGAAGATTCAACCACTTGTGAAAGTTGGCGAGCTGATCTGATGTGCCCGTCCAAATGAGACAGATGTCATCTATATATCGTAACCAATCTTTTATATAGATCAAAAAAGGATTGGTAGGACTATATATGAATTGTTGTTCTAGGTCGTCCATATATAGGTTCGCTAAATCAGGGGCGAATGTGGCTCCCATGCTGGTCCCTTTGAGCTGATTATAATAACGCTCTTTATACAAGAAAAAATTTTCTGTTAGGGCTAGCCTTATGCATTCTAAAATGAATGCTGTGGGGACCCGATTGAGTGTCTCGGTACGTCTGTCTAGGTATTTGGCCATCACCTTGAGGCAATCATCTTGTGGAATGCTCGTATACAAGCTCACTATGTCTAGAGTTACTAGAATGTCTGATGTATCTAATTGAATATTTTCTAGTTTTTTTAACATACTGGTCGTATCTTTCACATAAGAATGCATTTTTGGTACAAATGGTCTTAGAAACCAGTCAGAATATATTGATAAAGGTTCAAGGATAGAATTAATGGCAGCCACAATGGGTCTACCGGGGGGTCGTTTGTCATCCTTGTGTATTTTTGGAAGGATATAAAAAGCCGGAGTAGTTGGGTGCTGATTGATGAGGAAATCTTTTTCTTCTGTATCAATCCAGTTTTCTTCCATTGCATATTTCATGAGACTGTTAATTTCCTCCTTTAAATGAGGAGTGGGATCGCTTGGGAGTTGTCTATATGCAGATGTATCGTTTAGATGTTTCATTATCTCGGTTTCATAGAGGTCCTTAGTCCACAAGACTATCCCCCCGCCCTTGTCTGCTGGTTTGATTATTAAGTCATTGTTAGTTTGTAAAGATTTGAGGGCATCTCTTTCGGCTTTTGATAGATTGTTCTTTGAAGTATTATTGTTTTTTAGCGCTTTTTGAATTTCCCAAGAGATTTTCTGTTCAAATGCTACTATTGCTGGGCTTACCATCGCATTAGTAGGTACACATTTCGAAGGGGGTCTGAGACCTGTGATGGTGGCCTCTTTTGTAGACGAAGTTGAATTTCTGAAAAAATATTTTAGACGTATCAGTCTGTAGAACTTCTGCAGTTCCACTTCAGTTTCGAAGGGTTTAGCTTGTGCTGTTGGAACAAAAGACAGTCCTTTCGATAGAACACTTATTTCAGTGGGCGAGAGGACATAAGGAGATAGGTTGTAAATTGGAACTACCATGTTTGGGCAGGGCCCTGCCAATTCCTCGTGGGCATTCGTGGGGGGCCTTGCTGTTTGTTTCGGCCGCGTTGTCCCTTCCAAAAGGGTTACAGGAGCCCAGAAAACACACACACTGGATACGTGCAGACACCCAACCGAGGCTCCACTAGAGTTAGCCTCAAAGAGGGCCAAAGGGGTTTGGGAAGCCCCGGAAAACCAAGAAACAGTTATATCCAGGCTGGGAAAGCCAAAAGGGTTTCAGGGGCCTGGAAAACCTGCACACTCTATACGGGCAAACGCCCAACTGCAGCCCCCCATAAAGTAAGACTACCAGAGTGTCAAAGGTCTTAGAGAAGCCCTAGGAATATAAACCATATTGAACAAGACTGGGAACCGAGAGAACCTGGAGGGATATCAGGATATCATGTTCAAAGCCAAAACACAAACATTTTCAAACACTAAGTCAGAAATGGTGGCATTATATTAAAGAAACCCTCTTCCCCTATAAAGAAGGGAATGTGGTGGATGCATGTAAAGAATTAAGACTGAGTACTCAGAACCTGCAGAAAGGCTGGAAGACAGCATTGTGAAAAATGTACACACTTTTTTTTTGTGTTTAGTTTATTACAAACTTTTACAAAGCAGATAAAATACATTTCATATTTTATCCGTGTTATTTCAATTAAAACACGTGTGTTTATTTAATCATTCAGCGAGAATGAACTTTGACCATGTTTTGGGGCAGGCAAATTAGATAAGTCCTTCACAGCTTTTTGTTAGATAGATTTGTTGTAAGAAGAATTCGAATCTTTACAGTTCCTTTTCAAATGTTTTAAACATTTCATCTAGAAATTTGGTTAGGGCAAAGATTAGTCTTGGGTTGTGACCCCAACATAAGAGTTGCCACCATTCTTCTCCATTTGGGAGTGGTCTCTCCAATATGAAGTCTCCTAGATAGCGTGTTCTTGTGTCTCTCAGTTGGGGACAGAATAAAGTCAGATGGTGCAAGGTTTCTACTGCACTGCGGCATAGTCTGAAATGTTCATCTTCAAAAATATTTGATCTTCAAATCTTTAGTATTTCCTTTATGTGGAATAGATTCCTTCAAAAGTTCATGAATAGGTTGCAATGGTATGGGCTAGGACATTTTTCCAAGTACTTGGCCAGTGCATTCAGTGATTTCACTTCTTTGAATAAGTGCTCATAAATCCTGTACTTCTGTTTCCACTCAATGGTCCTGGTCCAGTCTCGATTCTTTACTGCATCAGGATTTGACTTTAAAACAAGCGTTGAGGAGCCCAGATCTTCTAGAATTTCATTGCATTGGTGAATCCACTTCTTTAGGATCCATTCACCACTATCTTTGTTCCCTGTTCACAATATAACCTACTGTGGGGGGAGAGGCTGAGTCTGTGATGAGTTTTATATACAAAGATAGGGATCTCCATGTCGCTATTGCATTCATTGATAACAATGCTAATTCGTATCTGATGATGTCATTTGGAACAGTTCTGGCTAGATGTAGGATTTTTCTCCAGAACTGTCATGATCTCTGCTTCCAAAAGATCAGGACTTGCCCGACTCCCTTGGAAGCAGACCCATAACCCCAGTTCCGAGTGCCAGCCAGTCCCAATTGGGACCTTTTGGACCCTGTCCTGGCGCCAGTGGCACCAGGCTCATAAAGATGCCCAGTCCCAGCGCTGGAAGCGCCGGGCTCATAATGCTTGGGTGGACTTACCTGCAGCAGACCATGCTGCTTACTTACCTGCCAGTTGAACCCCTGATCCTCTTCTGTTTGGGACTACTTTTCCTGTTGGGTGGGGCAGGAGCCACTCCCTAGGTTCAGAACACTGGAACTCTTCTGGAAAGCAGGAACTCTTTTCTTACCTAGGCGTGGCTGTGGAAGGAGACACCTAAGCACTACAGGAGGCTATTTAAACCACACCCGATGGATGAATCTTGCTTTGCGTTATTCTGCATTCTCTGCAGCAGAACGCTCATCGTGTCTTCTGCTTCTGATCCTGGGCCTAAGGGAACAAAGGCTTACCATCCTGGAATCCAGTCTTCAGCAGCACCTGTAAAGACAAAGAAAGAACAGGTTAGCACTACGGTCTTCAGTGGCAGCGCATCTCTTACCTGGTCCATCGGCTGTCACCAACGCCTCGCGCTGCATTCCGGCATCTGAAAGACAAAGGCTTACCTACTCTTCGCATGCTCCGGAGGTCTTCGCACTGCATTCCGGCATCTGAAAGACAAAAGCTTACCAGCTCTTCGCACGCTCCGGAGGCCTTCGGCGCTGCATCCCGCATCTGAAAGACAAAAGAAGGTGCGTTTAAAGACATTGGGCAACTTTATTACTCACGTGCCATTACTCCTTCCCACGCCGAATCCAGTGGGTATTCCAGCACCCTTCAGCTTCTCTAAAGCTCCGAACTTGTACCTGCAAGATAAAAGGGACAGTTAGTGCGCATCGTGAAGCAGGCTACAAGCGCTTACTTACGTGCTTCCAGGCGCTTCTATTCCTCACGCGGGTTCGATCCTCAACTCTCATCAGCCCGCCATCCGCCATCGCCGGAACCCTGCAAAACAAGGGATATCATTACAAAAGACTTTTAAGACATTTGAAGTGCCCAGAACTTACCGTTCGTGCAGTTAACGACGGACAGCAGTCCTCTGAGGTCAAGAGGCCTGCACCCTTATCCAGTGAAGAAACTGGTTACGGCACCCTGCCCCGAGGCAGATGGAGAGCTCGGCGTTCACTTACCTAAGGTGAGGGCGTTAACCTTTGGGGTTCTACAGGAGAAGAGAAAGGGAAGAGGAGAGAGGCACCCAATAACCCCAGTTCATTAATCCCATATTTTCTATCTGCAGACATCTTACTCTTCGAGTCAGACATACAGTGCACAGAAGTCCAGCCCAAAGAGCCAACCGTGTGTTACACATCACGTTTGAAGATACGGCATTCACCCAGTCAAGACCGGCGCCTCTGCGGGAATCAGGTGAGCGTTACAAGAACACACTTTCAAGAGTTATCCAGAGCTCCCAGGAGAGGCACAATGCACATTTGAACCCGTTAAGCAGGATGGGGACTACTTTCTGTTTGTAGAAGGTTGTGATTGGGGCCAAAGAAAACGTACCAAATTATTTGTGTAATGCGGTGTCCTGGGCAATTAAGCTCTTTATCTTAGACTTCAGGGCGGCAACCCAAGGAGCATCATTCACGCTTGAGATGATACACATGCCCAGTATCTTGTTGTTTCTACAGAGCTCAACGGCTCCTTCCCCAGCCACCACTTTTTCTTTCTCTTTCGATTTTGCAGTATTAAGATTTAAAATGTTGTTACGTTTATTGTGGGTCCATTGCAATCCACATATGCATGAAGTGTGTTTAGATTTCTTTGCAAGCCGATGGGTGTTTGATCCAAGATGACTAGATCATCGGCATATAGCATCCAGCTCAACAGTTTGCCATTCATTTTGGGTGGAAATGAATCTTGAGTCTCCATCACATCTCTTAGGTCTGAAATGAATAGGTTAAACAACAATGATGCTAGCGGGCACCCCTGTTTTACACCTCTTTGTGTATTGTTTTTGACAAAAGACCAGCTTGATTTAAACAGATCTTGATTGCAGTTTCGATGTGAAGGGCCTTGATAGCCAAAAGAAAACTTACCAGGCATTTCCAGCTTACCAGTTATGTCCATAGTAATCCTCAGTCTACGCTATCAAAGTCCTGTCCCAAATATATATATGACAACTATATTTTAGTCCCATCCTTGCCTGTTTTAACTTTTAGGAAATTGAGCAACTATAGGTTGAGGTTGCAGCCAACTTCCTTCACGAAGCCTGTTTGTCGACAGTCAAAGTGCAGTTTTCCAGGATCTTTGTACTTCCTTTTTTTTAAATATCTCAGTGAACAAAATCGAGCAAAAGTTGGCCCATTCTTCTGGGGCAGACTTAAGCATGGTGTTGCTTAGTCCGTCTGGGCCAGGGGCTCTCGAGCTGCTGGCCTTCTGGATCATTGTGAGGATGTCTTCTTTATCAAATGGGATTGTCCATTCACTTTTATTGGGTATTACCGGGAAGACAATCTCAAGCATCGTTGTTCTCGATTGCAAGTCAGTATTTTTTTGTCTGCATACAGTGATTGGAGGGAGTTAGACAGAGCCTGTTTCTTCCTGGCGCTATCAGGACAGCTTCCCTCCAGTGTCCTCTCGTATGGGTGATCGAGAATTGACATTTCAGTTGCAATAAGTCGTGGTCACTGTTTTTCATGGGGGATATTATGAGGGATTCGACTCTTTGATTCATGTTTTCTGAGACAAAGAAGTAGTCTAGTGTTGATTGCGGTAGCCCTCTTCGCCATGTGGCCTTCCCTGTCATGTCTCCCGCAGTTTGTCCATTCAGAATATGTAAATGTCTTTCTTCCATTTCCCAGACACGCATTTGATCGGTTTGTCTTTCCTAGACTTGTGCCATTGGGCCCTCTGTCTCCTCTGGGACTTGGCCCCAAACAATTAACATTCAAGTCCCCACATAGAATGATAAACGGGTCACTTGTTGTAGCATTAAAGTTGTCAATCAAAGTTGTTACATGATCCACAACGTTGATCGCACCTGTGGCTTCAGGTTGCCAGTATAAATTCATTATCATAAGCGACACCGCAGATTCTCTAGGTTGTTGCATGAGTTCTAATGTTAGTACTTGACTATAAGGGGTTGGATTCTTTACTTCATTTACAGACATCATTAGACCCGGCATGGGCTGCCCTTTGACGCCTTTTATTGCTGGGTTTAAATAGACGCTGAACCCGCCACATTCAGAGGTCTAGTTGTCGACGTCTCTTGAAGATACAGAATGTTGAAGCGCTGTAATTTGCACTCATCCTTTGCAGACAGGTGTACAAAACCCCTTGTGTTCCACTAGCCCATTAGTATTATTGTCTCCTGTGCTGTGTCTTGGCATTATCTTTAATTTCCAGGGATGTTGCTAGGTTTGTAAAAGATCTGGGCTGAACTAATGTCAGGACTGTTGGGACTCGGGGCTAGGTAGCCTTTTGGTTGTAACCCCTGAGCTCTTATCCGGGACTACAACCAAACGACCCGGGACTATAGCCCCCTCAGCCCCCCCCAACAACGGCTCTGTTCATTTCCAATGACTAGAGCCTTCGCCAGCCAGCCAGTCCTATGAGTCTTGCTTTGTTTCATTGCTCTTTTCTCTCACGACTTCAGCAATCATCCTAGATGTATTTTTGTGACAATCAAAGTTCATCTTTAACGGATTACTATTTTCAACGCCTTCTCTTATACTGGCTGCAGTATTTTCGTTCTTGGTAAGGGATGTGGAATGGAGCAGTTCTCATTTTGATATAGGTTTCCTGGGTCTAGTAATAGATGCATTATAATTCGCTTCTGATCTCAATATTGAGTGTGATTCTTTCATGACATCCGTCGCTCTCCGCTGTCACTCTTTGGCTTGCTGACCTCTTCTGCTTTGGATTTGCATTCTGTGATGTCGAGGCCTACCGGTATTAAAGAAGGAGAGGCCTCAAGAAAAAGATTTTGAATCATTCTTGAATGGATATGCAATCGAACTCGACTGCATTGTTGCTTGCTGATTAATTCTACCACTGAAATGTCATCCGAGTCAATTGCTCGAAGCATTGGGACTTGGTGGAGCAAGAGTAGGAAATTGAAACGATTCAGTATTAATCCATCATTCATCGTTAGAAGTCTTTCCAGCAATAATTGATTACTTGCACTTGCCCTATTTTTCAGCCTTTAGTTATCACTATTGGTCCCTTCCAAGTGTCGGTGTGGCTCCAAGTTCTCGTTCGCAATACTTTGTTGTAATAGGGAATTTCGTTGAGGTAATTCTCTAGACGGTCAAAGGCACTTGTATGGCACATCCCTGTAACAAGATTCTTCATGAGATTTGGCATCTGATTTGTGTCTTTTTTCTGATAACGTCATGAATCAATCACAAGTAATTTGTGAAGATTTACTTTCTACCATCACCATTTGTCCCGACGATCCCGTTAGTGATCTTGAAGGAGATGCTTGTGAGGAACTCCGGCCTTCGTAAGCCTCCTCATCTGCCTCCTCATCATGTGTCGTCATGTTCAGCATATTTATCTTATTCAACTCTGAGCTGTTAGGTTGAAAGGGAGCTTTTATAGTATTGTTTGAGGTGGTAGGTACTTAATCATCCTTCTGTTTAGTTGCAGTAACTCTTTTCTCTGTAGGTGTTTTGACAGGTTCTGGAGAATATAATTTGAGGTTGCAAAGGAATTTTCAGGAGACATTACATTTCGACTGCTTGCCGTGTGTTACGTTTTTTGATTTTTCTTTTGTGGGGGCATTTTTGCTCTCTTTCGTGGTCTGGTTTTGTTTTTGCCCATTGTAAGAGATTGAAAAATTGTTTCCATCTTTCATTGCAACAGATCTAACAGGATCTTAGATCAATGGTGGTTCCAGACTGACACTCCACTTGTTTGGATGTTATCGGGTTGTCACCCATTTCGCCTTGTACCGCGAGTGGTGGATGGACCTCAGATCTGAGGACTTGCTCCAAATGGCCTTGTTCTTGGAGTATTGGTTCATTAATGTGATGATGAGAATCTGAAAGTGTGGTAACATTTATTGTGTGTAATTCCGTCTCATGCTTTTTTGAAACTTCAGTCTGGGTGCTTATTTCTATTCCTCTTTTGCTTGAAGTGTTGGTATTTTGATTCATTTTATTCGTGTCTGATGTTTGACCGAGTTCATTTGAGAGGGGTTTGTTCATTTTTAGCAATATCAAGGCTTCTCGCACTACTTCCGCGAACAGTTTTTAATCCTCTCCATTAACTTTGAATTGTTCAAGCAATTTCTTTTGGGCCAAATTTCCTCTCTCGCTTTCATGGTTACTTTTTTCTTGTACCATTGATACAAATGATTCAATGTGCAAGAATCTCCAGTGCATCATGGCTATAAGAGTCGACTGATCGTTATAGTTTTTCTGTTTTAAAATTTTTAATTAATTTTGTTCAAACCAAACAACAATACAAACAAACCCAACACGCAGTGTAGTTTACAACAATTCCATTAAACACCATTTGTATTTCCATTTTGCCACTGCTCGCCAGGTCCCACCCTCCATTATGAGCCTATTTGTACTTCGCGTTCAACATCTGCTACATGTGGCCGGGTCTCACTATCATCGGATTCTGTCGGGTCCGATATAGATCCGAACAGTTCCGCTATTAATAATTTCCATGCCATCAAGGTACCCACTTCTTCCTCCCCACTCATGCTGCTCGCCTCCTGCCATACTACCGTTTCGGCCTTCGCCCATTTCTATAACTCCTTCCACCATACCTCCACCCGTGGCTTGTGGCACTTCTTCCATCCCATGGCGATCCTCCGTTTTGCTAACACGTATGCCAAGTTTCTCAACATGTTTAAGTTTCCGTGGTCTGGGGAACCCTCCCAGCAAGCAGGCCCAGGCCGTATCTATGACAAGCGTGACCCCTTTTGTCGCTAATTTTTGTGCCACTTCACCTCAGAAACATTCAATTACTGGGCATGACCAAAACATGTGTGTCATGTCAGCGTTTTCCATGTCGCACTTAGGGCACGCCTGTCGCCTAGCGTTTCAGAACTTGGATATCCTCAGAGGGGTCATGTATGCTCTATGCGTTATGTACAGCTGTATTTATTTAAGTCTGGCGTTTCGTGACACTTTTTTGTGATATCCCAGGGCGCTTTCCCACACCCCATCTCCCATTGGGGCCCCCACCTCCTCCTCCCAATCAAGTCTCAAATGTGTCAATTCCTTCCCCACCTTGGTCATTACCATCACATACAATCTAGAAATCTCATGCCCCCCTTCCGATATGACATATATTGCCCCCACAGTAGCATTTGGTTCCTCTGCCAACACTGTTTCAGGCGACACTTTCCGAATTTTCTGAACCATCCTATGGTATGTAACATATTAGCCAGTATGTAATCCCACCTCCTCCCCAAGTTCTTCATAATCTCTAATGGTCCCCTCTTGCCAGATGTCCCCTAACGTTACCAGCCTCACCGATTCCCAGTAGGTTCTGATAATCACCCTCAGCTGCTTGTCCCCTCCTGCTAAAGCGACCAGCGGTACTTGCGGGGGGCGCCGGAATGGGTCCTCCATCATCCGATACGCTCAACGCCACATTTTCCACCCCAACATCATCATCCTAGGGAGCTCCTTCATATCTGTCTCAGGCAACCATATCATTTCCCTTAAGTAAAATGGGGTACAAACCGCCCAAACAACCTATGTTCAGGGGTCACTTCGTCGGAGAGCCAATTGGCCACATATTGTAATTGACTTGCTATATAGTAGACCTCGAAATTGGGCAGCCTGATACCCCCCTTTTCGTAGAAGTTCTGCAACTTCCATAGCGCTACTCTATTCCGGGTACCATGCCATAGGAAGTCCCTGCACACACTATTCAGTTTAGCGAACAACTTCTTGGGTATCATATGTGGGATATTACTAAAATAATGTAAAAGCCTAGGTAGGACCACCATCTTAAGCATTGCCCCCCGTCCCATCATAGCTAGAGGCAACTTCTCCCAAAACTTCATGCATTTACGGATTTTCTCAACAGCTACCTCAGTGTTGCGCTTATGTTCCTCTTCTGCGGTGTGATACACATCTATGCCAAGGTAACGGAAAGAACCAATCACCCATGGTATCTGTAACACCGGCAACCTTTCCCCCGGGGTCCCCTTATAGCTACCTAGTGGGAATATACTAGATTTTTGAGGATTTACCGCTATGCCGGACAACCCCGCGTATTTCTCCATCACTTCAAGGATATATTGAAGATTCTCTTCTGGGTATTTCAAGTATAGTCATAAATCATCCGCATATAAGGATATTAGATGCGCTCCTCCCCAACCTCAATACCTATCGTATCGTATTGTTGCCTGAGGTATATCGCTAGGGGCTCCAGGGCTAGGATGTGAAGCATCGGGGACCAGGGGCACCCCTGCCTGGTACCTCTACTAAGCTGCCATCTCTCGGATATCACTGATCCTGTTCGAACTCTGGCTAACGGCTCACTGTATAGCATTTTCGCCCACCTGATATAACCCGGCCCTACTCCGTAACCTCCCAGGGCCGCCAGCAGCCATGGCCACTTAACGGAGTCAAAAGCTTTTACTGCGTCTAGGGATACAATCGCCATTTCGCCTTAATTTCTATCCGCCCATTCGATCACACGGTGGAGTCTCCTATGATTATGGGTTATATTCCTATTCGGAACATAGCCCGTTTGATCCGGGTGGATTAATTTACTAATTACTCTCTGCAATCTGTTTGCCAGGACAGCCGTCAGTATCTTGCTGTCCTGGTTCAGCATCGACAAAGGCCTGTAGGAGCTACAGCTATACCCCGTTTTGTTGGGTTTAGGGAGCGGTATTATGATCGCTTCTCTGAGTGACTCCCGCAACCTTCCCATCTCAAACGCTTCGTTAAGCATGTCTAGCATTGGGGGGAGCACTTCTTCTCTATATACTTTGTAAAATTTGCTAGGGAACCCGTCTGCTCCTGGGGTCTTACTGGTGGGCAACTGCCTCACAACCTCCCCCAACTCCTCCAGGGTAATTGGTGCATCAAGCTCTTCTCTCTCCTCATCACTTATCTTAGGTAGTCCTATATCTTCTAGTGTTTCGGTTATCTCCTCTTGACTACTCCCCTCCTTGTCCCCGTATAGCACCCTATAATAATCCGCAAATTCCTTGTTGACTCCTTCTTCAGTGTCTATTACATCGCCATCTTCTCTAGTTATTGTCCTAATCGGGGGTCTAGGGGTCTCACTCTTGTACAGCCACGCTAAAAGCCTACCCGTTTTATCTCCTCCCGCGTGCTGTCTTTCTACATACTTATTATAATTGAGGGTACAGAGCCTTTCCCTTCCGCACATTGCTGTTGTAGTTTAAGTACTAGCTCAGTGTCCACACTGCCACTTTCTAATGTTCTTTCTAGTTCATCTTCAACTCTTTGTAGGTCAGCCAGAAAACCCCACCTTGCAGGCCCTTTGACTTAGCTATGGCTGCCCCCTGCATCACCACCTTAAAAGCTTCCCATAGTGTACCCGCCGAGTCAACACTACCAGTATTCGTTTCGAAATAGTTAATGATCTCATCTCTTATGTCCTCACGAAAGACCGTATCTTTGAGTGCCTCCGCTCGGGGGCGCCATGCCGGAATCCGCGCCCTCGGGGGGCAATATTGCCACCCGAGGACCAGGGGCGAGTGATCTGAGGGGACCCTCGCCTTGTATTCTATTTGAATGCTCTCTGCAATTACATCCGGCGTGGCAAAAACATAGTCCAATCTCGTGTGTAGCTGCTGCGGGGCAGAATAATGTGAATATTGCCTATCACTGGGATGTTTTGTTCTCCATACATCTACCAAGCCGAAATCATCTAGTAACACCTGCAATGCTTTGGCCACTGGGGTGGGCCTGTCAATCCTGCTATCCGATCTATCCACCTTGGGGTTCATTACACAATTGAAATCTCCACCCCAAATAACTGCGCTTCCCACACACATACTAAGGTTGGTGCACAGAGTCCTGAAGTATGCCGCCGTGTTATGGTTGGGGGCGTACGTATTCACGATGCATACCTCTTTATTCTCCAACAGCCCTCTCAATATAACCATCCTCCCGTCAGTTTCCGCCACTTCCTGTAGTAGCTGAAACAGGACATTAGGCGCCACCCAGACAAGCACTCCCCTAGCGTAAGCAGAGTACGACAAACCCACCACAATCCCTTTCCATTTTTTCCCAACTGGCTCCAGCTTCTCCCGCGTCAAATGCGTCTCCCGTATCAATGCAACATCTATCTTTTGCCTTTTCAAATACAGCATGACCTTATTCCTCTTCATATAACTGTTAAGTCCCCTGACATTCCACGTCAATATCCTGAGATCTCCCATAGCGCTCTGATATCTTCCTCCCTCATTTCCAACCGAACCCTCCCGGTCATGCTATGCAGATACAACCTTGCAGCTCTTCCAGGTAGGCTCATGTTTAAAATTAAACTCCCCAAAACTATGTACACCCCAAACTTCCCACCTCCCTTCCCAACCCCCACCCAACCCTTCCCCAACAACGCCCCCTCCAACTGTTGCCCAGCTCTATCCCTGGATCTCAGGCACCCCCAAATCTAGCCCCGTTCAGCACAAACTTATGCTCAGGGCTCAGTAGGGTAAAGTCACCCTAATGGCCACTTAACTATTAGTATTTTGGGGGTGGGTTGCTTCCATCCTATTGCTCCTATTTCCAAATTTATTATGCATTCTGTTAACCCTATGCAGCTTCCAATTACAATTTACCTACTATATTCCAGTCCATGGCGGGCACAAGGCCCGAATGCTATCCAGTGTTCAACCAGTCTCGCTTCCCGGCATAATCCGGTACCCCCAATGTCTTTGGCACCAGTTTTTCAGCCGTCCTGTTCCTGCCGGTCACGGTCCACTTCTTGCTCCGGGCAGCCTTGCAGATCCAACCACGTTACCACCTCCTCAGGAGTGTCAAAAAAGAGCGCTCTGCTCTTATGTAGCACCTTCAGCTTTGCCGGGTACAGGAGCATGTACTTGATACCTGCTGCTCGGAGCCTCCTCTTGACGGCCACGTAGCTGTATCTCAGTCTCTGCACCAGCATCGTATAATCCGGGTATGCTGTAATGTTGGCGGATGCTTTCTGTATTGTCCCACCTTTACGGAAATATTCCAGGATCTTCTCCCTATCTCTATAGTTCAAGATCCTCGCGATGATAGGTCTCGGCGGAGCCCCAGGTCGTGGATTCCTCATCAAGGCTCGGTGCGCCCGCTCCACCGTGAATCCCTGCGAAAGCTTATCTGCTCATATTTCTTGTAGGATCATGTTTTCCACGTAGTTTGTAGGGTCTTGGCCCTCCTCCCCCTCCGGCAGGCCGACCACCCGTATGTTATTTCTCCTCGCTCTTCCCTCCGCTTCTTCCACCCGATTTTCGAGGTTAGCAACCTGCTGTTTGAGCACATGAACTTCCTTTGCATTATTTGTGCTGACATCAGTATTGGTCTTTATGGCACTCTCCAGCCCACTTGTTCTCTCCGCCAGCCCCCTGACATCTTGCCGTAACAGGGTAAGTTCAGTCCCGATCGCATCTATTTTGCCCTCCCGGCCTGTCCGTAAGTCTGCCATTGCCGTGCCCCACTTGGTGCTCAGCTCCGATATAGCCACCAGGATTTGGTGCTTATCTCCTTCTGCAGCTTCTTCAGCAGTAGTCGCGGACGCGCTCTGCTCCGATGTTGTGGGGGTCCTCTGCGCTTTCGCGAAGACCTCTATTGTGGGTTGTTTGGTCTTGGTTCTCAGACTTTTCACCGACATGATACAACTTTGCCCACGTGTCTGGCTCCGGCACGGTGCCGCTTAGTAGTTGGGGGTCTCTGTATATCAACCTACACCAATTGTTACACATGAAGTTGTTATTCGGATGGATTGTAACTTTCCGCGTCACAATTACCTTTCAGTTTCCGTGCCCGTTATCAGCAGGGTGCTGTCTTCTGCGTCTTTGATGCTTCTTCCTGGTCTCTGCACCTATCAAAGGCCGATGGTACATACAAGGTGCATATACTCATTTGCTGCGTCCCAACCCTTACGAGGACGCTTCACGGTCCACCAGTGTAATCCTTTGTTCAGGATCGGTCGCCATTTTGTTTCGGGCGGTACAGGTCTCGGCGCCACTTATTGTGTCCGTATTTGCTCATCCACTCCTCAGTTGCGGCTTCGGGATGTAATCCCTGCGTGCTCGACGCTTCCAACCTATTGTGGGAACGCTGTCATTCTTCTTGTCCGGTTCGTGTATACATCGTCCTGGTCTAGTGGGAGTGCCAAGGACGTGCCGCCTATCTCATGGCCAGTGGCCCAACGCTGTGTACATCCTCTCGGGCTATTCGTGGGCTTCTCTCCGGTAGTCGGCCACTCACTGTTCCATCTGCCGCTGCACGCCTGCAGTCCATTCACTGCCCGCCTGGCACCCGATTTCAAGTGCCGCTGGGGTCCCTTTGTGTTGGCAAGCCGCCATCTTAGTATCAATTGCGCCGCTCCCGGATCAGGGCACAAAGTGGCCTAATTCCATCTGCTGTGTCCACTTTCTCCCGCCGATACGCTCATCTGCTGCCTGAAGTATTCACCCAGATATCTTTTTTCCGCTGGAATCAGCCGTCAACACATGCGTTTTGCTTCGAATCAATAAGTCCGATCACGGAACTCCAAGGAATCGCAGCCTATTCCATGGCTACTTGGCCACGCCCCCGACTGATCTTTATAGTTGTCGTTTATTCTTTCATACATCTTTAGCAAGGGAGCCAGTGAAGGTGTTAGGACCTACATCATGCTGGATTGCATTGTCTTGGCGTGGTGTCTTGCTTGTGTTGATTTTAGGGTTTTCTCTGCTGTGTGTCCAGTTAGAACGTGTT